>NW_026711590.1:0-300000 GCF_026419965.1 Kogia breviceps
ACTTGTCCACTCGTCTTTGTCCACTTGGCTCTTTCCTGGGATATGAAACGTGTACCGGAGTGGAGGTTCTTGTCAAGACAGCAGCCCTCAACTTTGGGTCCCTGTGTCTGGTTGATTTTTTCATTTTCCCAAGGTCAACGCCCATGTGTGGAAGTGCCCTATGCTCTGTGGTTCTGTGTTTTCCATGGTTTGGGAAAGAGGATACACTTGTGAAGATTGGCTGTTGGCCATTGACATCCCGCCCATCAGCTTAACAAGGCTCCCTTGACTCCGTGGCCTGTCCTGCCTTTCTGGTTTTTAGACTTTTTTCGCCTGGCCCTTTTGCCCCCGGGGGGGGGGCGAGAGATTTCTTTGTAGTGCTGATTTGCTCTCCCAGGTTGCTTGGTTGGCCAAAAAGGGCGTATGCGTTTTTTCCTGAATATATTCAGGAAAAAACGCATACGCCCTTTTTGGCCAACCGCATCATTGTCCACGTTCTGGCGCTTTTCATGTGCTATCGGGGCCATTCCGATGTACCCGTTGACATCCGTTTCCTGCAGTTCTGCCTTGCGTTCAGCGCCTCTTCGTAGCCTGACCTCAATATATTTTGGGGCGATAGTTATCGTTTAGAACTCTGCAGGTTTGGGAAGTGCAGTGCCCCTGAGCTCCATTTCCCAAGTCGCTTTTTTGTGAGTGGGACGCAACACGGCTGGATGGCTTCACGCCCTATTGTCGATCCGGGGTGGCAAGCTGAACCGCTGGTGAATTCTTCTTCGTGATGGGAAATGAGAGTGACATGTGCCCGACCAAACACCTCCAGCGAGTCTCTCATTGGTTCCCCCTCTTGCAGTTCATCCTGCGGACAAATTGCAGACGGTACGAAAGAGGCATGGAAAGGCGCCGAGTCTCCAAGTGGGGAGATTGTTAGTAAGGGGGCCTGAATGGAGAACACGAGCACCAGGAGATGAAAACTGAGGTGAGTTTCAGAAAGCTTTCCCGATCCCACGGTGTAGCAACCGCTGGGTTTCCAATGAGTGCTTTCGCTGTCGGAAGATTGCGTTGAACCTGGAGAGTTGGGACCCATGGAATGGGGAGCACGCAGGATTCCTTTCAAGGGTCTGCATTTGCTTTCCCAACCTCACCAATCGTCTCAGCCCCAAGAGTGTCCAGCCTTATGTCTTCTGCCGCTGGGGCTGTAGATGTGGTCAATCCTGGTTGCATGCCAGTCCCTGAACGCATTTTGGAAGAATTTCTCTCTGTTTTGCCCTGCTTGTTTCTTCTTTATGTTGGAAATGTATCCTCAGAATGGGTCTGAGCTGATTTTCCCTGCTGGTTTTAGGCCGCTTTACACACACTTGATGCACTTACACAGAGATATCAAGACTTAGCTTTTAAGATGCTTACTAGTCGGATAGATACTTGTGCGATGAACAGGGTCTGGTGAGTCCAGTTGATTGAGCAAGGAGTAGGTCGTGTCCATTCCATATTCGGTTTTCGGAAGGGTATCTGTGCTCATTTCAAACTCGAGTTTTATGCGTCACCCCACCTCACCTTTCCCCTGAAGCAGGCATAAGTGTGTTTTCTAAAAGCGTGACTCTGTTCTGTTTGGGGATTCAGTGCATGGGGAGCGATTTTTACATTCCCTCGATAAGTGATATCATAAGTTTCTTTTTTTGTGGGACTTATTTCACTGAGGATGATCGTACCTAAATCCACTCAGGATGCTGCTACCAGCCTCATGACGTGGATTTCAAGGCTGAGTGACACTCCATTGGACCTACGTAGCACCACTTGTCCACTTGTCCACTTGTCTTTGTCCACTTGTCCACTCGTCTTTGTCCACTTGGCTCTTTCCTGGGATATGAAACGTGTACCGGAGTGGAGGTTCTTGTCAAGACAGCAGCCCTCAACTTTGGGGTCCCTGTGTCTGGTTGATTTTTTCATTTTCCCAAGGTCAACGCCCATGTGTGGAAGTGCCCTATGCTCTGTGGTTCTGTGTTTTCCATGGTTTGGGAAAGAGGATACACTTGTGAAGATTGGCTGTTGGCCATTGACATCCCGCCCATCAGCTTAACAAGGCTCCCTTGACTCCGTGGGCTGTCCTGCCTTTCTGGATTTTAGACTTTTTTCGCCTGGCCCTTTTGCCCCGGGGGGGGGGGGGCGAGAGATTTCTTTGTAGTGCTGATTTGCTCTCCCAGGTTGCTTGGTTGGCCAAAAAGGGCGTATGCGTTTTTTCCTGAATATATTCAGGAAAAAACGCATACGCCCTTTTTGGCCAACCGCATCATTGTCCACGTTCTGGCGCTTTTCATGTGCTATCGGGGCCATTCCGATGTACCCGTTGACATCCGTTTCCTGCAGTTCTGCCTTGCGTTCAGCGCCTCTTCGTAGCCTGACCTCAATATATTTTGGGGCGATAGTTATCGTTTAGAACTCTGCAGGTTTGGGAAGTGCAGTGCCCCTGAGCTCCATTTCCCAAGTCGCTTTTTTGTGAGTGGGACGCAACACGGCTGGATGGCTTCACGCCCTATTGTCGATCCGGGGTGGCAGGCTGAACCGCTGGTGAATTCTTCTTCGTGATGGGAAATGAGAGTGACATGTGCCCGACCAAACACCTCCAGCGAGTCTCTCATTGGTTCCCCCTCTTGCAGTTCATCCTGCGGACAAATTGCAGACGGTACGAAAGAGGCATGGAAAGGCGCCGAGTCTCCAAGTGGGGAGATTGTTAGTAAGGGGGCCTGAATGGAGAACACGAGCACCAGGAGATGAAAACTGAGGTGAGTTTCAGAAAGCTTTCCCGATCCCACGGTGTAGCAACCGCTGGGTTTCCAATGAGTGCTTTCGCTGTCGGAAGATTGCGTTGAACCTGGAGAGTTGGGACCCATGGAATGGGGAGCACGCAGGATTCCTTTCAAGGGTCTGCATTTGCTTTCCCAACCTCACCAATCGTCTCAGCCCCAAGAGTGTCCAGCCTTATGTCTTCTGCCGCTGGGGCTGTAGATGTGGTCAATCCTGGTTGCATGCCAGTCCCTGAACGCATTTTGGAAGAATTTCTCTCTGTTTTGCCCTGCTTGTTTCTTCTTTATGTTGGAAATGTATCCTCAGAATGGGTCTGAGCTGATTTTCCCTGCTGGTTTTAGGCCGCTTTACACACACTTGATGCACTTACACAGAGATATCAAGACTTAGCTTTTAAGATGCTTACTAGTCGGATAGATACTTGTGCGATGAACAGGGTCTGGTGAGTCCAGTTGACTGAGCAAGGAGTAGGTCGTGTCCATTCCATATTCGGTTTTCGGAAGGGTATCTGTGCTCATTTCAAACTCGAGTTTTATGCGTCACCCCACCTCACCTTTCCCCTGAAGCAGGCATAAGTGTGTTTTCTAAAAGCGTGACTCTGTTCTGTTTGGGGATTCAGTGCATGGGGAGCGATTTTTACATTCCCTCGATAAGTGATATCATAAGTTTCTTTTTTTGTGGGACTTATTTCACTGAGGATGATCGTACCTAAATCCACTCAGGATGCTGCTACCAGCCTCATGACGTGGATTTCAAGGCTGAGTGACACTCCATTGGACCTACGTAGCACCACTTGTCCACTTGTCCACTTGTCTTTGTCCACTTGTCCACTCGTCTTTGTCCACTTGGCTCTTTCCTGGGATATGAAACGTGTACCGGAGTGGAGGTTCTTGTCAAGACAGCAGCCCTCAACTTTGGGGTCCCTGTGTCTGGTTGATTTTTTCATTTTCCCAAGGTCAACGCCCATGTGTGGAAGTGCCCTATGCTCTGTGGTTCTGTGTTTTCCATGGTTTGGGAAAGAGGATACACTTGTGAAGATTGGCTGTTGGCCATTGACATCCCGCCCATCAGCTTAACAAGGCTCCCTTGACTCCGTGGCCTGTCCTGCCTTTCTGGTTTTTAGACTTTTTTCGCCTGGCCCTTTTGCCCCGGGGGGGGGCGAGAGATTTCTTTGTAGTGCTGATTTGCTCTCCCAGGTTGCTTGGTTGGCCAAAAAGGGCGTATGCGTTTTTTCCTGAGGAAAAAACGCATACGCCCTTTTTGGCCAACCGCATCATTGTCCACGTTCTGGCGCTTTTCATGTGCTATCGGGGCCATTCCGATGTACCCGTTGACATCCGTTTCCTGCAGTTCTGCCTTGCGTTCAGCGCCTCTTCGTAGCCTGACCTCAATATATTTTGGGGCGATAGTTATCGTTTAGAACTCTGCAGGTTTGGGAAGTGCAGTGCCCCTGAGCTCCATTTCCCAAGTCGCTTTTTTGTGAGTGGGACGCAACACGGCTGGATGGCTTCACGCCCTATTGTCGATCCGGGGTGGCAGGCTGAACCGCTGGTGAATTCTTCTTCGTGATGGGAAATGAGAGTGACATGTGCCCGACCAAACACCTCCAGCGAGTCTCTCATTGGTTCCCCCTCTTGCAGTTCATCCTGCGGACAAATTGCAGACGGTACGAAAGAGGCATGGAAAGGCGCCGAGTCTCCAAGTGGGGAGATTGTTAGTAAGGGGGCCTGAATGGAGAACACGAGCACCAGGAGATGAAAACTGAGGTGAGTTTCAGAAAGCTTTCCCGATCCCACGGTGTAGCAACCGCTGGGTTTCCAATGAGTGCTTTCGCTGTCGGAAGATTGCGTTGAACCTGGAGAGTTGGGACCCATGGAATGGGGAGCACGCAGGATTCCTTTCAAGGGTCTGCATTTGCTTTCCCAACCTCACCAATCGTCTCAGCCCCAAGAGTGTCCAGCCTTATGTCTTCTGCCGCTGGGGCTGTAGATGTGGTCAATCCTGGTTGCATGCCAGTCCCTGAACGCATTTTGGAAGAATTTCTCTCTGTTTTGCCCTGCCTGTTTCTTCTTTATGTTGGAAATGTATCCTCAGAATGGGTCTGAGCTGATTTTCCCTGCTGGTTTTAGGCCGCTTTACACACACTTGATGCACTTACACAGAGATATCAAGACTTAGCTTTTAAGATGCTTACTAGTCGGATAGATACTTGTGCGATGAACAGGGTCTGGTGAGTCCAGTTGATTGAGCAAGGAGTAGGTCGTGTCCATTCCATATTCGGTTTTCGGAAGGGTATCTGTGCTCATTTCAAACTCGAGTTTTATGCGTCACCCCACCTCACCTTTCCCCTGAAGCAGGCATAAGTGTGTTTTCTAAAAGCGTGACTCTGTTCTGTTTGGGGATTCAGTGCATGGGGAGCGATTTTTACATTCCCTCGATAAGTGATATCATAAGTTTCTTTTTTTGTGGGACTTATTTCACTGAGGATGATCGTACCTAAATCCACTCAGGATGCTGCTACCAGCCTCATGACGTGGATTTCATGGCTGAGTGACACTCCATTGGACCTACGTAGCACCACTTGTCCACTTGTCCACTTGTCTTTGTCCACTTGTCCACTCGTCTTTGTCCACTTGGCTCTTTCCTGGGATATGAAACGTGTACCGGAGTGGAGGTTCTTGTCAAGACAGCAGCCCTCAACTTTGGGTCCCTGTGTCTGGTTGATTTTTTCATTTTCCCAAGGTCAACGCCCATGTGTGGAAGTGCCCTATGCTCTGTGGTTCTGTGTTTTCCATGGTTTGGGAAAGAGGATACACTTGTGAAGATTGGCTGTTGGCCATTGACATCCCGCCCATCAGCTTAACAAGGCTCCCTTGACTCCGTGGCCTGTCCTGCCTTTCTGGTTTTTAGACTTTTTTCGCCTGGCCCTTTTGCCCCCGGGGGGGGGGCGAGAGATTTCTTTGTAGTGCTGATTTGCTCTCCCAGGTTGCTTGGTTGGCCAAAAAGGGCGTATGCGTTTTTTCCTGAATATATTCAGGAAAAAACGCATACGCCCTTTTTGGCCAACCGCATCATTGTCCACGTTCTGGCGCTTTTCATGTGCTATCGGGGCCATTCCGATGTACCCGTTGACATCCGTTTCCTGCAGTTCTGCCTTGCGTTCAGCGCCTCTTCGTAGCCTGACCTCAATATATTTTGGGGCGATAGTTATCGTTTAGAACTCTGCAGGTTTGGGAAGTGCAGTGCCCCTGAGCTCCATTTCCCAAGTCGCTTTTTTGTGAGTGGGACGCAACACGGCTGGATGGCTTCACGCCCTATTGTCGATCCGGGGTGGCAGGCTGAACCGCTGGTGAATTCTTCTTCGTGATGGGAAATGAGAGTGACATGTGCCCGACCAAACACCTCCAGCGAGTCTCTCATTGGTTCCCCCTCTTGCAGTTCATCCTGCGGACAAATTGCAGACGGTACGAAAGAGGCATGGAAAGGCGCCGAGTCTCCAAGTGGGGAGATTGTTAGTAAGGGGGCCTGAATGGAGAACACGAGCACCAGGAGATGAAAACTGAGGTGAGTTTCAGAAAGCTTTCCCGATCCCATGGTGTAGCAACCGCTGGGTTTCCAATGAGTGCTTTCGCTGTCGGAAGATTGCGTTGAACCTGGAGAGTTGGGACCCATGGAATGGGGAGCACGCAGGATTCCTTTCAAGGGTCTGCATTTGCTTTCCCAACCTCACCAATCGTCTCAGCCCCAAGAGTGTCCAGCCTTATGTCTTCTGCCGCTGGGGCTGTAGATGTGGTCAATCCTGGTTGCATGCCAGTCCCTGAACGCATTTTGGAAGAATTTCTCTCTGTTTTGCCCTGCTTGTTTCTTCTTTATGTTGGAAATGTATCCTCAGAATGGGTCTGAGCTGATTTTCCCTGCTGGTTTTAGGCCGCTTTACACACACTTGATGCACTTACACAGAGATATCAAGACTTAGCTTTTAAGATGCTTACTAGTCGGATAGATACTTGTGCGATGAACAGGGTCTGGTGAGTCCAGTTGATTGAGCAAGGAGTAGGTCGTGTCCATTCCATATTCGGTTTTCGGAAGGGTATCTGTGCTCATTTCAAACTCGAGTTTTATGCGTCACCCCACCTCACCTTTCCCCTGAAGCAGGCATAAGTGTGTTTTCTAAAAGCGTGACTCTGTTCTGTTTGGGGATTCAGTGCATGGGGAGCGATTTTTACATTCCCTCGATAAGTGATATCATAAGTTTCTTTTTTTGTGGGACTTATTTCACTGAGGATGATCGTACCTAAATCCACTCAGGATGCTGCTACCAGCCTCATGACGTGGATTTCAAGGCTGAGTGACACTCCATTGGACCTACGTAGCACCACTTGTCCACTTGTCCACTTGTCTTTGTCCACTTGTCCACTCGTCTTTGTCCACTTGGCTCTTTCCTGGGATATGAAACGTGTACCGGAGTGGAGGTTCTTGTCAAGACAGCAGCCCTCAACTTTGGGGTCCCTGTGTCTGGTTGATTTTTTCATTTTCCCAAGGTCAACGCCCATGTGTGGAAGTGCCCTATGCTCTGTGGTTCTGTGTTTTCCATGGTTTGGGAAAGAGGATACACTTGTGAAGATTGGCTGTTGGCCATTGACATCCCGCCCATCAGCTTAACAAGGCTCCCTTGACTCCGTGGGCTGTCCTGCCTTTCTGGATTTTAGACTTTTTTCGCCTGGCCCTTTTGCCCCGGGGGGGGGGCGAGAGATTTCTTTGTAGTGCTGATTTGCTCTCCCAGGTTGCTTGGTTGGCCAAAAAGGGCGTATGCGTTTTTTCCTGAATATATTCAGGAAAAAACGCATACGCCCTTTTTGGCCAACCGCATCATTGTCCACGTTCTGGCGCTTTTCATGTGCTATCGGGGCCATTCCGATGTACCCGTTGACATCCGTTTCCTGCAGTTCTGCCTTGCGTTCAGCGCCTCTTCGTAGCCTGACCTCAATATATTTTGGGGCGATAGTTATCGTTTAGAACTCTGCAGGTTTGGGAAGTGCAGTGCCCCTGAGCTCCATTTCCCAAGTCGCTTTTTTGTGAGTGGGACGCAACACGGCTGGATGGCTTCACGCCCTATTGTCGATCCGGGGTGGCAGGCTGAACCGCTGGTGAATTCTTCTTCGTGATGGGAAATGAGAGTGACATGTGCCCGACCAAACACCTCCAGCGAGTCTCTCATTGGTTCCCCCTCTTGCAGTTCATCCTGCGGACAAATTGCAGACGGTACGAAAGAGGCATGGAAAGGCGCCGAGTCTCCAAGTGGGGAGATTGTTAGTAAGGGGGCCTGAATGGAGAACACGAGCACCAGGAGATGAAAACTGAGGTGAGTTTCAGAAAGCTTTCCCGATCCCACGGTGTAGCAACCGCTGGGTTTCCAATGAGTGCTTTCGCTGTCGGAAGATTGCGTTGAACCTGGAGAGTTGGGACCCATGGAATGGGGAGCACGCAGGATTCCTTTCAAGGGTCTGCATTTGCTTTCCCAACCTCACCAATCGTCTCAGCCCCAAGAGTGTCCAGCCTTATGTCTTCTGCCGCTGGGGCTGTAGATGTGGTCAATCCTGGTTGCATGCCAGTCCCTGAACGCATTTTGGAAGAATTTCTCTCTGTTTTGCCCTGCTTGTTTCTTCTTTATGTTGGAAATGTATCCTCAGAATGGGTCTGAGCTGATTTTCCCTGCTGGTTTTAGGCCGCTTTACACACACTTGATGCACTTACACAGAGATATCAAGACTTAGCTTTTAAGATGCTTACTAGTCGGATAGATACTTGTGCGATGAACAGGGTCTGGTGAGTCCAGTTGACTGAGCAAGGAGTAGGTCGTGTCCATTCCATATTCGGTTTTCGGAAGGGTATCTGTGCTCATTTCAAACTCGAGTTTTATGCGTCACCCCACCTCACCTTTCCCCTGAAGCAGGCATAAGTGTGTTTTCTAAAAGCGTGACTCTGTTCTGTTTGGGGATTCAGTGCATGGGGAGCGATTTTTACATTCCCTCGATAAGTGATATCATAAGTTTCTTTTTTTGTGGGACTTATTTCACTGAGGATGATCGTACCTAAATCCACTCAGGATGCTGCTACCAGCCTCATGACGTGGATTTCAAGGCTGAGTGACACTCCATTGGACCTACGTAGCACCACTTGTCCACTTGTCCACTTGTCTTTGTCCACTTGTCCACTCGTCTTTGTCCACTTGGCTCTTTCCTGGGATATGAAACGTGTACCGGAGTGGAGGTTCTTGTCAAGACAGCAGCCCTCAACTTTGGGGTCCCTGTGTCTGGTTGATTTTTTCATTTTCCCAAGGTCAACGCCCATGTGTGGAAGTGCCCTATGCTCTGTGGTTCTGTGTTTTCCATGGTTTGGGAAAGAGGATACACTTGTGAAGATTGGCTGTTGGCCATTGACATCCCGCCCATCAGCTTAACAAGGCTCCCTTGACTCCGTGGCCTGTCCTGCCTTTCTGGTTTTTAGACTTTTTTCGCCTGGCCCTTTTGCCCCGGGGGGGGGGCGAGAGATTTCTTTGTAGTGCTGATTTGCTCTCCCAGGTTGCTTGGTTGGCCAAAAAGGGCGTATGCGTTTTTTCCTGAGGAAAAAACGCATACGCCCTTTTTGGCCAACCGCATCATTGTCCACGTTCTGGCGCTTTTCATGTGCTATCGGGGCCATTCCGATGTACCCGTTGACATCCGTTTCCTGCAGTTCTGCCTTGCGTTCAGCGCCTCTTCGTAGCCTGACCTCAATATATTTTGGGGCGATAGTTATCGTTTAGAACTCTGCAGGTTTGGGAAGTGCAGTGCCCCTGAGCTCCATTTCCCAAGTCGCTTTTTTGTGAGTGGGACTCAACACGGCTGGATGGCTTCACGCCCTATTGTCGATCCGGGGTGGCAGGCTGAACCGCTGGTGAATTCTTCTTCGTGATGGGAAATGAGAGTGACATGTGCCCGACCAAACACCTCCAGCGAGTCTCTCATTGGTTCCCCCTCTTGCAGTTCATCCTGCGGACAAATTGCAGACGGTACGAAAGAGGCATGGAAAGGCGCCGAGTCTCCAAGTGGGGAGATTGTTAGTAAGGGGGCCTGAATGGAAAACACGAGCACCAGGAGATGAAAACTGAGGTGAGTTTCAGAAAGCTTTCCCGATCCCACGGTGTAGCAACCGCTGGGTTTCCAATGAGTGCTTTCGCTGTCGGAAGATTGCGTTGAACCTGGAGAGTTGGGACCCATGGAATGGGGAGCACGCAGGATTCCTTTCAAGGGTCTGCATTTGCTTTCCCAACCTCACCAATCGTCTCAGCCCCAAGAGTGTCCAGCCTTATGTCTTCTGCCGCTGGGGCTGTAGATGTGGTCAATCCTGGTTGCATGCCAGTCCCTGAACGCATTTTGGAAGAATTTCTCTCTGTTTTGCCCTGCCTGTTTCTTCATTATGTTGGAAATGTATCCTCAGAATGGGTCTGAGCTGATTTTCCCTGCTGGTTTTAGGCCGCTTTACACACACTTGATGCACTTACACAGAGATATCAAGACTTAGCTTTTAAGATGCTTACTAGTCGGATAGATACTTGTGCGATGAACAGGGTCTGGTGAGTCCAGTTGATTGAGCAAGGAGTAGGTCGTGTCCATTCCATATTCGGTTTTCGGAAGGGTATCTGTGCTCATTTCAAACTCGAGTTTTATGCGTCACCCCACCTCACCTTTCCCCTGAAGCAGGCATAAGTGTGTTTTCTAAAAGCGTGACTCTGTTCTGTTTGGGGATTCAGTGCATGGGGAGCGATTTTTACATTCCCTCGATAAGTGATATCATAAGTTTCTTTTTTTGTGGGACTTATTTCACTGAGGATGATCGTACCTAAATCCACTCAGGATGCTGCTACCAGCCTCATGACGTGGATTTCATGGCTGAGTGACACTCCATTGGACCTACGTAGCACCACTTGTCCACTTGTCCACTTGTCTTTGTCCACTTGTCCACTCGTCTTTGTCCACTTGGCTCTTTCCTGGGATATGAAACGTGTAGCGGAGTGGAGGTTCTTGTCAAGACAGCAGCCCTCAACTTTGGGGTCCCTGTGTCTGGTTGATTTTTTCATTTTCCCAAGGTCAACGCCCATGTGTGGAAGTGCCCTATGCTCTGTGGTTCTGTGTTTTACATGGTTTGGGAAAGAGGATACACTTGTGAAGATTGGCTGTTGGCCATTGACATCCCGCCCATCAGCTTAACAAGGCTCCCTTGACTCCGTGGCCTGTCCTGCCTTTCTGGTTTTTAGACTTTTTTCGCCTGGCCCAGGGGGGCCGAGAGATTTCTTTGTAGTGCTGATTTGCTCTCCCAGGTTGCTTGGTTGGCCAAAAAGGGCGTATGCGTTTTTTCCTGAATATATTCAGGAAAAAACGCATACGCCCTTTTTGGCCAACCGCATCATTGTCCACGTTCTGGCGCTTTTCATGTGCTATCGGGGCCATTCCGATGTACCCGTTGACATCCGTTTCCTGCAGTTCTGCCTTGCGTTCAGCGCCTCTTCGTAGCCTGACCTCAATATATTTTGGGGCGATAGTTATCGTTTAGAACTCTGCAGGTTTGGGAAGTGCAGTGCCCCTGAGCTCCATTTCCCAAGTCGCTTTTTTGTGAGTGGGACGCAACACGGCTGGATGGCTTCACGCCCTATTGTCGATCCGGGGTGGCAGGCTGAACCGCTGGTGAATTCTTCTTCGTGATGGGAAATGAGAGTGACATGTGCCCGACCAAACACCTCCAGCGAGTCTCTCATTGGTTCCCCCTCTTGCAGTTCATCCTGCGGACAAATTGCAGACGGTACGAAAGAGGCATGGAAAGGCGCCGAGTCTCCAAGTGGGGAGATTGTTAGTAAGGGGGCCTGAATGGAGAACACGAGCACCAGGAGATGAAAACTGAGGTGAGTTTCAGAAAGCTTTCCCGATCCCATGGTGTAGCAACCGCTGGGTTTCCAATGAGTGCTTTCGCTGTCGGAAGATTGCGTTGAACCTGGAGAGTTGGGACCCATGGAATGGGGAGCACGCAGGATTCCTTTCAAGGGTCTGCATTTGCTTTCCCAACCTCACCAATCGTCTCAGCCCCAAGAGTGTCCAGCCTTATGTCTTCTGCCGCTGGGGCTGTAGATGTGGTCAATCCTGGTTGCATGCCAGTCCCTGAACGCATTTTGGAAGAATTTCTCTCTGTTTTGCCCTGCTTGTTTCTTCTTTATGTTGGAAATGTATCCTCAGAATGGGTCTGAGCTGATTTTCCCTGCTGGTTTTAGGCCGCTTTACACACACTTGATGCACTTACACAGAGATATCAAGACTTAGCTTTTAAGATGCTTACTAGTCGGATAGATACTTGTGCGATGAACAGGGTCTGGTGAGTCCAGTTGATTGAGCAAGGAGTAGGTCGTGTCCATTCCATATTCGGTTTTCGGAAGGGTATCTGTGCTCATTTCAAACTCGAGTTTTATGCGTCACCCCACCTCACCTTTCCCCTGAAGCAGGCATAAGTGTGTTTTCTAAAAGCGTGACTCTGTTCTGTTTGGGGATTCAGTGCATGGGGAGCGATTTTTACATTCCCTCGATAAGTGATATCATAAGTTTCTTTTTTTGTGGGACTTATTTCACTGAGGATGATCGTACCTAAATCCACTCAGGATGCTGCTACCAGCCTCATGACGTGGATTTCAAGGCTGAGTGACACTCCATTGGACCTACGTAGCACCACTTGTCCACTTGTCCACTTGTCTTTGTCCACTTGTCCACTCGTCTTTGTCCACTTGGCTCTTTCCTGGGATATGAAACGTGTACCGGAGTGGAGGTTCTTGTCAAGACAGCAGCCCTCAACTTTGGGGTCCCTGTGTCTGGTTGATTTTTTCATTTTCCCAAGGTCAACGCCCATGTGTGGAAGTGCCCTATGCTCTGTGGTTCTGTGTTTTCCATGGTTTGGGAAAGAGGATACACTTGTGAAGATTGGCTGTTGGCCATTGACATCCCGCCCATCAGCTTAACAAGGCTCCCTTGACTCCGTGGGCTGTCCTGCCTTTCTGGATTTTAGACTTTTTTCGCCTGGCCCTTTTGCCCCGGGGGGGGGGCGAGAGATTTCTTTGTAGTGCTGATTTGCTCTCCCAGGTTGCTTGGTTGGCCAAAAAGGGCGTATGCGTTTTTTCCTGAATATATTCAGGAAAAAACGCATACGCCCTTTTTGGCCAACCGCATCATTGTCCACGTTCTGGCGCTTTTCATGTGCTATCGGGGCCATTCCGATGTACCCGTTGACATCCGTTTCCTGCAGTTCTGCCTTGCGTTCAGCGCCTCTTCGTAGCCTGACCTCAATATATTTTGGGGCGATAGTTATCGTTTAGAACTCTGCAGGTTTGGGAAGTGCAGTGCCCCTGAGCTCCATTTCCCAAGTCGCTTTTTTGTGAGTGGGACGCAACACGGCTGGATGGCTTCACGCCCTATTGTCGATCCGGGGTGGCAGGCTGAACCGCTGGTGAATTCTTCTTCGTGATGGGAAATGAGAGTGACATGTGCCCGACCAAACACCTCCAGCGAGTCTCTCATTGGTTCCCCCTCTTGCAGTTCATCCTGCGGACAAATTGCAGACGGTACGAAAGAGGCATGGAAAGGCGCCGAGTCTCCAAGTGGGGAGATTGTTAGTAAGGGGGCCTGAATGGAGAACACGAGCACCAGGAGATGAAAACTGAGGTGAGTTTCAGAAAGCTTTCCCGATCCCACGGTGTAGCAACCGCTGGGTTTCCAATGAGTGCTTTCGCTGTCGGAAGATTGCGTTGAACCTGGAGAGTTGGGACCCATGGAATGGGGAGCACGCAGGATTCCTTTCAAGGGTCTGCATTTGCTTTCCCAACCTCACCAATCGTCTCAGCCCCAAGAGTGTCCAGCCTTATGTCTTCTGCCGCTGGGGCTGTAGATGTGGTCAATCCTGGTTGCATGCCAGTCCCTGAACGCATTTTGGAAGAATTTCTCTCTGTTTTGCCCTGCTTGTTTCTTCTTTATGTTGGAAATGTATCCTCAGAATGGGTCTGAGCTGATTTTCCCTGCTGGTTTTAGGCCGCTTTACACACACTTGATGCACTTACACAGAGATATCAAGACTTAGCTTTTAAGATGCTTACTAGTCGGATAGATACTTGTGCGATGAACAGGGTCTGGTGAGTCCAGTTGACTGAGCAAGGAGTAGGTCGTGTCCATTCCATATTCGGTTTTCGGAAGGGTATCTGTGCTCATTTCAAACTCGAGTTTTATGCGTCACCCCACCTCACCTTTCCCCTGAAGCAGGCATAAGTGTGTTTTCTAAAAGCGTGACTCTGTTCTGTTTGGGGATTCAGTGCATGGGGAGCGATTTTTACATTCCCTCGATAAGTGATATCATAAGTTTCTTTTTTTGTGGGACTTATTTCACTGAGGATGATCGTACCTAAATCCACTCAGGATGCTGCTACCAGCCTCATGACGTGGATTTCAAGGCTGAGTGACACTCCATTGGACCTACGTAGCACCACTTGTCCACTTGTCCACTTGTCTTTGTCCACTTGTCCACTCGTCTTTGTCCACTTGGCTCTTTCCTGGGATATGAAACGTGTACCGGAGTGGAGGTTCTTGTCAAGACAGCAGCCCTCAACTTTGGGGTCCCTGTGTCTGGTTGATTTTTTCATTTTCCCAAGGTCAACGCCCATGTGTGGAAGTGCCCTATGCTCTGTGGTTCTGTGTTTTCCATGGTTTGGGAAAGAGGATACACTTGTGAAGATTGGCTGTTGGCCATTGACATCCCGCCCATCAGCTTAACAAGGCTCCCTTGACTCCGTGGCCTGTCCTGCCTTTCTGGTTTTTAGACTTTTTTCGCCTGGCCCTTTTGCCCCGGGGGGGGGGCGAGAGATTTCTTTGTAGTGCTGATTTGCTCTCCCAGGTTGCTTGGTTGGCCAAAAAGGGCGTATGCGTTTTTTCCTGAGGAAAAAACGCATACGCCCTTTTTGGCCAACCGCATCATTGTCCACGTTCTGGCGCTTTTCATGTGCTATCGGGGCCATTCCGATGTACCCGTTGACATCCGTTTCCTGCAGTTCTGCCTTGCGTTCAGCGCCTCTTCGTAGCCTGACCTCAATATATTTTGGGGCGATAGTTATCGTTTAGAACTCTGCAGGTTTGGGAAGTGCAGTGCCCCTGAGCTCCATTTCCCAAGTCGCTTTTTTGTGAGTGGGACTCAACACGGCTGGATGGCTTCACGCCCTATTGTCGATCCGGGGTGGCAGGCTGAACCGCTGGTGAATTCTTCTTCGTGATGGGAAATGAGAGTGACATGTGCCCGACCAAACACCTCCAGCGAGTCTCTCATTGGTTCCCCCTCTTGCAGTTCATCCTGCGGACAAATTGCAGACGGTACGAAAGAGGCATGGAAAGGCGCCGAGTCTCCAAGTGGGGAGATTGTTAGTAAGGGGGCCTGAATGGAAAACACGAGCACCAGGAGATGAAAACTGAGGTGAGTTTCAGAAAGCTTTCCCGATCCCACGGTGTAGCAACCGCTGGGTTTCCAATGAGTGCTTTCGCTGTCGGAAGATTGCGTTGAACCTGGAGAGTTGGGACCCATGGAATGGGGAGCACGCAGGATTCCTTTCAAGGGTCTGCATTTGCTTTCCCAACCTCACCAATCGTCTCAGCCCCAAGAGTGTCCAGCCTTATGTCTTCTGCCGCTGGGGCTGTAGATGTGGTCAATCCTGGTTGCATGCCAGTCCCTGAACGCATTTTGGAAGAATTTCTCTCTGTTTTGCCCTGCCTGTTTCTTCATTATGTTGGAAATGTATCCTCAGAATGGGTCTGAGCTGATTTTCCCTGCTGGTTTTAGGCCGCTTTACACACACTTGATGCACTTACACAGAGATATCAAGACTTAGCTTTTAAGATGCTTACTAGTCGGATAGATACTTGTGCGATGAACAGGGTCTGGTGAGTCCAGTTGATTGAGCAAGGAGTAGGTCGTGTCCATTCCATATTCGGTTTTCGGAAGGGTATCTGTGCTCATTTCAAACTCGAGTTTTATGCGTCACCCCACCTCACCTTTCCCCTGAAGCAGG
Organism: Kogia breviceps; assembly: GCF_026419965.1. Taxonomy (NCBI): domain Eukaryota; kingdom Metazoa; phylum Chordata; class Mammalia; order Artiodactyla; family Physeteridae; genus Kogia; species Kogia breviceps. The sequence goes on from NW_026711590.1 coordinate 15,896, forward strand.
CATAAGTGTGTTTTCTAAAAGCGTGACTCTGTTCTGTTTGGGGATTCAGTGCATGGGGAGCGATTTTTACATTCCCTCGATAAGTGATATCATAAGTTTCTTTTTTTGTGGGACTTATTTCACTGAGGATGATCGTACCTAAATCCACTCAGGATGCTGCTACCAGCCTCATGACGTGGATTTCATGGCTGAGTGACACTCCATTGGACCTACGTAGCACCACTTGTCCACTTGTCCACTTGTCTTTGTCCACTTGTCCACTCGTCTTTGTCCACTTGGCTCTTTCCTGGGATATGAAACGTGTAGCGGAGTGGAGGTTCTTGTCAAGACAGCAGCCCTCAACTTTGGGGTCCCTGTGTCTGGTTGATTTTTTCATTTTCCCAAGGTCAACGCCCATGTGTGGAAGTGCCCTATGCTCTGTGGTTCTGTGTTTTACATGGTTTGGGAAAGAGGATACACTTGTGAAGATTGGCTGTTGGCCATTGACATCCCGCCCATCAGCTTAACAAGGCTCCCTTGACTCCGTGGCCTGTCCTGCCTTTCTGGTTTTTAGACTTTTTTCGCCTGGCCCAGGGGGGCCGAGAGATTTCTTTGTAGTGCTGATTTGCTCTCCCAGGTTGCTTGGTTGGCCAAAAAGGGCGTATGCGTTTTTTCCTGAATATATTCAGGAAAAAACGCATACGCCCTTTTTGGCCAACCGCATCATTGTCCACGTTCTGGCGCTTTTCATGTGCTATCGGGGCCATTCCGATGTACCCGTTGACATCCGTTTCCTGCAGTTCTGCCTTGCGTTCAGCGCCTCTTCGTAGCCTGACCTCAATATATTTTGGGGCGATAGTTATCGTTTAGAACTCTGCAGGTTTGGGAAGTGCAGTGCCCCTGAGCTCCATTTCCCAAGTCGCTTTTTTGTGAGTGGGACGCAACACGGCTGGATGGCTTCACGCCCTATTGTCGATCCGGGGTGGCAGGCTGAACCGCTGGTGAATTCTTCTTCGTGATGGGAAATGAGAGTGACATGTGCCCGACCAAACACCTCCAGCGAGTCTCTCATTGGTTCCCCCTCTTGCAGTTCATCCTGCGGACAAATTGCAGACGGTACGAAAGAGGCATGGAAAGGCGCCGAGTCTCCAAGTGGGGAGATTGTTAGTAAGGGGGCCTGAATGGAGAACACGAGCACCAGGAGATGAAAACTGAGGTGAGTTTCAGAAAGCTTTCCCGATCCCACGGTGTAGCATCCGCTGGGTTTCCAATGAGTGCTTTCGCTGTCGGAAGATTGCGTTGAACCTGGAGAGTTGGGACCCATGGAATGGGGAGCACGCAGGATTCCTTTCAAGGGTCTGCATTTGCTTTCCCAACCTCACCAATCGTCTCAGCCCCAAGAGTGTCCAGCCTTATGTCTTCTGCCGCTGGGGCTGTAGATGTGGTCAATCCTGGTTGCATGCCAGTCCCTGAACGCATTTTGGAAGAATTTCTCTCTGTTTTGCCCTGCTTGTTTCTTCTTTATGTTGGAAATGTATCCTCAGAATGGGTCTGAGCTGATTTTCCCTGCTGGTTTTAGGCCGCTTTACACACACTTGATGCACTTACACAGAGATATCAAGACTTAGCTTTTAAGATGCTTACTAGTCGGATAGATACTTGTGCGATGAACAGGGTCTGGTGAGTCCAGTTGATTGAGCAAGGAGTAGGTCGTGTCCATTCCATATTCGGTTTTCGGAAGGGTATCTGTGCTCATTTCAAACTCGAGTTTTATGCGTCACCCCACCTCACCTTTCCCCTGAAGCAGGCATAAGTGTGTTTTCTAAAAGCGTGACTCTGTTCTGTTTGGGGATTCAGTGCATGGGGAGCGATTTTTACATTCCCTCGATAAGTGATATCATAAGTTTCTTTTTTTGTGGGACTTATTTCACTGAGGATGATCGTACCTAAATCCACTCAGGATGCTGCTACCAGCCTCATGACGTGGATTTCATGGCTGAGTGACACTCCATTGGACCTACGTAGCACCACTTGTCCACTTGTCCACTTGTCTTTGTCCACTTGTCCACTCGTCTTTGTCCACTTGGCTCTTTCCTGGGATATGAAACGTGTACCGGAGTGGAGGTTCTTGTCAAGACAGCAGCCCTCAACTTTGGGGTCCCTGTGTCTGGTTGATTTTTTCATTTTCCCAAGGTCAACGCCCATGTGTGGAAGTGCCCTATGCTCTGTGGTTCTGTGTTTTCCATGGTTTGGGAAAGAGGATACACTTGTGAAGATTGGCTGTTGGCCATTGACATCCCGCCCATCAGCTTAACAAGGCTCCCTTGACTCCGTGGGCTGTCCTGCCTTTCTGGTTTTTAGACTTTTTTCGCCTGGCCCTTTTGCCCCGGGGGGGGGGGGGCGAGAGATTTCTTTGTAGTGCTGATTTGCTCTCCCAGGTTGCTTGGTTGGCCAAAAAGGGCGTATGCGTTTTTTCCTGAATATATTCAGGAAAAAACGCATACGCCCTTTTTGGCCAACCGCATCATTGTCCACGTTCTGGCGCTTTTCATGTGCTATCGGGGCCATTCCGATGTACCCGTTGACATCCGTTTCCTGCAGTTCTGCCTTGCGTTCAGCGCCTCTTCGTAGCCTGACCTCAATATATTTTGGGGCGATAGTTATCGTTTAGAACTCTGCAGGTTTGGGAAGTGCAGTGCCCCTGAGCTCCATTTCCCAAGTCGCTTTTTTGTGAGTGGGACGCAACACGGCTGGATGGCTTCACGCCCTATTGTCGATCCGGGGTGGCAGGCTGAACCGCTGGTGAATTCTTCTTCGTGATGGGAAATGAGAGTGACATGTGCCCGACCAAACACCTCCAGCGAGTCTCTCATTGGTTCCCCCTCTTGCAGTTCATCCTGCGGACAAATTGCAGACGGTACGAAAGAGGCATGGAAAGGCGCCGAGTCTCCAAGTGGGGAGATTGTTAGTAAGGGGGCCTGAATGGAGAACACGAGCACCAGGAGATGAAAACTGAGGTGAGTTTCAGAAAGCTTTCCCGATCCCACGGTGTAGCAACCGCTGGGTTTCCAATGAGTGCTTTCGCTGTCGGAAGATTGCGTTGAACCTGGAGAGTTGGGACCCATGGAATGGGGAGCACGCAGGATTCCTTTCAAGGGTCTGCATTTGCTTTCCCAACCTCACCAATCGTCTCAGCCCCAAGAGTGTCCAGCCTTATGTCTTCTGCCGCTGGGGCTGTAGATGTGGTCAATCCTGGTTGCATGCCAGTCCCTGAACGCATTTTGGAAGAATTTCTCTCTGTTTTGCCCTGCTTGTTTCTTCTTTATGTTGGAAATGTATCCTCAGAATGGGTCTGAGCTGATTTTCCCTGCTGGTTTTAGGCCGCTTTACACACACTTGATGCACTTACACAGAGATATCAAGACTTAGCTTTTAAGATGCTTACTAGTCGGATAGATACTTGTGCGATGAACAGGGTCTGGTGAGTCCAGTTGATTGAGCAAGGAGTAGGTCGTGTCCATTCCATATTCGGTTTTCGGAAGGGTATCTGTGCTCATTTCAAACTCGAGTTTTATGCGTCACCCCACCTCACCTTTCCCCTGAAGCAGGCATAAGTGTGTTTTCTAAAAGCGTGACTCTGTTCTGTTTGGGGATTCAGTGCATGGGGAGCGATTTTTACATTCCCTCGATAAGTGATATCATAAGTTTCTTTTTTTGTGGGACTTATTTCACTGAGGATGATCGTACCTAAATCCACTCAGGATGCTGCTACCAGCCTCATGACGTGGATTTCATGGCTGAGTGACACTCCATTGGACCTACGTAGCACCACTTGTCCACTTGTCCACTTGTCTTTGTCCACTTGTCCACTCGTCTTTGTCCACTTGGCTCTTTCCTGGGATATGAAACGTGTACCGGAGTGGAGGTTCTTGTCAAGACAGCAGCCCTCAACTTTGGGGTCCCTGTGTCTGGTTGATTTTTTCATTTTCCCAAGGTCAACGCCCATGTGTGGAAGTGCCCTATGCTCTGTGGTTCTGTGTTTTCCATGGTTTGGGAAAGAGGATACACTTGTGAAGATTGGCTGTTGGCCATTGACATCCCGCCCATCAGCTTAACAAGGCTCCCTTGACTCCGTGGCCTGTCCTGCCTTTCTGGTTTTTAGACTTTTTTCGCCTGGCCCTTTTGCCCGGGGGGGGGGGGGGCGAGAGATTTCTTTGTAGTGCTGATTTGCTCTCCCAGGTTGCTTGGTTGGCCAAAAAGGGCGTATGCGTTTTTTCCTGAGGAAAAAACGCATACGCCCTTTTTGGCCAACCGCATCATTGTCCACGTTCTGGCGCTTTTCATGTGCTATCGGGGCCATTCCGATGTACCCGTTGACATCCGTTTCCTGCAGTTCTGCCTTGCGTTCAGCGCCTCTTCGTAGCCTGACCTCAATATATTTTGGGGCGATAGTTATCGTTTAGAACTCTGCAGGTTTGGGAAGTGCAGTGCCCCTGAGCTCCATTTCCCAAGTCGCTTTTTTGTGAGTGGGACGCAACACGGCTGGATGGCTTCACGCCCTATTGTCGATCCGGGGTGGCAGGCTGAACCGCTGGTGAATTCTTCTTCGTGATGGGAAATGAGAGTGACATGTGCCCGACCAAACACCTCCAGCGAGTCTCTCATTGGTTCCCCCTCTTGCAGTTCATCCTGCGGACAAATTGCAGACGGTACGAAAGAGGCATGGAAAGGCGCCGAGTCTCCAAGTGGGGAGATTGTTAGTAAGGGGGCCTGAATGGAAAACACGAGCACCAGGAGATGAAAACTGAGGTGAGTTTCAGAAAGCTTTCCCGATCCCACGGTGTAGCAACCGCTGGGTTTCCAATGAGTGCTTTCGCTGTCGGAAGATTGCGTTGAACCTGGAGAGTTGGGACCCATGGAATGGGGAGCACGCAGGATTCCTTTCAAGGGTCTGCATTTGCTTTCCCAACCTCACCAATCGTCTCAGCCCCAAGAGTGTCCAGCCTTATGTCTTCTGCCGCTGGGGCTGTAGATGTGGTCAATCCTGGTTGCATGCCAGTCCCTGAACGCATTTTGGAAGAATTTCTCTCTGTTTTGCCCTGCCTGTTTCTTCATTATGTTGGAAATGTATCCTCAGAATGGGTCTGAGCTGATTTTCCCTGCTGGTTTTAGGCCGCTTTACACACACTTGATGCACTTACACAGAGATATCAAGACTTAGCTTTTAAGATGCTTACTAGTCGGATAGATACTTGTGCGATGAACAGGGTCTGGTGAGTCCAGTTGATTGAGCAAGGAGTAGGTCGTGTCCATTCCATATTCGGTTTTCGGAAGGGTATCTGTGCTCATTTCAAACTCGAGTTTTATGCGTCACCCCACCTCACCTTTCCCCTGAAGCAGGCATAAGTGTGTTTTCTAAAAGCGTGACTCTGTTCTGTTTGGGGATTCAGTGCATGGGGAGCGATTTTTACATTCCCTCGATAAGTGATATCATAAGTTTCTTTTTTTGTGGGACTTATTTCACTGAGGATGATCGTACCTAAATCCACTCAGGATGCTGCTACCAGCCTCATGACGTGGATTTCATGGCTGAGTGACACTCCATTGGACCTACGTAGCACCACTTGTCCACTTGTCCACTTGTCTTTGTCCACTTGTCCACTCGTCTTTGTCCACTTGGCTCTTTCCTGGGATATGAAACGTGTACCGGAGTGGAGGTTCTTGTCAAGACAGCAGCCCTCAACTTTGGGGTCCCTGTGTCTGGTTGATTTTTTCATTTTCCCAAGGTCAACGCCCATGTGTGGAAGTGCCCTATGCTCTGTGGTTCTGTGTTTTACATGGTTTGGGAAAGAGGATACACTTGTGAAGATTGGCTGTTGGCCATTGACATCCCGCCCATCAGCTTAACAAGGCTCCCTTGACTCCGTGGGCTGTCCTGCCTTTCTGGTTTTTAGACTTTTTTCGCCTGGCCCTTTTGCCCCAGGGGGGCCGAGAGATTTCTTTGTAGTGCTGATTTGCTCTCCCAGGTTGCTTGGTTGGCCAAAAAGGGCGTATGCGTTTTTTCCTGAATATATTCAGGAAAAAACGCATACGCCCTTTTTGGCCAACCGCATCATTGTCCACGTTCTGGCGCTTTTCATGTGCTATCGGGGCCATTCCGATGTACCCGTTGACATCCGTTTCCTGCAGTTCTGCCTTGCGTTCAGCGCCTCTTCGTAGCCTGACCTCAATATATTTTGGGGCGATAGTTATCGTTTAGAACTCTGCAGGTTTGGGAAGTGCAGTGCCCCTGAGCTCCATTTCCCAAGTCGCTTTTTTGTGAGTGGGACGCAACACGGCTGGATGGCTTCACGCCCTATTGTCGATCCGGGGTGGCAGGCTGAACCGCTGGTGAATTCTTCTTCGTGATGGGAAATGAGAGTGACATGTGCCCGACCAAACACCTCCAGCGAGTCTCTCATTGGTTCCCCCTCTTGCAGTTCATCCTGCGGACAAATTGCAGACGGTACGAAAGAGGCATGGAAAGGCGCCGAGTCTCCAAGTGGGGAGATTGTTAGTAAGGGGGCCTGAATGGAGAACACGAGCACCAGGAGATGAAAACTGAGGTGAGTTTCAGAAAGCTTTCCCGATCCCACGGTGTAGCATCCGCTGGGTTTCCAATGAGTGCTTTCGCTGTCGGAAGATTGCGTTGAACCTGGAGAGTTGGGACCCATGGAATGGGGAGCACGCAGGATTCCTTTCAAGGGTCTGCATTTGCTTTCCCAACCTCACCAATCGTCTCAGCCCCAAGAGTGTCCAGCCTTATGTCTTCTGCCGCTGGGGCTGTAGATGTGGTCCATCCTGGTTGCATGCCAGTCCCTGAACGCATTTTGGAAGAATTTCTCTCTGTTTTGCCCTGCTTGTTTCTTCTTTATGTTGGAAATGTATCCTCAGAATGGGTCTGAGCTGATTTTCCCTGCTGGTTTTAGGCCGCTTTACACACACTTGATGCACTTACACAGAGATATCAAGACTTAGCTTTTAAGATGCTTACTAGTCGGATAGATACTTGTGCGATGAACAGGGTCTGGTGAGTCCAGTTGATTGAGCAAGGAGTAGGTCGTGTCCATTCCATATTCGGTTTTCGGAAGGGTATCTGTGCTCATTTCAAACTCGAGTTTTATGCGTCACCCCACCTCACCTTTCCCCTGAAGCAGGCATAAGTGTGTTTTCTAAAAGCGTGACTCTGTTCTGTTTGGGGATTCAGTGCATGGGGAGCGATTTTTACATTCCCTCGATAAGTGATATCATAAGTTTCTTTTTTTGTGGGACTTATTTCACTGAGGATGATCGTACCTAAATCCACTCAGGATGCTGCTACCAGCCTCATGACGTGGATTTCATGGCTGAGTGACACTCCATTGGACCTACGTAGCACCACTTGTCCACTTGTCCACTTGTCTTTGTCCACTTGTCCACTCGTCTTTGTCCACTTGGCTCTTTCCTGGGATATGAAACGTGTACCGGAGTGGAGGTTCTTGTCAAGACAGCAGCCCTCAACTTTGGGGTCCCTGTGTCTGGTTGATTTTTTCATTTTCCCAAGGTCAACGCCCATGTGTGGAAGTGCCCTATGCTCTGTGGTTCTGTGTTTTCCATGGTTTGGGAAAGAGGATACACTTGTGAAGATTGGCTGTTGGCCATTGACATCCCGCCCATCAGCTTAACAAGGCTCCCTTGACTCCGTGGGCTGTCCTGCCTTTCTGGTTTTTAGACTTTTTTCGCCTGGCCCTTTTGCCCCGGGGGGGGGGGGGGCGAGAGATTTCTTTGTAGTGCTGATTTGATCTCCCAGGTTGCTTGGTTGGCCAAAAAGGGCGTATGCGTTTTTTCCTGAATATATTCAGGAAAAAACGCATACGCCCTTTTTGGCCAACCGCATCATTGTCCACGTTCTGGCGCTTTTCATGTGCTATCGGGGCCATTCCGATGTACCCGTTGACATCCGTTTCCTGCAGTTCTGCCTTGCGTTCAGCGCCTCTTCGTAGCCTGACCTCAATATATTTTGGGGCGATAGTTATCGTTTAGAACTCTGCAGGTTTGGGAAGTGCAGTGCCCCTGAGCTCCATTTCCCAAGTCGCTTTTTTGTGAGTGGGACGCAACACGGCTGGATGGCTTCACGCCCTATTGTCGATCCGGGGTGGCAGGCTGAACCGCTGGTGAATTCTTCTTCGTGATGGGAAATGAGAGTGACATGTGCCCGACCAAACACCTCCAGCGAGTCTCTCATTGGTTCCCCCTCTTGCAGTTCATCCTGCGGACAAATTGCAGACGGTACGAAAGAGGCATGGAAAGGCGCCGAGTCTCCAAGTGGGGAGATTGTTAGTAAGGGGGCCTGAATGGAGAACACGAGCACCAGGAGATGAAAACTGAGGTGAGTTTCAGAAAGCTTTCCCGATCCCACGGTGTAGCATCCGCTGGGTTTCCAATGAGTGCTTTCGCTGTCGGAAGATTGCGTTGAACCTGGAGAGTTGGGACCCATGGAATGGGGAGCACGCAGGATTCCTTTCAAGGGTCTGCATTTGCTTTCCCAACCTCACCAATCGTCTCAGCCCCAAGAGTGTCCAGCCTTATGTCTTCTGCCGCTGGGGCTGTAGATGTGGTCCATCCTGGTTGCATGCCAGTCCCTGAACGCATTTTGGAAGAATTTCTCTCTGTTTTGTCCTGCTTGTTTCTTCTTTATGTTGGAAATGTATCCTCAGAATGGGTCTGAGCTGATTTTCCCTGCTGGTTTTAGGCCGCTTTACACACACTTGATGCACTTACACAGAGATATCAAGACTTAGCTTTTAAGATGCTTACTAGTCGGATAGATACTTGTGCGATGAACAGGGTCTGGTGAGTCCAGTTGATTGAGCAAGGAGTAGGTCGTGTCCATTCCATATTCGGTTTTCGGAAGGGTATCTGTGCTCATTTCAAACTCGAGTTTTATGCGTCACCCCACCTCACCTTTCCCCTGAAGCAGGCATAAGTGTGTTTTCTAAAAGCGTGACTCTGTTCTGTTTGGGGATTCAGTGCATGGGGAGCGATTTTTACATTCCCTCGATAAGTGATATCATAAGTTTCTTTTTTTGTGGGACTTATTTCACTGAGGATGATCGTACCTAAATCCACTCAGGATGCTGCTACCAGCCTCATGACGTGGATTTCATGGCTGAGTGACACTCCATTGGACCTACGTAGCACCACTTGTCCACTTGTCCACTTGTCTTTGTCCACTTGTCCACTCGTCTTTGTCCACTTGGCTCTTTCCTGGGATATGAAACGTGTACCGGAGTGGAGGTTCTTGTCAAGACAGCAGCCCTCAACTTTGGGGTCCCTGTGTCTGGTTGATTTTTTCATTTTCCCAAGGTCAACGCCCATGTGTGGAAGTGCCCTATGCTCTGTGGTTCTGTGTTTTCCATGGTTTGGGAAAGAGGATACACTTGTGAAGATTGGCTGTTGGCCATTGACATCCCGCCCATCAGCTTAACAAGGCTCCCTTGACTCCGTGGGCTGTCCTGCCTTTCTGGTTTTTAGACTTTTTTCGCCTGGCCCTTTTGCCCCGGGGGGGGGGGCCGAGAGATTTCTTTGTAGTGCTGATTTGATCTCCCAGGTTGCTTGGTTGGCCAAAAAGGGCGTATGCGTTTTTTCCTGAATATATTCAGGAAAAAACGCATACGCCCTTTTTGGCCAACCGCATCATTGTCCACGTTCTGGCGCTTTTCATGTGCTATCGGGGCCATTCCGATGTACCCGTTGACATCCGTTTCCTGCAGTTCTGCCTTGCGTTCAGCGCCTCTTCGTAGCCTGACCTCAATATATTTTGGGGCGATAGTTATCGTTTAGAACTCTGCAGGTTTGGGAAGTGCAGTGCCCCTGAGCTCCATTTCCCAAGTCGCTTTTTTGTGAGTGGGACGCAACACGGCTGGATGGCTTCACGCCCTATTGTCGATCCGGGGTGGCAGGCTGAACCGCTGGTGAATTCTTCTTCGTGATGGGAAATGAGAGTGACATGTGCCCGACCAAACACCTCCAGCGAGTCTCTCATTGGTTCCCCCTCTTGCAGTTCATCCTGCGGACAAATTGCAGACGGTACGAAAGAGGCATGGAAAGGCGCCGAGTCTCCAAGTGGGGAGATTGTTAGTAAGGGGGCCTGAATGGAGAACACGAGCACCAGGAGATGAAAACTGAGGTGAGTTTCAGAAAGCTTTCCCGATCCCACGGTGTAGCATCCGCTGGGTTTCCAATGAGTGCTTTCGCTGTCGGAAGATTGCGTTGAACCTGGAGAGTTGGGACCCATGGAATGGGGAGCACGCAGGATTCCTTTCAAGGGTCTGCATTTGCTTTCCCAACCTCACCAATCGTCTCAGCCCCAAGAGTGTCCAGCCTTATGTCTTCTGCCGCTGGGGCTGTAGATGTGGTCCATCCTGGTTGCATGCCAGTCCCTGAACGCATTTTGGAAGAATTTCTCTCTGTTTTGCCCTGCTTGTTTCTTCTTTATGTTGGAAATGTATCCTCAGAATGGGTCTGAGCTGATTTTCCCTGCTGGTTTTAGGCCGCTTTACACACACTTGATGCACTTACACAGAGATATCAAGACTTAGCTTTTAAGATGCTTACTAGTCGGATAGATACTTGTGCGATGAACAGGGTCTGGTGAGTCCAGTTGATTGAGCAAGGAGTAGGTCGTGTCCATTCCATATTCGGTTTTCGGAAGGGTATCTGTGCTCATTTCAAACTCGAGTTTTATGCGTCACCCCACCTCACCTTTCCCCTGAAGCAGGCATAAGTGTGTTTTCTAAAAGCGTGACTCTGTTCTGTTTGGGGATTCAGTGCATGGGGAGCGATTTTTACATTCCCTCGATAAGTGATATCATAAGTTTCTTTTTTTGTGGGACTTATTTCACTGAGGATGATCGTACCTAAATCCACTCAGGATGCTGCTACCAGCCTCATGACGTGGATTTCATGGCTGAGTGACACTCCATTGGACCTACGTAGCACCACTTGTCCACTTGTCCACTTGTCTTTGTCCACTTGTCCACTCGTCTTTGTCCACTTGGCTCTTTCCTGGGATATGAAACGTGTACCGGAGTGGAGGTTCTTGTCAAGACAGCAGCCCTCAACTTTGGGGTCCCTGTGTCTGGTTGATTTTTTCATTTTCCCAAGGTCAACGCCCATGTGTGGAAGTGCCCTATGCTCTGTGGTTCTGTGTTTTCCATGGTTTGGGAAAGAGGATACACTTGTGAAGATTGGCTGTTGGCCATTGACATCCCGCCCATCAGCTTAACAAGGCTCCCTTGACTCCGTGGGCTGTCCTGCCTTTCTGGTTTTTAGACTTTTTTCGCCTGGCCCTTTTGCCCCGGGGGGGGGGGGGGGGCGAGAGATTTCTTTGTAGTGCTGATTTGATCTCCCAGGTTGCTTGGTTGGCCAAAAAGGGCGTATGCGTTTTTTCCTGAATATATTCAGGAAAAAACGCATACGCCCTTTTTGGCCAACCGCATCATTGTCCACGTTCTGGCGCTTTTCATGTGCTATCGGGGCCATTCCGATGTACCCGTTGACATCCGTTTCCTGCAGTTCTGCCTTGCGTTCAGCGCCTCTTCGTAGCCTGACCTCAATATATTTTGGGGCGATAGTTATCGTTTAGAACTCTGCAGGTTTGGGAAGTGCAGTGCCCCTGAGCTCCATTTCCCAAGTCGCTTTTTTGTGAGTGGGACGCAACACGGCTGGATGGCTTCACGCCCTATTGTCGATCCGGGGTGGCAGGCTGAACCGCTGGTGAATTCTTCTTCGTGATGGGAAATGAGAGTGACATGTGCCCGACCAAACACCTCCAGCGAGTCTCTCATTGGTTCCCCCTCTTGCAGTTCATCCTGCGGACAAATTGCAGACGGTACGAAAGAGGCATGGAAAGGCGCCGAGTCTCCAAGTGGGGAGATTGTTAGTAAGGGGGCCTGAATGGAGAACACGAGCACCAGGAGATGAAAACTGAGGTGAGTTTCAGAAAGCTTTCCCGATCCCACGGTGTAGCATCCGCTGGGTTTCCAATGAGTGCTTTCGCTGTCGGAAGATTGCGTTGAACCTGGAGAGTTGGGACCCATGGAATGGGGAGCACGCAGGATTCCTTTCAAGGGTCTGCATTTGCTTTCCCAACCTCACCAATCGTCTCAGCCCCAAGAGTGTCCAGCCTTATGTCTTCTGCCGCTGGGGCTGTAGATGTGGTCCATCCTGGTTGCATGCCAGTCCCTGAACGCATTTTGGAAGAATTTCTCTCTGTTTTGCCCTGCTTGTTTCTTCTTTATGTTGGAAATGTATCCTCAGAATGGGTCTGAGCTGATTTTCCCTGCTGGTTTTAGGCCGCTTTACACACACTTGATGCACTTACACAGAGATATCAAGACTTAGCTTTTAAGATGCTTACTAGTCGGATAGATACTTGTGCGATGAACAGGGTCTGGTGAGTCCAGTTGATTGAGCAAGGAGTAGGTCGTGTCCATTCCATATTCGGTTTTCGGAAGGGTATCTGTGCTCATTTCAAACTCGAGTTTTATGCGTCACCCCACCTCACCTTTCCCCTGAAGCAGGCATAAGTGTGTTTTCTAAAAGCGTGACTCTGTTCTGTTTGGGGATTCAGTGCATGGGGAGCGATTTTTACATTCCCTCGATAAGTGATATCATAAGTTTCTTTTTTTGTGGGACTTATTTCACTGAGGATGATCGTACCTAAATCCACTCAGGATGCTGCTACCAGCCTCATGACGTGGATTTCATGGCTGAGTGACACTCCATTGGACCTACGTAGCACCACTTGTCCACTTGTCCACTTGTCTTTGTCCACTTGTCCACTCGTCTTTGTCCACTTGGCTCTTTCCTGGGATATGAAACGTGTACCGGAGTGGAGGTTCTTGTCAAGACAGCAGCCCTCAACTTTGGGGTCCCTGTGTCTGGTTGATTTTTTCATTTTCCCAAGGTCAACGCCCATGTGTGGAAGTGCCCTATGCTCTGTGGTTCTGTGTTTTCCATGGTTTGGGAAAGAGGATACACTTGTGAAGATTGGCTGTTGGCCATTGACATCCCGCCCATCAGCTTAACAAGGCTCCCTTGACTCCGTGGGCTGTCCTGCCTTTCTGGTTTTTAGACTTTTTTCGCCTGGCCCTTTTGCCCGGGGGGGGGGGGGGGGCGAGAGATTTCTTTGTAGTGCTGATTTGCTCTCCCAGGTTGCTTGGTTGGCCAAAAAGGGCGTATGCGTTTTTTCCTGAATATATTCAGGAAAAAACGCATACGCCCTTTTTGGCCAACCGCATCATTGTCCACGTTCTGGCGCTTTTCATGTGCTATCGGGGCCATTCCGATGTACCCGTTGACATCCGTTTCCTGCAGTTCTGCCTTGCGTTCAGCGCCTCTTCGTAGCCTGACCTCAATATATTTTGGGGCGATAGTTATCGTTTAGAACTCTGCAGGTTTGGGAAGTGCAGTGCCCCTGAGCTCCATTTCCCAAGTCGCTTTTTTGTGAGTGGGACGCAACACGGCTGGATGGCTTCACGCCCTATTGTCGATCCGGGGTGGCAGGCTGAACCGCTGGTGAATTCTTCTTCGTGATGGGAAATGAGAGTGACATGTGCCCGACCAAACACCTCCAGCGAGTCTCTCATTGGTTCCCCCTCTTGCAGTTCATCCTGCGGGCAAATTGCAGACGGTACGAAAGAGGCATGGAAAGGCGCCGAGTCTCCAAGTGGGGAGATTGTTAGTAAGGGGGCCTGAATGGAGAACACGAGCACCAGGAGATGAAAACTGAGGTGAGTTTCAGAAAGCTTTCCCGATCCCACGGTGTAGCATCCGCTGGGTTTCCAATGAGTGCTTTCGCTGTCGGAAGATTGCGTTGAACCTGGAGAGTTGGGACCCATGGAATGGGGAGCACGCAGGATTCCTTTCAAGGGTCTGCATTTGCTTTCCCAACCTCACCAATCGTCTCAGCCCCAAGAGTGTCCAGCCTTATGTCTTCTGCCGCTGGGGCTGTAGATGTGGTCAATCCTGGTTGCATGCCAGTCCCTGAACGCATTTTGGAAGAATTTCTCTCTGTTTTGCCCTGCTTGTTTCTTCTTTATGTTGGAAATGTATCCTCAGAATGGGTCTGAGCTGATTTTCCCTGCTGGTTTTAGGCCGCTTTACACACACTTGATGCACTTACACAGAGATATCAAGACTTAGCTTTTAAGATGCTTACTAGTCGGATAGATACTTGTGCGATGAACAGGGTCTGGTGAGTCCAGTTGATTGAGCAAGGAGTAGGTCGTGTCCATTCCATATTCGGTTTTCGGAAGGGTATCTGTGCTCATTTCAAACTCGAGTTTTATGCGTCACCCCACCTCACCTTTCCCCTGAAGCAGGCATAAGTGTGTTTTCTAAAAGCGTGACTCTGTTCTGTTTGGGGATTCAGTGCATGGGGAGCGATTTTTACATTCCCTCGATAAGTGATATCATAAGTTTCTTTTTTTGTGGGACTTATTTCACTGAGGATGATCGTACCTAAATCCACTCAGGATGCTGCTACCAGCCTCATGACGTGGATTTCATGGCTGAGTGACACTCCATTGGACCTACGTAGCACCACTTGTCCACTTGTCCACTTGTCTTTGAACACTTGTCCACTTGGCTCTTTCCTGGGATATGAAACGTGTACCGGAGTGGAGGTTCTTGTCAAGACAGCAGCCCTCAACTTTGGGGTCCCTGTGTCTGGTTGATTTTTTCATTTTCCCAAGGTCAACGCCCATGTGTGGAAGTGCCCTATGCTCTGTGGTTCTGTGTTTTCCATGGTTTGGGAAAGAGGATACACTTGTGAAGATTGGCTGTTGGCCATTGACATCCCGCCCATCAGCTTAACAAGGCTCCCTTGACTCCGTGGGCTGTCCTGCCTTTCTGGTTTTTAGACTTTTTTCGCCTGGCCCTTTTGCCCCCGGGGGGGGGGGCGAGAGATTTCTTTGTAGTGCTGATTTGCTCTCCCAGGTTGCTTGGTTGGCCAAAAAGGGCGTATGCGTTTTTTCCTGAATATATTCAGGAAAAAACGCATACGCCCTTTTTGGCCAACCGCATCATTGTCCACGTTCTGGCGCTTTTCATGTGCTATCGGGGCCATTCCGATGTACCCGTTGACATCCGTTTCCTGCAGTTCTGCCTTGCGTTCAGCGCCTCTTCGTAGCCTGACCTCAATATATTTTGGGGCGATAGTTATCGTTTAGAACTCTGCAGGTTTGGGAAGTGCAGGGCCCCTGAGCTCCATTTCCCAAGTCGCTTTTTTGTGAGTGGGACGCAACACGGCTGGATGGCTTCACGCCCTATTGTCGATCCGGGGTGGCAGGCTGAACCGCTGGTGAATTCTTCTTCGTGATGGGAAATGAGAGTGACATGTGCCCGACCAAACACCTCCAGCGAGTCTCTCATTGGTTCCCCCTCTTGCAGTTCATCCTGCGGACAAATTGCAGACGGTACGAAAGAGGCATGGAAAGGCGCCGAGTCTCCAAGTGGGGAGATTGTTAGTAAGGGGGCCTGAATGGAGAACACGAGCACCAGGAGATGAAAACTGAGGTGAGTTTCAGAAAGCTTTCCCGATCCCACGGTGTAGCATCCGCTGGGTTTCCAATGAGTGCTTTCGCTGTCGGAAGATTGCGTTGAACCTGGAGAGTTGGGACCCATGGAATGGGGAGCACGCAGGATTCCTTTCAAGGGTCTGCATTTGCTTTCCCAACCTCACCAATCGTCTCAGCCCCAAGAGTGTCCAGCCTTATGTCTTCTGCCGCTGGGGCTGTAGATGTGGTCAATCCTGGTTGCATGCCAGTCCCTGAACGCATTTTGGAAGAATTTCTCTCTGTTTTGCCCTGCTTGTTTCTTCTTTATGTTGGAAATGTATCCTCAGAATGGGTCTGAGCTGATTTTCCCTGCTGGTTTTAGGCCGCTTTACACACACTTGATGCACTTACACAGAGATATCAAGACTTAGCTTTTAAGATGCTTACTAGTCCGATAGATACTTGTGCGATGAACAGGGTCTGGTGAGTCCAGTTGATTGAGCAAGGAGTAGGTCGTGTCCATTCCATATTCGGTTTTCGGAAGGGTATCTGTGCTCATTTCAAACTCGAGTTTTA
Source organism: Kogia breviceps (assembly GCF_026419965.1). NCBI lineage: Eukaryota > Metazoa > Chordata > Mammalia > Artiodactyla > Physeteridae > Kogia > Kogia breviceps. The sequence goes on from NW_026711590.1 coordinate 32,032, forward strand.
TGCGTCACCCCACCTCACCTTTCCCCTGAAGCAGGCATAAGTGTGTTTTCTAAAAGCGTGACTCTGTTCTGTTTGGGGATTCAGTGCATGGGGAGCGATTTTTACATTCCCTCGATAAGTGATATCATAAGTTTCTTTTTTTGTGGGACTTATTTCACTGAGGATGATCGTACCTAAATCCACTCAGGATGCTGCTACCAGCCTCATGACGTGGATTTCATGGCTGAGTGACACTCCATTGGACCTACGTAGCACCACTTGTCCACTTGTCCACTTGTCTTTGTCCACTTGTCCACTCGTCTTTGTCCACTTGGCTCTTTCCTGGGATATGAAACGTGTACCCGAGTGGAGGTTCTTGTCAAGACAGCAGCCCTCAACTTTGGGGTCCCTGTGTCTGGTTGATTTTTTCATTTTCCCAAGGTCAACGCCCATGTGTGGAAGTGCCCTATGCTCTGTGGTTCTCTGTTTTACATGGTTTGGGAAAGAGGATACACTTGTGAAGATTGGCTGTTGGCCATTGACATCCCGCCCATCAGCTTAACAAGGCTCCCTTGACTCCGTGGGCTGTCCTGCCTTTCTGGTTTTTAGACTTTTTTCGCCTGGCCCTTTTGCCCCGGGGGGGGGGGGGGCGAGAGATTTCTTTGTAGTGCTGATTTGCTCTCCCAGGTTGCTTGGTTGGCCAAAAAGGGCATATGCGTTTTTTCCTGAATATATTCAGGAAAAAACGCATATGCCCTTTTTGGCCAACCGCATCATTGTCCACGTTCTGGCGCTTTTCATGTGCTATCGGGGCCATTCCGATGTACCCGTTGACATCCGTTTCCTGCAGTTCTGCCTTGCGTTCAGCGCCTCTTCGTAGCCTGACCTCAATATATTTTGGGGCGATAGTTATCGTTTAGAACTCTGCAGGTTTGGGAAGTGCAGTGCCCCTGAGCTCCATTTCCCAAGTCGCTTTTTTGTGAGTGGGACGCAACACGGCTGGATGGCTTCACGCCCTATTGTCGATCCGGGGTGGCAGGCTGAACCGCTGGTGAATTCTTCTTCGTGATGGGAAATGAGAGTGACATGTGCCCGACCAAACACCTCCAGCGAGTCTCTCATTGGTTCCCCCTCTTGCAGTTCATCCTGCGGACAAATTGCAGACGGTACGAAAGAGGCATGGAAAGGCGCCGAGTCTCCAAGTGGGGAGATTGTTAGTAAGGGGGCCTGAATGGAGAACACGAGCACCAGGAGATGAAAACTGAGGTGAGTTTCAGAAAGCTTTCCCGATCCCACGGTGTAGCAACCGCTGGGTTTCCAATGAGTGCTTTCGCTGTCGGAAGATTGCGTTGAACCTGGAGAGTTGGGACCCATGGAATGGGGAGCACGCAGGATTCCTTTCAAGGGTCTGCATTTGCTTTCCCAACCTCACCAATCGTCTCAGCCCCAAGAGTGTCCAGCCTTATGTCTTCTGCCGCTGGGGCTGTAGATGTGGTCAATCCTGGTTGCATGCCAGTCCCTGAACGCATTTTGGAAGAATTTCTCTCTGTTTTGCCCTGCTTGTTTCTTCTTTATGTTGGAAATGTATCCTCAGAATGGGTCTGAGCTGATTTTCCCTGCTGGTTTTAGGCCGCTTTACACACACTTGATGCACTTACACAGAGATATCAAGACTTAGCTTTTAAGATGCTTACTAGTCGGATAGATACTTGTGCGATGAACAGGGTCTGGTGAGTCCAGTTGATTGAGCAAGGAGTAGGTCGTGTCCATTCCATATTCGGTTTTCGGAAGGGTATCTGTGCTCATTTCAAACTCGAGTTTTATGCGTCACCCCACCTCACCTTTCCCCTGAAGTAGGCATAAGTGTGTTTTCTAAAAGCGTGACTCTGTTCTGTTTGGGGATTCAGTGCATGGGGAGCGATTTTTACATTCCCTCGATAAGTGATATCATAAGTTTCTTTTTTTGTGGGACTTATTTCACTGAGGATGATCGTACCTAAATCCACTCAGGATGCTGCTACCAGCCTCATGACGTGAATTTCATGGCTGAGTGACACTCCATTGGACCTACGTAGCACCACTTGTCCACTTGTCCACTTGTCTTTGTCCACTTGTCCACTCGTCTTTGTCCACTTGGCTCTTTCCTGGGATATGAAACGTGTACCGGAGTGGAGGTTCTTGTCAAGACAGCAGCCCTCAACTTTGGGGTCCCTGTGTCTGGTTGATTTTTTCATTTTCCCAAGGTCAACGCCCATGTGTGGAAGTGCCCTATGCTCTGTGGTTCTGTGTTTTCCATGGTTTGGGAAAGAGGATACACTTGTGAAGATTGGCTGTTGGCCATTGATATCCCGCCCATCAGCTTAACAAGGCTCCCTTGACTCCGTGGGCTGTCCTGCCTTTCTGGTTTTTAGACTTTTTTCGCCTGGCCCTTTTGCCCCGTGGGGGGGGGGGGTCGAGAGATTTCTTTGTAGTGCTGATTTGCTCTCCCAGGTTGCTTGGTTGGCCAAAAAGGGCGTATGCGTTTTTTCCTGAATATATTCAGGAAAAAACGCATACGCCCTTTTTGGCCAACCGCATCATTGTCCACGTTCTGGCGCTTTTCATGTGCTATCGGGGCCATTCCGATGTACCCGTTGACATCCGTTTCCTGCAGTTCTGCCTTGCGTTCAGCGCCTCTTCGTAGCCTGACCTCAATATATTTTGGGGCGATAGTTATCGTTTAGAACTCTGCAGGTTTGGGAAGTGCAGTGCCCCTGAGCTCCATTTCCCAAGTCGCTTTTTTGTGAGTGGGACGCAACACGGCTGGATGGCTTCACGCCCTATTGTCGATCCGGGGTGGCAGGCTGAACCGCTGGTGAATTCTTCTTCGTGATGGGAAATGAGAGTGACATGTGCCCGACCAAACACCTCCAGCGAGTCTCTCATTGGTTCCCCCTCTTGCAGTTCATCCTGCGGACAAATTGCAGACGGTACGAAAGAGGCATGGAAAGGCGCCGAGTCTCCAAGTGGGGAGATTGTTAGTAAGGGGGCCTGAATGGAGAACACGAGCACCAGGAGAGGAAAACTGAGGTGAGTTTCAGAAAGCTTTCCCGATCCCACGGTGTAGCATCCGCTGGGTTTCCAATGAGTGCTTTCACTGTCGGAAGATTGCGTTGAACCTGGAGAGTTGGGACCCATGGAATGGGGAGCACGCAGGATTCCTTTCAAGGGTCTGCATTTGCTTTCCCAACCTCACCAATCGTCTCAGCCCCAAGAGTGTCCAGCCTTATGTCTTCTGCCGCTGGGGCTGTAGATATGGTCAATCCTGGTTGCATGCCAGTCCCTGAACGCATTTTGGAAGAATTTCTCTCTGTTTTGCCCTGCTTGTTTCTTCTTTATGTTGGAAATGTATCCTCAGAATGGGTCTGAGCTGATTTTCCCTGCTGGTTTTAGGCCGCTTTACACACACTTGATGCACTTACACAGAGATATCAAGACTTAGCTTTTAAGATGCTTACTAGTCGGATAGATACTTGTGCGATGAACAGGGTCTGGTGAGTCCAGTTGATTGAGCAAGGAGTAGGTCGTGTCCATTCCATATTCGGTTTTCGGAAGGGTATCTGTGCTCATTTCAAACTCGAGTTTTATGCGTCACCCCACCTCACCTTTCCCCTGAAGCAGGCATAAGTGTGTTTTCTAAAAGCGTGACTCTGTTCTGTTTGGGGATTCAGTGCATGGGGAGCGATTTTTACATTCCCTCGATAAGTGATATCATAAGTTTCTTTTTTTGTGGGACTTATTTCACTGAGGATGATCGTACCTAAATCCACTCAGGATGCTGCTACCAGCCTCCTGACGTGGATTTCATGGCTGAGTGACACTCCATTGGACCTACGTAGCACCACTTGTCCACTTGTCCACTTGTCTTTGTCCACTTGTCCACTCGTCTTTGTCCACTTGGCTCTTTCCTGGGATATGAAACGTGTACCGGAGTGGAGGTTCTTGTCAAGACAGCAGCCCTCAACTTTGGGGTCCCTGTGTCTGGTTGATTTTTTCATTTTCCCAAGGTCAACGCCCATGTGTGGAAGTGCCCTATGCTCTGTGGTTCTGTGTTTTCCATGGTTTGGGAAAGAGGATACACTTGTGAAGATTGGCTGTTGGCCATTGACATCCCGCCCATCAGCTTAACAAGGCTCCCTTGACTCCGTGGGCTGTCCTGCCTTTCTGGTTTTTAGACTTTTTTCGCCTGGCCCTTTTGCCCCGGGGGGGGGGGGGCGAGAGATTTCTTTGTAGTGCTGATTTGCTCTCCCAGGTTGCTTGTTTGGCAAAAAAGGGCATATGCGTTTTTTCCTGAATATATTCAGGAAAAAACGCATACGCCCTTTTTGGCCAACCGCATCATTGTCCACGTTCTGGCGCTTTTCATGTGCTATCGGGGCCATTCCGATGTACCCGTTGACATCCGTTTCCTGCAGTTCTGCCTTGCGTTCAGCGCCTCTTCGTAGCCTGACCTCAATATATTTTGGGGCGATAGTTATCGTTTAGAACTCTGCAGGTTTGGGAAGTGCAGTGCCCCTGAGCTCCATTTCCCAAGTCGCTTTTTTGTGAGTGGGACGCAACACGGCTGGATGGCTTCACGCCCTATTGTCGATCCGGGGTGGCAGGCTGAACCGCTGGTGAATTCTTCTTCGTGATGGGAAATGAGAGTGACATGTGCCCGACCAAACACCTCCAGCGAGTCTCTCATTGGTTCCCCCTCTTGCAGTTCATCCTGCGGACAAATTGCAGACGGTACGAAAGAGGCATGGAAAGGCGCCGAGTCTCCAAGTGGGGAGATTGTTAGTAAGGGGGCCTGAATGGAGAACACGAGCACCAGGAGATGAAAACTGAGGTGAGTTTCAGAAAGCTTTCCCGATCCCACGGTGTAGCAACCGCTGGGTTTCCAATGAGTGCTTTCGCTGTCGGAAGATTGCGTTGAACCTGGAGAGTTGGGACCCATGGAATGGGGAGCACGCAGGATTCCTTTCAAGGGTCTGCATTTGCTTTCCCAACCTCACCAATCGTCTCAGCCCCAAGAGTGTCCAGCCTTATGTCTTCTGCCGCTGGGGCTGTAGATGTGGTCAATCCTGGTTGCATGCCAGTCCCTGAACGCATTTTGGAAGAATTTCTCTCTGTTTTGCCCTGCTTGTTTCTTCTTTATGTTGGAAATGTATCCTCAGAATGGGTCTGAGCTGATTTTCCCTGCTGGTTTTAGGCCGCTTTACACACACTTGATGCACTTACACAGAGATATCAAGACTTAGCTTTTAAGATGCTTACTAGTCGGATAGATACTTGTGCGATGAACAGGGTCTGGTGAGTCCAGTTGATTGAGCAAGGAGTAGGTCGTGTCCATTCCATATTCGGTTTTCGGAAGGGTATCTGTGCTCATTTCAAACTCGAGTTTTATGCGTCACCCCACCTCACCTTTCCCCTGAAGCAGGCATAAGTGTGTTTTCTAAAAGCGTGACTCTGTTCTGTTTGGGGATTCAGTGCATGGGGAGCGATTTTTACATTCCCTCGATAAGTGATATCATAAGTTTCTTTTTTTGTGGGACTTATTTCACTGAGGATGATCGTACCTAAATCCACTCAGGATGCTGCTACCAGCCTCCTGACGTGGATTTCATGGCTGAGTGACACTCCATTGGACCTACGTAGCACCACTTGTCCACTTGTCCACTTGTCTTTGTCCACTTGTCCACTCGTCTTTGTCCACTTGGCTCTTTCCTGGGATATGAAACGTGTACCGGAGTGGAGGTTCTTGTCAAGACAGCAGCCCTCAACTTTGGGGTCCCTGTGTCTGGTTGATTTTTTCATTTTCCCAAGGTCAACGCCCATGTGTGGAAGTGCCCTATGCTCTGTGGTTCTGTGTTTTCCATGGTTTGGGAAAGAGGATACACTTGTGAAGATTGGCTGTTGGCCATTGACATCCCGCCCATCAGCTTAACAAGGCTCCCTTGACTCCGTGGGCTGTCCTGCCTTTCTGGTTTTTAGACTTTTTTCGCCTGGCCCTTTTGCCCCGGGGGGGGGGGGGCGAGAGATTTCTTTGTAGTGCTGATTTGCTCTCCCAGGTTGCTTGTTTGGCAAAAAAGGGCATATGCGTTTTTTCCTGAATATATTCAGGAAAAAACGCATATGCCCTTTTTGGCCAACCGCATCATTGTCCACGTTCTGGCGCTTTTCATGTGCTATCGGGGCCATTCCGATGTACCCGTTGACATCCGTTTCCTGCAGTTCTGCCTTGCGTTCAGCGCCTCTTCGTAGCCTGACCTCAATATATTTTGGGGCGATAGTTATCGTTTAGAACTCTGCAGGTTTGGGAAGTGCAGTGCCCCTGAGCTCCATTTCCCAAGTCGCTTTTTTGTGAGTGGGACGCAACACGGCTGGATGGCTTCACGCCCTATTGTCGATCCGGGGTGGCAGGCTGAACCGCTGGTGAATTCTTCTTCGTGATGGGAAATGAGAGTGACATGTGCCCGACCAAACACCTCCAGCGAGTCTCTCATTGGTTCCCCCTCTTGCAGTTCATCCTGCGGACAAATTGCAGACGGTACGAAAGAGGCATGGAAAGGCGCCGAGTCTCCAAGTGGGGAGATTGTTAGTAAGGGGGCCTGAATGGAGAACACGAGCACCAGGAGATGAAAACTGAGGTGAGTTTCAGAAAGCTTTCCCGATCCCACGGTGTAGCAACCGCTGGGTTTCCAATGAGTGCTTTCGCTGTCGGAAGATTGCGTTGAACCTGGAGAGTTGGGACCCATGGAATGGGGAGCACGCAGGATTCCTTTCAAGGGTCTGCATTTGCTTTCCCAACCTCACCAATCGTCTCAGCCCCAAGAGTGTCCAGCCTTATGTCTTCTGCCGCTGGGGCTGTAGATGTGGTCAATCCTGGTTGCATGCCAGTCCCTGAACGCATTTTGGAAGAATTTCTCTCTGTTTTGCCCTGCTTGTTTCTTCTTTATGTTGGAAATGTATCCTCAGAATGGGTCTGAGCTGATTTTCCCTGCTGGTTTTAGGCCGCTTTACACACACTTGATGCACTTACACAGAGATATCAAGACTTAGCTTTTAAGATGCTTACTAGTCGGATAGATACTTGTGCGATGAACAGGGTCTGGTGAGTCCAGTTGATTGAGCAAGGAGTAGGTCGTGTCCATTCCATATTCGGTTTTCGGAAGGGTATCTGTGCTCATTTCAAACTCGAGTTTTATGCGTCACCCCACCTCACCTTTCCCCTGAAGCAGGCATAAGTGTGTTTTCTAAAAGCGTGACTCTGTTCTGTTTGGGGATTCAGTGCATGGGGAGCGATTTTTACATTCCCTCGATAAGTGATATCATAAGTTTCTTTTTTTGTGGGACTTATTTCACTGAGGATGATCGTACCTAAATCCACTCAGGATGCTGCTACCAGCCTCCTGACGTGGATTTCATGGCTGAGTGACACTCCATTGGACCTACGTAGCACCACTTGTCCACTTGTCCACTTGTCTTTGTCCACTTGTCCACTCGTCTTTGTCCACTTGGCTCTTTCCTGGGATATGAAACGTGTACCGGAGTGGAGGTTCTTGTCAAGACAGCAGCCCTCAACTTTGGGGTCCCTGTGTCTGGTTGATTTTTTCATTTTCCCAAGGTCAACGCCCATGTGTGGAAGTGCCCTATGCTCTGTGGTTCTGTGTTTTCCATGGTTTGGGAAAGAGGATACACTTGTGAAGATTGGCTGTTGGCCATTGATATCCCGCCCATCAGCTTAACAAGGCTCCCTTGACTCCGTGGGCTGTCCTGCCTTTCTGGTTTTTAGACTTTTTTCGCCTGGCCCTTTTGCCCCGTGGGGGGGGGGGGTCGAGAGATTTCTTTGTAGTGCTGATTTGCTCTCCCAGGTTGCTTGGTTGGCCAAAAAGGGCGTATGCGTTTTTTCCTGAATATATTCAGGAAAAAACGCATACGCCCTTTTTGGCCAACCGCATCATTGTCCACGTTCTGGCGCTTTTCATGTGCTATCGGGGCCATTCCGATGTACCCGTTGACATCCGTTTCCTGCAGTTCTGCCTTGCGTTCAGCGCCTCTTCGTAGCCTGACCTCAATATATTTTGGGGCGATAGTTATCGTTTAGAACTCTGCAGGTTTGGGAAGTGCAGTGCCCCTGAGCTCCATTTCCCAAGTCGCTTTTTTGTGAGTGGGACGCAACACGGCTGGATGGCTTCACGCCCTATTGTCGATCCGGGGTGGCAGGCTGAACCGCTGGTGAATTCTTCTTCGTGATGGGAAATGAGAGTGACATGTGCCCGACCAAACACCTCCAGCGAGTCTCTCATTGGTTCCCCCTCTTGCAGTTCATCCTGCGGACAAATTGCAGACGGTACGAAAGAGGCATGGAAAGGCGCCGAGTCTCCAAGTGGGGAGATTGTTAGTAAGGGGGCCTGAATGGAGAACACGAGCACCAGGAGATGAAAACTGAGGTGAGTTTCAGAAAGCTTTCCCGATCCCACGGTGTAGCATCCGCTGGGTTTCCAATGAGTGCTTTCGCTGTCGGAAGATTGCGTTGAACCTGGAGAGTTGGGACCCATGGAATGGGGAGCACGCAGGATTCCTTTCAAGGGTCTGCATTTGCTTTCCCAACCTCACCAATCGTCTCAGCCCCAAGAGTGTCCAGCCTTATGTCTTCTGCCGCTGGGGCTGTAGATGTGGTCCATCCTGGTTGCATGCCAGTCCCTGAACGCATTTTGGAAGAATTTCTCTCTGTTTTGCCCTGCTTGTTTCTTCTTTATGTTGGAAATGTATCCTCAGAATGGGTCTGAGCTGATTTTCCCTGCTGGTTTTAGGCCGCTTTACACACACTTGATGCACTTACACAGAGATATCAAGACTTAGCTTTTAAGATGCTTACTAGTCGGATAGATACTTGTGCGATGAACAGGGTCTGGTGAGTCCAGTTGATTGAGCAAGGAGTAGGTCGTGTCCATTCCATATTCGGTTTTCGGAAGGGTATCTGTGCTCATTTCAAACTCGAGTTTTATGCGTCACCCCACCTCACCTTTCCCCTGAAGCAGGCATAAGTGTGTTTTCTAAAAGCGTGACTCTGTTCTGTTTGGGGATTCAGTGCATGGGGAGCGATTTTTACATTCCCTCGATAAGTGATATCATAAGTTTCTTTTTTTGTGGGACTTATTTCACTGAGGATGATCGTACCTAAATCCACTCAGGATGCTGCTACCAGCCTCATGACGTGGATTTCATGGCTGAGTGACACTCCATTGGACCTACGTAGCACCACTTGTCCACTTGTCCACTTGTCTTTGTCCACTTGTCCACTCGTCTTTGTCCACTTGGCTCTTTCCTGGGATATGAAACGTGTACCGGAGTGGAGGTTCTTGTCAAGACAGCAGCCCTCAACTTTGGGGTCCCTGTGTCTGGTTGATTTTTTCATTTTCCCAAGGTCAACGCCCATGTGTGGAAGTGCCCTATGCTCTGTGGTTCTGTGTTTTCCATGGTTTGGGAAAGAGGATACACTTGTGAAGATTGGCTGTTGGCCATTGACATCCCGCCCATCAGCTTAACAAGGCTCCCTTGACTCCGTGGGCTGTCCTGCCTTTCTGGTTTTTAGACTTTTTTCGCCTGGCCCTTTTGCCCCGGGGGGGGGGGGGCGAGAGATTTCTTTGTAGTGCTGATTTGCTCTCCCAGGTTGCTTGTTTGGCAAAAAAGGGCATATGCGTTTTTTCCTGAATATATTCAGGAAAAAACGCATATGCCCTTTTTGGCCAACCGCATCATTGTCCACGTTCTGGCGCTTTTCATGTGCTATCGGGGCCATTCCGATGTACCCGTTGACATCCGTTTCCTGCAGTTCTGCCTTGCGTTCAGCGCCTCTTCGTAGCCTGACCTCAATATATTTTGGGGCGATAGTTATCGTTTAGAACTCTGCAGGTTTGGGAAGTGCAGTGCCCCTGAGCTCCATTTCCCAAGTCGCTTTTTTGTGAGTGGGACGCAACACGGCTGGATGGCTTCACGCCCTATTGTCGATCCGGGGTGGCAGGCTGAACCGCTGGTGAATTCTTCTTCGTGATGGGAAATGAGAGTGACATGTGCCCGACCAAACACCTCCAGCGAGTCTCTCATTGGTTCCCCCTCTTGCAGTTCATCCTGCGGACAAATTGCAGACGGTACGAAAGAGGCATGGAAAGGCGCCGAGTCTCCAAGTGGGGAGATTGTTAGTAAGGGGGCCTGAATGGAGAACACGAGCACCAGGAGATGAAAACTGAGGTGAGTTTCAGAAAGCTTTCCCGATCCCACGGTGTAGCATCCGCTGGGTTTCCAATGAGTGCTTTCGCTGTCGGAAGATTGCGTTGAACCTGGAGAGTTGGGACCCATGGAATGGGGAGCACGCAGGATTCCTTTCAAGGGTCTGCATTTGCTTTCCCAACCTCACCAATCGTCTCAGCCCCAAGAGTGTCCAGCCTTATGTCTTCTGCCGCTGGGGCTGTAGATGTGGTCAATCCTGGTTGCATGCCAGTCCCTGAACGCATTTTGGAAGAATTTCTCTCTGTTTTGCCCTGCTTGTTTCTTCTTTATGTTGGAAATGTATCCTCAGAATGGGTCTGAGCTGATTTTCCCTGCTGGTTTTAGGCCGCTTTACACACACTTGATGCACTTACACAGAGATATCAAGACTTAGCTTTTAAGATGCTTACTAGTCGGATAGATACTTGTGCGATGAACAGGGTCTGGTGAGTCCAGTTGATTGAGCAAGGAGTAGGTCGTGTCCATTCCATATTCGGTTTTCGGAAGGGTATCTGTGCTCATTTCAAACTCGAGTTTTATGCGTCACCCCACCTCACCTTTCCCCTGAAGCAGGCATAAGTGTGTTTTCTAAAAGCGTGACTCTGTTCTGTTTGGGGATTCAGTGCATGGGGAGCGATTTTTACATTCCCTCGATAAGTGATATCATAAGTTTCTTTTTTTGTGGGACTTATTTCACTGAGGATGATCGTACCTAAATCCACTCAGGATGCTGCTACCAGCCTCCTGACGTGGATTTCATGGCTGAGTGACACTCCATTGGACCTACGTAGCACCACTTGTCCACTTGTCCACTTGTCTTTGTCCACTTGTCCACTCGTCTTTGTCCACTTGGCTCTTTCCTGGGATATGAAACGTGTACCGGAGTGGAGGTTCTTGTCAAGACAGCAGCCCTCAACTTTGGGGTCCCTGTGTCTGGTTGATTTTTTCATTTTCCCAAGGTCAACGCCCATGTGTGGAAGTGCCCTATGCTCTGTGGTTCTGTGTTTTCCATGGTTTGGGAAAGAGGATACACTTGTGAAGATTGGCTGTTGGCCATTGACATCCCGCCCATCAGCTTAACAAGGCTCCCTTGACTCCGTGGCCTGTCCTGCCTTTCTGGTTTTTAGACTTTTTTCGCCTGGCCCTTTTGCCCCGGGGGGGGGGCGAGAGATTTCTTTGTAGTGCTGATTTGCTCTCCCAGGTTGCTTGGTTGGCCAAAAAGGGCGTATGCGTTTTTTCCTGAATATATTCAGGAAAAAACGCATACGCCCTTTTTGGCCAACCGCATCATTGTCCACGTTCTGGCGCTTTTCATGTGCTATCGGGGCCATTCCGATGTACCCGTTGACATCCGTTTCCTGCAGTTCTGCCTTGCGTTCAGCGCCTCTTCGTAGCCTGACCTCAATATATTTTGGGGCGATAGTTATCGTTTAGAACTCTGCAGGTTTGGGAAGTGCAGTGCCCCTGAGCTCCATTTCCCAAGTAGCTTTTTTGTGAGTGGGACGCAACACGGCTGGATGGCTTCACGCCCTATTGTCGATCCGGGGTGGCAGGCTGAACCGCTGGTGAATTCTTCTTCGTGATGGGAAATGAGAGTGACATGTGCCCGACCAAACACCTCCAGCGAGTCTCTCATTGGTTCCCCCTCTTGCAGTTCATCCTGCGGACAAATTGCAGACGGTACGAAAGAGGCATGGAAAGGCGCCGAGTCTCCAAGTGGGGAGATTGTTAGTAAGGGGGCCTGAATGGAGAACACGAGCACCAGGAGATGAAAACTGAGGTGAGTTTCAGAAAGCTTTCCCGATCCCACGGTGTAGCATCCGCTGGGTTTCCAATGAGTGCTTTCGCTGTCGGAAGATTGCGTTGAACCTGGAGAGTTGGGACCCATGGAATGGGGAGCACGCAGGATTCCTTTCAAGGGTCTGCATTTGCTTTCCCAACCTCACCAATCGTCTCAGCCCCAAGAGTGTCCAGCCTTATGTCTTCTGCCGCTGGGGCTGTAGATGTGGTCAATCCTGGTTGCATGCCAGTCCCTGAACGCATTTTGGAAGAATTTCTCTCTGTTTTGCCCTGCTTGTTTCTTCTTTATGTTGGAAATGTATCCTCAGAATGGGTCTGAGCTGATTTTCCCTGCTGGTTTTAGGCCGCTTTACACACACTTGATGCACTTACACAGAGATATCAAGACTTAGCTTTTAAGATGCTTACTAGTCGGATAGATACTTGTGCGATGAACAGGGTCTGGTGAGTCCAGTTGATTGAGCAAGGAGTAGGTCGTGTCCATTCCATATTCGGTTTTCGGAAGGGTATCTGTGCTCATTTCAAACTCGAGTTTTATGCGTCACCCCACCTCACCTTTCCCCTGAAGCAGGCATAAGTGTGTTTTCTAAAAGCGTGACTCTGTTCTGTTTGGGGATTCAGTGCATGGGGAGCGATTTTTACATTCCCTCGATAAGTGATATCATAAGTTTCTTTTTTTGTGGGACTTATTTCACTGAGGATGATCGTACCTAAATCCACTCAGGATGCTGCTACCAGCCTCCTGACGTGGATTTCATGGCTGAGTGACACTCCATTGGACCTACGTAGCACCACTTGTCCACTTGTCCACTTGTCTTTGTCCACTTGTCCACTCGTCTTTGTCCACTTGGCTCTTTCCTGGGATATGAAACGTGTACCGGAGTGGAGGTTCTTGTCAAGACAGCAGCCCTCAACTTTGGGGTCCCTGTGTCTGGTTGATTTTTTCATTTTCCCAAGGTCAACGCCCATGTGTGGAAGTGCCCTATGCTCTGTGGTTCTGTGTTTTCCATGGTTTGGGAAAGAGGATACACTTGTGAAGATTGGCTGTTGGCCATTGACATCCCGCCCATCAGCTTAACAAGGCTCCCTTGACTCCGTGGGCTGTCCTGCCTTTCTGGTTTTTAGACTTTTTTCGCCTGGCCCTTTTGCCCCGGGGGGGGGGGGCGAGAGATTTCTTTGTAGTGCTGATTTGCTCTCCCAGGTTGCTTGGTTGGCCAAAAAGGGCGTATGCGTTTTTTCCTGAATATATTCAGGAAAAAACGCATACGCCCTTTTTGGCCAACCGCATCATTGTCCACGTTCTGGCGCTTTTCATGTGCTATCGGGGCCATTCCGATGTACCCGTTGACATCCGTTTCCTGCAGTTCTGCCTTGCGTTCAGCGCCTCTTCGTAGCCTGACCTCAATATATTTTGGGGCGATAGTTATCGTTTAGAACTCTGCAGGTTTGGGAAGTGCAGTGCCCCTGAGCTCCATTTCCCAAGTCGCTTTTTTGTGAGTGGGACGCAACACGGCTGGATGGCTTCACGCCCTATTGTCGATCCGGGGTGGCAGGCTGAACCGCTGGTGAATTCTTCTTCGTGATGGGAAATGAGAGTGACATGTGCCCGACCAAACACCTCCAGCGAGTCTCTCATTGGTTCCCCCTCTTGCAGTTCATCCTGCGGACAAATTGCAGACGGTACGAAAGAGGCATGGAAAGGCGCCGAGTCTCCAAGTGGGGAGATTGTTAGTAAGGGGGCCTGAATGGAGAACACGAGCACCAGGAGATGAAAACTGAGGTGAGTTTCAGAAAGCTTTCCCGATCCCACGGTGTAGCATCCGCTGGGTTTCCAATGAGTGCTTTCGCTGTCGGAAGATTGCGTTGAACCTGGAGAGTTGGGACCCATGGAATGGGGAGCACGCAGGATTCCTTTCAAGGGTCTGCATTTGCTTTCCCAACCTCACCAATCGTCTCAGCCCCAAGAGTGTCCAGCCTTATGTCTTCTGCCGCTGGGGCTGTAGATGTGGTCCATCCTGGTTGCATGCCAGTCCCTGAACGCATTTTGGAAGAATTTCTCTCTGTTTTGCCCTGCTTGTTTCTTCTTTATGTTGGAAATGTATCCTCAGAATGGGTCTGAGCTGATTTTCCCTGCTGGTTTTAGGCCGCTTTACACACACTTGATGCACTTACACAGAGATATCAAGACTTAGCTTTTAAGATGCTTACTAGTCGGATAGATACTTGTGCGATGAACAGGGTCTGGTGAGTCCAGTTGATTGAGCAAGGAGTAGGTCGTGTCCATTCCATATTCGGTTTTCGGAAGGGTATCTGTGCTCATTTCAAACTCGAGTTTTATGCGTCACCCCACCTCACCTTTCCCCTGAAGCAGGCATAAGTGTGTTTTCTAAAAGCGTGACTCTGTTCTGTTTGGGGATTCAGTGCATGGGGAGCGATTTTTACATTCCCTCGATAAGTGATATCATAAGTTTCTTTTTTTGTGGGACTTATTTCACTGAGGATGATCGTACCTAAATCCACTCAGGATGCTGCTACCAGCCTCATGACGTGGATTTCATGGCTGAGTGACACTCCATTGGACCTACGTAGCACCACTTGTCCACTTGTCCACTTGTCTTTGTCCACTTGTCCACTCGTCTTTGTCCACTTGGCTCTTTCCTGGGATATGAAACGTGTACCGGAGTGGAGGTTCTTGTCAAGACAGCAGCCCTCAACTTTGGGGTCCCTGTGTCTGGTTGATTTTTTCATTTTCCCAAGGTCAACGCCCATGTGTGGAAGTGCCCTATGCTCTGTGGTTCTGTGTTTTCCATGGTTTGGGAAAGAGGATACACTTGTGAAGATTGGCTGTTGGCCATTGACATCCCGCCCATCAGCTTAACAAGGCTCCCTTGACTCCGTGGGCTGTCCTGCCTTTCTGGTTTTTAGACTTTTTTCGCCTGGCCCTTTTGCCCCGGGGGCGGGGGGGCGAGAGATTTCTTTGTAGTGCTGATTTGCTCTCCCAGGTTGCTTGGTTGGCCAAAAAGGGCGTATGCGTTTTTTCCTGAATATATTCAGGAAAAAACGCATACGCCCTTTTTGGCCAACCGCATCATTGTCCACGTTCTGGCGCTTTTCATGTGCTATCGGGGCCATTCCGATGTACCCGTTGACATCCGTTTCCTGCAGTTCTGCCTTGCGTTCAGCGCCTCTTCGTAGCCTGACCTCAATATATTTTGGGGCGATAGTTATCGTTTAGAACTCTGCAGATTTGGGAAGCGCAGTGCCCCTGAGCTCCATTTCCCAAGTCGCTTTTTTGTGAGTGGGACGCAACACGGCTGGATGGCTTCACGCCCTATTGTCGATCCGGGGTGGCAGGCTGAACCGCTGCTGAACTCTTCTTCGTGATGGGAAATGAGAGTGACATGTGCCCGACCAAACACCTCCAGCGAGTCTCTCATTGGTTCCCCCTCTTGCAGTTCATCCTGCGGACAAATTGCAGACGGTACGAAAGAGGCATGGAAAGGCGCCGAGTCTCCAAGTGGGGAGATTGTTAGTAAGGGGGCCTGAATGGAGAACACGAGCACCAGGAGATGAAAACTGAGGTGAGTTTCAGAAAGCTTTCCCGATCCCACGGTGTAGCAACCGCTGGGTTTCCAATGAGTGCTTTCGCTGTCGGAAGATTGCGTTGAACCTGGAGAGTTGGGACCCATGGAATGGGGAGCACGCAGGATTCCTTTCAAGGGTCTGCATTTGCTTTCCCAACCTCACCAATCGTCTCAGCCCCAAGAGTGTCCAGCCTTATGTCTTCTGCCGCTGGGGCTGTAGATGTGGTCAATCCTGGTTGCATGCCAGTCCCTGAACGCATTTTGGAAGAATTTCTCTCTGTTTTGCCCTGCTTGTTTCTTCTTTATGTTGGAAATGTATCCTCAGAATGGGTCTGAGCTGATTTTCCCTGCTGGTTTTAGGCCGCTTTACACACACTTGATGCACTTACACAGAGATATCAAGACTTAGCTTTTAAGATGCTTACTAGTCGGATAGATACTTGTGCGATGAACAGGGTCTGGTGAGTCCAGTTGATTGAGCAAGGAGTAGGTCGTGTCCATTCCATATTCGGTTTTCGGAAGGGTATCTGTGCTCATTTCAAACTCGAGTTTTATGCGTCACCCCACCTCACCTTTCCCCTGAAGCAGGCATAAGTGTGTTTTCTAAAAGCGTGACTCTGTTCTGTTTGGGGATTCAGTGCATGGGGAGCGATTTTTACATTCCCTCGATAAGTGATATCATAAGTTTCTTTTTTTGTGGGACTTATTTCACTGAGGATGATCGTACCTAAATCCACTCAGGATGCTGCTACCAGCCTCATGACGTGGATTTCATGGCTGAGTGACACTCCATTGGACCTACGTAGCACCACTTGTCCACTTGTCCACTTGTCTTTGTCCACTTGTCCACTCGTCTTTGTCCACTTGGCTCTTTCCTGGGATATGAAACGTGTACCGGAGTGGAGGTTCTTGTCAAGACAGCAGCCCTCAACTTTGGGGTCCCTGTGTCTGGTTGATTTTTTCATTTTCCCAAGGTCAACGCCCATGTGTGGAAGTGCCCTATGCTCTGTGGTTCTGTGTTTTCCATGGTTTGGGAAAGAGGATACACTTGTGAAGATTGGCTGTTGGCCATTGACATCCCGCCCATCAGCTTAACAAGGCTCCCTTGACTCCGTGGCCTGTCCTGCCTTTCTGGTTTTTAGACTTTTTTCGCCTGGCCCTTTTGCCCCCGGGGGGGGGGCGAGAGATTTCTTTGTAGTGCTGATTTGCTCTCCCAGGTTGCTTGGTTGGCCAAAAAGGGCGTATGCGTTTTTTCCTGAATATATTCAGGAAAAAACGCATACGCCCTTTTTGGCCAACCGCATCATTGTCCACGTTCTGGCGCTTTTCATGTGCTATCGGGGCCATTCCGATGTACCCGTTGACATCCGTTTCCTGCAGTTCTGCCTTGCGTTCAGCGCCTCTTCGTAGCCTGACCTCAATATATTTTGGGGCGATAGTTATCGTTTAGAACTCTGCAGGTTTGGGAAGTGCAGTGCCCCTGAGCTCCATTTCCCAAGTAGCTTTTTTGTGAGTGGGACGCAACACGGCTGGATGGCTTCACGCCCTATTGTCGATCCGGGGTGGCAGGCTGAACCGCTGGTGAATTCTTCTTCGTGATGGGAAATGAGAGTGACATGTGCCCGACCAAACACCTCCAGCGAGTCTCTCATTGGTTCCCCCTCTTGCAGTTCATCCTGCGGACAAATTGCAGACGGTACGAAAGAGGCATGGAAAGGCGCCGAGTCTCCAAGTGGGGAGATTGTTAGTAAGGGGGCCTGAATGGAGAACACGAGCACCAGGAGATGAAAACTGAGGTGAGTTTCAGAAAGCTTTCCCGATCCCACGGTGTAGCATCCGCTGGGTTTCCAATGAGTGCTTTCGCTGTCGGAAGATTGCGTTGAACCTGGAGAGTTGGGACCCATGGAATGGGGAGCACGCAGGATTCCTTTCAAGGGTCTGCATTTGCTTTCCCAACCTCACCAATCGTCTCAGCCCCAAGAGTGTCCAGCCTTATGTCTTCTGCCGCTGGGGCTGTAGATGTGGTCAATCCTGGTTGCATGCCAGTCCCTGAACGCATTTTGGAAGAATTTCTCTCTGTTTTGCCCTGCTTGTTTCTTCTTTATGTTGGAAATGTATCCTCAGAATGGGTCTGAGCTGATTTTCCCTGCTGGTTTTAGGCCGCTTTACACACACTTGATGCACTTACACAGAGATATCAAGACTTAGCTTTTAAGATGCTTACTAGTCGGATAGATACTTGTGCGATGAACAGGGTCTGGTGAGTCCAGTTGATTGAGCAAGGAGTAGGTCGTGTCCATTCCATATTCGGTTTTCGGAAGGGTATCTGTGCTCATTTCAAACTCGAGTTTTATGCGTCACCCCACCTCACCTTTCCCCTGAAGCAGGCATAAGTGTGTTTTCTAAAAGCGTGACTCTGTTCTGTTTGGGGATTCAGTGCATGGGGAGCGATTTTTACATTCCCTCGATAAGTGATATCATAAGTTTCTTTTTTTGTGGGACTTATTTCACTGAGGATGATCGTACCTAAATCCACTCAGGATGCTGCTACCAGCCTCCTGACGTGGATTTCATGGCTGAGTGACACTCCATTGGACCTACGTAGCACCACTTGTCCACTTGTCCACTTGTCTTTGTCCACTTGTCCACTCGTCTTTGTCCACTTGGCTCTTTCCTGGGATATGAAACGTGTACCGGAGTGGAGGTTCTTGTCAAGACAGCAGCCCTCAACTTTGGGGTCCCTGTGTCTGGTTGATTTTTTCATTTTCCCAAGGTCAACGCCCATGTGTGGAAGTGCCCTATGCTCTGTGGTTCTGTGTTTTCCATGGTTTGGGAAAGAGGATACACTTGTGAAGATTGGCTGTTGGCCATTGACATCCCGCCCATCAGCTTAACAAGGCTCCCTTGACTCCGTGGGCTGTCCTGCCTTTCTGGTTTTTAGACTTTTTTCGCCTGGCCCTTTTGCCCCGGGGGGGGGGGGCGAGAGATTTCTTTGTAGTGCTGATTTGCTCTCCCAGGTTGCTTGGTTGGCCAAAAAGGGCGTATGCGTTTTTTCCTGAATATATTCAGGAAAAAACGCATACGCCCTTTTTGGCCAACCGCATCATTGTCCACGTTCTGGCGCTTTTCATGTGCTATCGGGGCCATTCCGATGTACCCGTTGACATCCGTTTCCTGCAGTTCTGCCTTGCGTTCAGCGCCTCTTCGTAGCCTGACCTCAATATATTTTGGGGCGATAGTTATCGTTTAGAACTCTGCAGGTTTGGGAAGTGCAGTGCCCCTGAGCTCCATTTCCCAAGTCGCTTTTTTGTGAGTGGGACGCAACACGGCTGGATGGCTTCACGCCCTATTGTCGATCCGGGGTGGCAGGCTGAACCGCTGGTGAATTCTTCTTCGTGATGGGAAATGAGAGTGACATGTGCCCGACCAAACACCTCCAGCGAGTCTCTCATTGGTTCCCCCTCTTGCAGTTCATCCTGCGGACAAATTGCAGACGGTACGAAAGAGGCATGGAAAGGCGCCGAGTCTCCAAGTGGGGAGATTGTTAGTAAGGGGGCCTGAATGGAGAACACGAGCATCAGGAGATGAAAACTGAGGTGAGTTTCAGAAAGCTTTCCCGATCCCACGGTGTAGCATCCGCTGGGTTTCCAATGAGTGCTTTCGCTGTCGGAAGATTGCGTTGAACCTGGAGAGTTGGGACCCATGGAATGGGGAGCACGCAGGATTCCTTTCAAGGGTCTGCATTTGCTTTCCCAACCTCACCAATCGTCTCAGCCCCAAGAGTGTCCAGCCTTATGTCTTCTGCCGCTGGGGCTGTAGATGTGGTCCATCCTGGTTGCATGCCAGTCCCTGAACGCATTTTGGAAGAATTTCTCTCTGTTTTGCCCTGCTTGTTTCTTCTTTATGTTGGAAATGTATCCTCAGAATGGGTCTGAGCTGATTTTCCCTGCTGGTTTTAGGCCGCTTTACACACACTTGATGCACTTACACAGAGATATCAAGACTTAGCTTTTAAGATGCTTACTAGTCGGATAGATACTTGTGCGATGAACAGGGTCTGGTGAGTCCAGTTGATTGAGCAAGGAGTAGGTCGTGTCCATTCCATATTCGGTTTTCGGAAGGGTATCTGTGCTCATTTCAAACTCGAGTTTTATGCGTCACCCCACCTCACCTTTCCCCTGAAGCAGGCATAAGTGTGTTTTCTAAAAGCGTGACTCTGTTCTGTTTGGGGATTCAGTGCATGGGGAGCGATTTTTACATTCCCTCGATAAGTGATATCATAAGTTTCTTTTTTTGTGGGACTTATTTCACTGAGGATGATCGTACCTAAATCCACTCAGGATGCTGCTACCAGCCTCATGACGTGGATTTCATGGCTGAGTGACACTCCATTGGACCTACGTAGCACCACTTGTCCACTTGTCCACTTGTCTTTGTCCACTTGTCCACTCGTCTTTGTCCACTTGGCTCTTTCCTGGGATATGAAACGTGTACCGGAGTGGAGGTTCTTGTCAAGACAGCAGCCCTCAACTTTGGGGTCCCTGTGTCTGGTTGATTTTTTCATTTTCCCAAGGTCAACGCCCATGTGTGGAAGTGCCCTATGCTCTGTGGTTCTGTGTTTTCCATGGTTTGGGAAAGAGGATACACTTGTGAAGATTGGCTGTTGGCCATTGACATCCCGCCCATCAGCTTAACAAGGCTCCCTTGACTCCGTGGGCTGTCCTGCCTTTCTGGTTTTTAGACTTTTTTCGCCTGGCCCTTTTGCCCCGGGGGCGGGGGGGCGAGAGATTTCTTTGTAGTGCTGATTTGCTCTCCCAGGTTGCTTGGTTGGCCAAAAAGGGCGTATGCGTTTTTTCCTGAATATATTCAGGAAAAAACGCATACGCCCTTTTTGGCCAACCGCATCATTGTCCACGTTCTGGCGCTTTTCATGTGCTATCGGGGCCATTCCGATGTACCCGTTGACATCCGTTTCCTGCAGTTCTGCCTTGCGTTCAGCGCCTCTTCGTAGCCTGACCTCAATATATTTTGGGGCGATAGTTATCGTTTAGAACTCTGCAGATTTGGGAAGCGCAGTGCCCCTGAGCTCCATTTCCCAAGTCGCTTTTTTGTGAGTGGGACGCAACACGGCTGGATGGCTTCACGCCCTATTGTCGATCCGGGGTGGCAGGCTGAACCGCTGCTGAACTCTTCTTCGTGATGGGAAATGAGAGTGACATGTGCCCGACCAAACACCTCCAGCGAGTCTCTCATTGGTTCCCCCTCTTGCAGTTCATCCTGCGGACAAATTGCAGACGGTACGAAAGAGGCATGGAAAGGCGCCGAGTCTCCAAGTGGGGAGATTGTTAGTAAGGGGGCCTGAATGGAGAACACGAGCACCAGGAGATGAAAACTGAGGTGAGTTTCAGAAAGCTTTCCCGATCCCACGGTGTAGCAACCGCTGGGTTTCCAATGAGTGCTTTCGCTGTCGGAAGATTGCGTTGAACCTGGAGAGTTGGGACCCATGGAATGGGGAGCACGCAGGATTCCTTTCAAGGGTCTGCATTTGCTTTCCCAACCTCACCAATCGTCTCAGCCCCAAGAGTGTCCAGCCTTATGTCTTCTGCCGCTGGGGCTGTAGATGTGGTCAATCCTGGTTGCATGCCAGTCCCTGAACGCATTTTGGAAGAATTTCTCTCTGTTTTGCCCTGCTTGTTTCTTCTTTATGTTGGAAATGTATCCTCAGAATGGGTCTGAGCTGATTTTCCCTGCTGGTTTTAGGCCGCTTTACACACACTTGATGCACTTACACAGAGATATCAAGACTTAGCTTTTAAGATGCTTACTAGTCGGATAGATACTTGTGCGATGAACAGGGTCTGGTGAGTCCAGTTGATTGAGCAAGGAGTAGGTCGTGTCCATTCCATATTCGGTTTTCGGAAGGGTATCTGTGCTCATTTCAAACTCGAGTTTTATGCGTCACCCCACCTCACCTTTCCCCTGAAGCAGGCATAAGTGTGTTTTCTAAAAGCGTGACTCTGTTCTGTTTGGGGATTCAGTGCATGGGGAGCGATTTTTACATTCCCTCGATAAGTGATATCATAAGTTTCTTTTTTTGTGGGACTTATTTCACTGAGGATGATCGTACCTAAATCCACTCAGGATGCTGCTACCAGCCTCATGACGTGGATTTCATGGCTGAGTGACACTCCATTGGACCTACGTAGCACCACTTGTCTACTTGTCCACTTGTCCACTTGTCTTTGTCCACTTGTCCACTCGTCTTTGTCCACTTGGCTCTTTCCTGGGATATGAAACGTGTACCGGAGTGGAGGTTCTTGTCAAGACAGCAGCCCTCAACTTTGGGGTCCCTGTGTCTGGTTGATTTTTTCATTTTCCCAAGGTCAACGCCCATGTGTGGAAGTGCCCTATGCTCTGTGGTTCTGTGTTTTCCATGGTTTGGGAAAGAGGATACACTTGTGAAGATTGGCTGTTGGCCATTGACATCCCGCCCATCAGCTTAACAAGGCTCCCTTGACTCCGTGGGCTGTCCTGCCTTTCTGGTTTTTAGACTTTTTTCGCCATCCCTTTTGCCCCGGGGGGGGGCGAGAGATTTCTTTGTAGTGCTGATTTGCTCTCCCAGGTTGCTTGGTTGGCCAAAAAGGGCGTATGCGTTTTTTCCTGAATATATTCAGGAAAAAACGCATACGCCCTTTTTGGCCAACCGCATCATTGTCCACGTTCTGGCGCTTTTCATGTGCTATCGGGGCCATTCCGATGTACCCGTTGACATCCGTTTCCTGCAGTTCTGCCTTGCGTTCAGCGCCTCTTCGTAGCCTGACCTCAATATATTTTGGGGCGATAGTTATCGTTTAGAACTCTGCAGGTTTGGGAAGTGCAGTGCCCCTGAGCTCCATTTCCCAAGTCGCTTTTTTGTGAGTGGGACGCAACACGGCTGGATGGCTTCACGCCCTATTGTCGATCCGGGGTGGCAGGCTGAACCGCTGGTGAATTCTTCTTCGTGATGGGAAATGAGAGTGACATGTGCCCGACCAAACACCTCCAGCGAGTCTCTCATTGGTTCCCCCTCTTGCAGTTCATCCTGCGGACAAATTGCAGACGGTACGAAAGAGGCATGGAAAGGCGCCGAGTCTCCAAGTGGGGAGATTGTTAGTAAGGGGGCCTGAATGGAGAACACGAGCACCAGGAGATGAAAACTGAGGTGAGTTTCAGAAAGCTTTCCCGATCCCACGGTGTAGCAACCGCTGGGTTTCCAATGAGTGCTTTCGCTGTCGGAAGATTGCGTTGAACCTGGAGAGTTGGGACCCATGGAATGGGGAGCACGCAGGATTCCTTTCAAGGGTCTGCATTTGCTTTCCCAACCTCACCAATCGTCTCAGCCCCAAGAGTGTCCAGCCTTATGTCTTCTGCCGCTGGGGCTGTAGATGTGGTCAATCCTGGTTGCATGCCAGTCCCTGAACGCATTTTGGAAGAATTTCTCTCTGTTTTGCCCTGCTTGTTTCTTCTTTATGTTGGAAATGTATCCTCAGAATGGGTCTGAGCTGATTTTCCCTGCTGGTTTTAGGCCGCTTTACACACACTTGATGCACTTACACAGAGATATCAAGACTTAGCTTTTAAGATGCTTACTAGTCGGATAGATACTTGTGCGATGAACAGGGTCTGGTGAGTCCAGTTGATTGAGCAAGGAGTAGGTCGTGTCCATTCCATATTCGGTTTTCGGAAGGGTATCTGTGCTCATTTCAAACTCGAGTTTTATGCGTCACCCCACCTCACCTTTCCCCTGAAGTAGGCATAAGTGTGTTTTCTAAAAGCGTGACTCTGTTCTGTTTGGGGATTCAGTGCATGGGGAGCGATTTTTACATTCCCTCGATAAGTGATATCATAAGTTTCTTTTTTTGTGGGACTTATTTCACGGAGGATGATCGTACCTAAATCCACTCAGGATGCTGCTACCAGCCTCATGACGTGGATTTCATGGCTGAGTGACACTCCATTGGACCTACGTAGCACCACTTGTCCACTTGTCCACTTGTCCACTTGTCTTTGTCCACTTGTCCACTCGTCTTTGTCCACTTGGCTCTTTCCTGGGATATGAAACGTGTACCGGAGTGGAGGTTCTTGTCAAGACAGCAGCCCTCAACTTTGGGGTCCCTGTGTCTGGTTGATTTTTTCATTTTCCCAAGGTCAACGCCCATGTGTGGAAGTGCCCTATGCTCTGTGGTTCTGTGTTTTCCATGGTTTGGGAAAGAGGATACACTTGTGAAGATTGGCTGTTGGCCATTGACATCCCGCCCATCAGCTTAACAAGGCTCCCTTGACTCCGTGGGCTGTCCTGCCTTTCTGGTTTTTAGACTTTTTTCGCCTGGCCCTTTTGCCCCGGGGGGGGGGGCGAGAGATTTCTTTGTAGTGCTGATTTGCTCTCCCAGGTTGCTTGGTTGGCCAAAAAGGGCGTATGCGTTTTTTCCTGAATATATTCAGGAAAAAACGCATACGCCCTTTTTGGCCAACCGCATCATTGTCCACGTTCTGGCGCTTTTCATGTGCTATCGGGGCCATTCCGATGTACCCGTTGACATCCGTTTCCTGCAGTTCTGCCTTGCGTTCAGCGCCTCTTCGTAGCCTGACCTCAATATATTTTGGGGCGATAGTTATCGTTTAGAACTCTGCAGGTTTGGGAAGTGCAGTGCCCCTGAGCTCCATTTCCCAAGTCGCTTTTTTGTGAGTGGGACGCAACACGGCTGGATGGCTTCACGCCCTATTGTCGATCCGGGATGGCAGGCTGAACCGCTGGTGAATTCTTCTTCGTGATGGGAAATGAGAGTGACATGTGCCCGACCAAACACCTCCAGCGAGTCTCTCATTGGTTCCCCCTCTTGCAGTTCATCCTGCGGACAAATTGCAGACGGTACGAAAGAGGCATGGAAAGGCGCCGAGTCTCCAAGTGGGGAGATTGTTAGTAAGGGGGCCTGAATGGAGAACACGAGCACCAGGAGATGAAAACTGAGGTGAGTTTCAGAAAGCTTTCCCGATCCCACGGTGTAGCATCCGCTGGGTTTCCAATGAGTGCTTTCGCTGTCGGAAGATTGCGTTGAACCTGGAGAGTTGGGACCCATGGAATGGGGAGCACGCAGGATTCCTTTCAAGGGTCTGCATTTGCTTTCCCAACCTCACCAATCGTCTCAGCCCCAAGAGTGTCCAGCCTTATGTCTTCTGCCGCTGGGGCTGTAGATGTGGTCCATCCTGGTTGCATGCCAGTCCCTGAACGCATTTTGGAAGAATTTCTCTCTGTTTTGCCCTGCTTGTTTCTTCTTTATGTTGGAAATGTATCCTCAGAATGGGTCTGAGCTGATTTTCCCTGCTGGTTTTAGGCCGCTTTACACACACTTGATGCACTTACACAGAGATATCAAGACTTAGCTTTTAAGATGCTTACTAGTCGGATAGATACTTGTGCGATGAACAGGGTCTGGTGAGTCCAGTTGATTGAGCAAGGAGTAGGTCGTGTCCATTCCATATTCGGTTTTCGGAAGGGTATCTGTGCTCATTTCAAACTCGAGTTTTATGCGTCACCCCACCTCACCTTTCCCCTGAAGCAGGCATAAGTGTGTTTTCTAAAAGCGTGACTCTGTTCTGTTTGGGGATTCAGTGCATGGGGAGCGATTTTTACATTCCCTCGATAAGTGATATCATAAGTTTCTTTTTTTGTGGGACTTATTTCACTGAGGATGATCGTACCTAAATCCACTCAGGATGCTGCTACCAGCCTCATGACGTGGATTTCATGGCTGAGTGACACTCCATTGGACCTACGTAGCACCACTTGTCCACTTGTCCACTTGTCTTTGTCCACTTGTCCACTCGTCTTTGTCCACTTGGCTCTTTCCTGGGATATGAAACGTGTACCGGAGTGGAGGTTCTTGTCAAGACAGCAGCCCTCAACTTTGGGGTCCCTGTGTCTGGTTGATTTTTTCATTTTCCCAAGGTCAACGCCCATGTGTGGAAGTGCCCTATGCTCTGTGGTTCTGTGTTTTCCATGGTTTGGGAAAGAGGATACACTTGTGAAGATTGGCTGTTGGCCATTGACATCCCGCCCATCAGCTTAACAAGGCTCCCTTGACTCCGTGGGCTGTCCTGCCTTTCTGGTTTTTAGACTTTTTTCGCCTGGCCCTTTTGCCCCGGGGGCGGGGGGGCGAGAGATTTCTTTGTAGTGCTGATTTGCTCTCCCAGGTTGCTTGGTTGGCCAAAAAGGGCGTATGCGTTTTTTCCTGAATATATTCAGGAAAAAACGCATACGCCCTTTTTGGCCAACCGCATCATTGTCCACGTTCTGGCGCTTTTCATGTGCTATCGGGGCCATTCCGATGTACCCGTTGACATCCGTTTCCTGCAGTTCTGCCTTGCGTTCAGCGCCTCTTCGTAGCCTGACCTCAATATATTTTGGGGCGATAGTTATCGTTTAGAACTCTGCAGATTTGGGAAGCGCAGTGCCCCTGAGCTCCATTTCCCAAGTCGCTTTTTTGTGAGTGGGACGCAACACGGCTGGATGGCTTCACGCCCTATTGTCGATCCGGGGTGGCAGGCTGAACCGCTGCTGAACTCTTCTTCGTGATGGGAAATGAGAGTGACATGTGCCCGACCAAACACCTCCAGCGAGTCTCTCATTGGTTCCCCCTCTTGCAGTTCATCCTGCGGACAAATTGCAGACGGTACGAAAGAGGCATGGAAAGGCGCCGAGTCTCCAAGTGGGGAGATTGTTAGTAAGGGGGCCTGAATGGAGAACACGAGCACCAGGAGATGAAAACTGAGGTGAGTTTCAGAAAGCTTTCCCGATCCCACGGTGTAGCAACCGCTGGGTTTCCAATGAGTGCTTTCGCTGTCGGAAGATTGCGTTGAACCTGGAGAGTTGGGACCCATGGAATGGGGAGCACGCAGGATTCCTTTCAAGGGTCTGCATTTGCTTTCCCAACCTCACCAATCGTCTCAGCCCCAAGAGTGTCCAGCCTTATGTCTTCTGCCGCTGGGGCTGTAGATGTGGTCAATCCTGGTTGCATGCCAGTCCCTGAACGCATTTTGGAAGAATTTCTCTCTGTTTTGCCCTGCTTGTTTCTTCTTTATGTTGGAAATGTATCCTCAGAATGGGTCTGAGCTGATTTTCCCTGCTGGTTTTAGGCCGCTTTACACACACTTGATGCACTTACACAGAGATATCAAGACTTAGCTTTTAAGATGCTTACTAGTCGGATAGATACTTGTGCGATGAACAGGGTCTGGTGAGTCCAGTTGATTGAGCAAGGAGTAGGTCGTGTCCATTCCATATTCGGTTTTCGGAAGGGTATCTGTGCTCATTTCAAACTCGAGTTTTATGCGTCACCCCACCTCACCTTTCCCCTGAAGCAGGCATAAGTGTGTTTTCTAAAAGCGTGACTCTGTTCTGTTTGGGGATTCAGTGCATGGGGAGCGATTTTTACATTCCCTCGATAAGTGATATCATAAGTTTCTTTTTTTGTGGGACTTATTTCACTGAGGATGATCGTACCTAAATCCACTCAGGATGCTGCTACCAGCCTCATGACGTGGATTTCATGGCTGAGTGACACTCCATTGGACCTACGTAGCACCACTTGTCTACTTGTCCACTTGTCCACTTGTCTTTGTCCACTTGTCCACTCGTCTTTGTCCACTTGGCTCTTTCCTGGGATATGAAACGTGTACCGGAGTGGAGGTTCTTGTCAAGACAGCAGCCCTCAACTTTGGGGTCCCTGTGTCTGGTTGATTTTTTCATTTTCCCAAGGTCAACGCCCATGTGTGGAAGTGCCCTATGCTCTGTGGTTCTGTGTTTTCCATGGTTTGGGAAAGAGGATACACTTGTGAAGATTGGCTGTTGGCCATTGACATCCCGCCCATCAGCTTAACAAGGCTCCCTTGACTCCGTGGGCTGTCCTGCCTTTCTGGTTTTTAGACTTTTTTCGCCATCCCTTTTGCCCCGGGGGGGGGCGAGAGATTTCTTTGTAGTGCTGATTTGCTCTCCCAGGTTGCTTGGTTGGCCAAAAAGGGCGTATGCGTTTTTTCCTGAATATATTCAGGAAAAAACGCATACGCCCTTTTTGGCCAACCGCATCATTGTCCACGTTCTGGCGCTTTTCATGTGCTATCGGGGCCATTCCGATGTACCCGTTGACATCCGTTTCCTGCAGTTCTGCCTTGCGTTCAGCGCCTCTTCGTAGCCTGACCTCAATATATTTTGGGGCGATAGTTATCGTTTAGAACTCTGCAGGTTTGGGAAGTGCAGTGCCCCTGAGCTCCATTTCCCAAGTCGCTTTTTTGTGAGTGGGACGCAACACGGCTGGATGGCTTCACGCCCTATTGTCGATCCGGGGTGGCAGGCTGAACCGCTGGTGAATTCTTCTTCGTGATGGGAAATGAGAGTGACATGTGCCCGACCAAACACCTCCAGCGAGTCTCTCATTGGTTCCCCCTCTTGCAGTTCATCCTGCGGACAAATTGCAGACGGTACGAAAGAGGCATGGAAAGGCGCCGAGTCTCCAAGTGGGGAGATTGTTAGTAAGGGGGCCTGAATGGAGAACACGAGCACCAGGAGATGAAAACTGAGGTGAGTTTCAGAAAGCTTTCCCGATCCCACGGTGTAGCAACCGCTGGGTTTCCAATGAGTGCTTTCGCTGTCGGAAGATTGCGTTGAACCTGGAGAGTTGGGACCCATGGAATGGGGAGCACGCAGGATTCCTTTCAAGGGTCTGCATTTGCTTTCCCAACCTCACCAATCGTCTCAGCCCCAAGAGTGTCCAGCCTTATGTCTTCTGCCGCTGGGGCTGTAGATGTGGTCAATCCTGGTTGCATGCCAGTCCCTGAACGCATTTTGGAAGAATTTCTCTCTGTTTTGCCCTGCTTGTTTCTTCTTTATGTTGGAAATGTATCCTCAGAATGGGTCTGAGCTGATTTTCCCTGCTGGTTTTAGGCCGCTTTACACACACTTGATGCACTTACACAGAGATATCAAGACTTAGCTTTTAAGATGCTTACTAGTCGGATAGATACTTGTGCGATGAACAGGGTCTGGTGAGTCCAGTTGATTGAGCAAGGAGTAGGTCGTGTCCATTCCATATTCGGTTTTCGGAAGGGTATCTGTGCTCATTTCAAACTCGAGTTTTATGCGTCACCCCACCTCACCTTTCCCCTGAAGTAGGCATAAGTGTGTTTTCTAAAAGCGTGACTCTGTTCTGTTTGGGGATTCAGTGCATGGGGAGCGATTTTTACATTCCCTCGATAAGTGATATCATAAGTTTCTTTTTTTGTGGGACTTATTTCACGGAGGATGATCGTACCTAAATCCACTCAGGATGCTGCTACCAGCCTCATGACGTGGATTTCATGGCTGAGTGACACTCCATTGGACCTACGTAGCACCACTTGTCCACTTGTCCACTTGTCCACTTGTCTTTGTCCACTTGTCCACTCGTCTTTGTCCACTTGGCTCTTTCCTGGGATATGAAACGTGTACCGGAGTGGAGGTTCTTGTCAAGACAGCAGCCCTCAACTTTGGGGTCCCTGTGTCTGGTTGATTTTTTCATTTTCCCAAGGTCAACGCCCATGTGTGGAAGTGCCCTATGCTCTGTGGTTCTGTGTTTTCCATGGTTTGGGAAAGAGGATACACTTGTGAAGATTGGCTGTTGGCCATTGACATCCCGCCCATCAGCTTAACAAGGCTCCCTTGACTCCGTGGGCTGTCCTGCCTTTCTGGTTTTTAGACTTTTTTCGCCTGGCCCTTTTGCCCCGGGGGGGGGGGCGAGAGATTTCTTTGTAGTGCTGATTTGCTCTCCCAGGTTGCTTGGTTGGCCAAAAAGGGCGTATGCGTTTTTTCCTGAATATATTCAGGAAAAAACGCATACGCCCTTTTTGGCCAACCGCATCATTGTCCACGTTCTGGCGCTTTTCATGTGCTATCGGGGCCATTCCGATGTACCCGTTGACATCCGTTTCCTGCAGTTCTGCCTTGCGTTCAGCGCCTCTTCGTAGCCTGACCTCAATATATTTTGGGGCGATAGTTATCGTTTAGAACTCTGCAGGTTTGGGAAGTGCAGTGCCCCTGAGCTCCATTTCCCAAGTCGCTTTTTTGTGAGTGGGACGCAACACGGCTGGATGGCTTCACGCCCTATTGTCGATCCGGGATGGCAGGCTGAACCGCTGGTGAATTCTTCTTCGTGATGGGAAATGAGAGTGACATGTGCCCGACCAAACACCTCCAGCGAGTCTCTCATTGGTTCCCCCTCTTGCAGTTCATCCTGCGGACAAATTGCAGACGGTACGAAAGAGGCATGGAAAGGCGCCGAGTCTCCAAGTGGGGAGATTGTTAGTAAGGGGGCCTGAATGGAGAACACGAGCACCAGGAGATGAAAACTGAGGTGAGTTTCAGAAAGCTTTCCCGATCCCACGGTGTAGCATCCGCTGGGTTTCCAATGAGTGCTTTCGCTGTCGGAAGATTGCGTTGAACCTGGAGAGCTGGGACCCATGGAATGGGGAGCACGCAGGATTCCTTTCAAGGGTCTGCATTTGCTTTCCCAACCTCACCAATCGTCTCAGCCCCAAGAGTGTCCAGCCTTATGTCTTCTGCCGCTGGGGCTGTAGATGTGGTCAATCCTGGTTGCATGCCAGTCCCTGAACGCATTTTGGAAGAATTTCTCTCTGTTTTGCCCTGCTTGTTTCTTCTTTATGTTGGAAATGTATCCTCAGAATGGGTCTGAGCTGATTTTCCCTGCTGGTTTTAGGCCGCTTTACACACACACTTGATGCACTTACACAGAGATATCAAGACTTAGCTTTTAAGATGCTTACTAGTCGGATAGATACTTGTGCGATGAACAGGGTCTGGTGAGTCCAGTTGATTGAGCAAGGAGTAGGTCGTGTCCATTCCATATTCGGTTTTCGGAAGGGTATCTGTGCTCATTTCAAACTCGAGTTTTATGCGTCACCCCACCTCACCTTTCCCCTGAAGCAGGCATAAGTGTGTTTTCTAAAAGCGTGACTCTGTTCTGTTTGGGGATTCAGTGCATGGGGAGCGATTTTTACATTCCCTCGATAAGTGATATCATAAGTTTCTTTTTTTGTGGGACTTATTTCACTGAGGATGATCGTACCTAAATCCACTCAGGATGCTGCTACCAGCCTCATGACGTGGATTTCATGGCTGAGTGACACTCCATTGGACCTACGTAGCACCACTTGTCCACTTGTCCACTTGTCTTTGTCCACTTGTCCACTCGTCTTTGTCCACTTGGCTCTTTCCTGGGATATGAAACGTGTACCGGAGTGGAGGTTCTTGTCAAGACAGCAGCCCTCAACTTTGGGGTCCCTGTGTCTGGTTGATTTTTTCATTTTCCCAAGGTCAACGCCCATGTGTGGAAGTGCCCTATGCTCTGTGGTTCTGTGTTTTCCATGGTTTGGGAAAGAGGATACACTTGTGAAGATTGGCTGTTGGCCATTGACATCCCGCCCATCAGCTTAACAAGGCTCCCTTGACTCCGTGGGCTGTCCTGCCTTTCTGGTTTTTAGACTTTTTTCGCCTGGCCCTTTTGCCCCGGGGGGGGGGGGGGCCGAGAGATTTCTTTGTAGTGCTGATTTGCTCTCCCAGGTTGCTTGGTTGGCCAAAAAGGGCGTATGCGTTTTTTCCTGAATATATTCAGGAAAAAACGCATACGCCCTTTTTGGCCAACCGCATCATTGTCCACGTTCTGGCGCTTTTCATGTGCTATCGGGGCCATTCCGATGTACCCGTTGACATCCGTTTCCTGCAGTTCTGCCTTGCGTTCAGCGCCTCTTCGTAGCCTGACCTCAATATATTTTGGGGCGATAGTTATCGTTTAGAACTCTGCAGGTTTGGGAAGTGCAGTGCCCCTGAGCTCCATTTCCCAAGTCGCTTTTTTGTGAGTGGGACGCAACACGGCTGGATGGCTTCACGCCCTATTGTCGATCCGGGGTGGCAGGCTGAACCGCTGGTGAATTCTTCTTCGTGATGGGAAATGAGAGTGACATGTGCCCGACCAAACACCTCCAGCGAGTCTCTCATTGGTTCCCCCTCTTGCAGTTCATCCTGCGGACAAATTGCAGACGGTACGAAAGAGGCATGGAAAGGCGCCGAGTCTCCAAGTGGGGAGATTGTTAGTAAGGGGGCCTGAATGGAGAACACGAGCACCAGGAGATGAAAACTGAGGTGAGTTTCAGAAAGCTTTCCCGATCCCACGGTGTAGCATCCGCTGGGTTTCCAATGAGTGCTTTCGCTGTCGGAAGATTGCGTTGAACCTGGAGAGTTGGGACCCATGGAATGGGGAGCACGCAGGATTCCTTTCAAGGGTCTGCATTTGCTTTCCCAACCTCACCAATCGTCTCAGCCCCAAGAGTGTCCAGCCTTATGTCTTCTGCCGCTGGGGCTGTAGATGTGGTCAATCCTGGTTGCATGCCAGTCCCTGAACGCATTTTGGAAGAATTTCTCTCTGTTTTGCCCTGCTTGTTTCTTCTTTATGTTGGAAATGTATCCTCAGAATGGGTCTGAGCTGATTTTCCCTGCTGGTTTTAGGCCGCTTTACACACACTTGATGCACTTACACAGAGATATCAAGACTTAGCTTTTAAGATGCTTACTAGTCGGATAGATACTTGTGCGATGAACAGGGTCTGGTGAGTCCAGTTGATTGAGCAAGGAGTAGGTCGTGTCCATTCCATATTCGGTTTTCGGAAGGGTATCTGTGCTCATTTCAAACTCGAGTTTTATGCGTCACCCCACCTCACCTTTCCCCTGAAGCAGGCATAAGTGTGTTTTCTAAAAGCGTGACTCTGTTCTGTTTGGGGATTCAGTGCATGGGGAGCGATTTTTACATTCCCTCGATAAGTGATATCATAAGTTTCTTTTTTTGTGGGACTTATTTCACTGAGGATGATCGTACCTAAATCCACTCAGGATGCTGCTACCAGCCTCATGACGTGGATTTCATGGCTGAGTGACACTCCATTGGACCTACGTAGCACCACTTGTCCACTTGTCCACTTGTCTTTGTCCACTTGTCCACTCGTCTTTGTCCACTTGGCTCTTTCCTGGGATATGAAACGTGTACCGGAGTGGAGGTTCTTGTCAAGACAGCAGCCCTCAACTTTGGGGTCCCTGTGTCTGGTTGATTTTTTCATTTTCCCAAGGTCAACGCCCATGTGTGGAAGTGCCCTATGCTCTGTGGTTCTGTGTTTTCCATGGTTTGGGAAAGAGGATACACTTGTGAAGATTGGCTGTTGGCCATTGACATCCCGCCCATCAGCTTAACAAGGCTCCCTTGACTCCGTGGCCTGTCCTGCCTTTCTGGTTTTTAGACTTTTTTCGCCTGGCCCTTTTGCCCCGGGGGGGGCGAGAGATTTCTTTGTAGTGCTGATTTGCTCTCCCAGGTTGCTTGGTTGGCCAAAAAGGGCGTATGCGTTTTTTCCTGAATATATTCAGGAAAAAACGCATACGCCCTTTTTGGCCAACCGCATCATTGTCCACGTTCTGGCGCTTTTCATGTGCTATCGGGGCCATTCCGATGTACCCGTTGACATCCGTTTCCTGCAGTTCTGCCTTGCGTTCAGCGCCTCTTCGTAGCCTGACCTCAATATATTTTGGGGCGATAGTTATCGTTTAGAACTCTGCAGGTTTGGGAAGTGCAGTGCCCCTGAGCTCCATTTCCCAAGTCGCTTTTTTGTGAGTGGGACGCAACACGGCTGGATGGCTTCACGCCCTATTGTCGATCCGGGGTGGCAGGCTGAACCGCTGGTGAATTCTTCTTCGTGATGGGAAATGAGAGTGACATGTGCCCGACCAAACACCTCCAGCGAGTCTCTCATTGGTTCCCCCTCTTGCAGTTCATCCTGCGGACAAATTGCAGACGGTACGAAAGAGGCATGGAAAGGCGCCGAGTCTCCAAGTGGGGAGATTGTTAGTAAGGGGGCCTGAATGGAGAACACGAGCACCAGGAGATGAAAACTGAGGTGAGTTTCAGAAAGCTTTCCCGATCCCACGGTGTAGCATCCGCTGGGTTTCCAATGAGTGCTTTCGCTGTCGGAAGATTGCGTTGAACCTGGAGAGTTGGGACCCATGGAATGGGGAGCACGCAGGATTCCTTTCAAGGGTCTGCATTTGCTTTCCCAACCTCACCAATCGTCTCAGCCCCAAGAGTGTCCAGCCTTATGTCTTCTGCCGCTGGGGCTGTAGATGTGGTCAATCCTGGTTGCATGCCAGTCCCTGAACGCATTTTGGAAGAATTTCTCTCTGTTTTGCCCTGCTTGTTTCTTCTTTATGTTGGAAATGTATCCTCAGAATGGGTCTGAGCTGATTTTCCCTGCTGGTTTTAGGCCGCTTTACACACACTTGATGCACTTACACAGAGATATCAAGACTTAGCTTTTAAGATGCTTACTAGTCGGATAGATACTTGTGCGATGAACAGGGTCTGGTGAGTCCAGTTGATTGAGCAAGGAGTAGGTCGTGTCCATTCCATATTCGGTTTTCGGAAGGGTATCTGTGCTCATTTCAAACTCGAGTTTTATGCGTCACCCCACCTCACCTTTCCCCTGAAGCAGGCATAAGTGTGTTTTCTAAAAGCGTGACTCTGTTCTGTTTGGGGATTCAGTGCATGGGGAGCGATTTTTACATTCCCTCGATAAGTGATATCATAAGTTTCTTTTTTTGTGGGACTTATTTCACTGAGGATGATCGTACCTAAATCCACTCAGGATGCTGCTACCAGCCTCATGACGTGGATTTCATGGCTGAGTGACACTCCATTGGACCTACGTAGCACCACTTGTCCACTTGTCCACTTGTCTTTGTCCACTTGTCCACTCGTCTTTGTCCACTTGGCTCTTTCCTGGGATATGAAACGTGTACCGGAGTGGAGGTTCTTGTCAAGACAGCAGCCCTCAACTTTGGGGTCCCTGTGTCTGGTTGATTTTTTCATTTTCCCAAGGTCAACGCCCATGTGTGGAAGTGCCCTATGCTCTGTGGTTCTGTGTTTTCCATGGTTTGGGAAAGAGGATACGCTTGTGAAGATTGGCTGTTGGCCATTGACATCCCGCCCATCAGCTTAACAAGGCTCCCTTGACTCCGTGGGCTGTCCTGCCTTTCTGGTTTTTAGACTTTTTTCGCCTGGCCCTTTTGCCCCGGGGGGGGGGGGCCGAGAGATTTCTTTGTAGTGCTGATTTGCTCTCCCAGGTTGCTTGGTTGGCCAAAAAGGGCGTATGCGTTTTTTCCTGAATATATTCAGGAAAAAACGCATACGCCCTTTTTGGCCAACCGCATCATTGTCCACGTTCTGGCGCTTTTCATGTGCTATCGGGGCCATTCCGATGTACCCGTTGACATCCGTTTCCTGCAGTTCTGCCTTGCGTTCAGCGCCTCTTCGTAGCCTGACCTCAATATATTTTGGGGCGATAGTTATCGTTTAGAACTCTGCAGGTTTGGGAAGTGCAGTGCCCCTGAGCTCCATTTCCCAAGTCGCTTTTTTGTGAGTGGGACGCAACACGGCTGGATGGCTTCACGCCCTATTGTCGATCCGGGGTGGCAGGCTGAACCGCTGGTGAATTCTTCTTCGTGATGGGAAATGAGAGTGACATGTGCCCGACCAAACACCTCCAGCGAGTCTCTCATTGGTTCCCCCTCTTGCAGTTCATCCTGCGGACAAATTGCAGACGGTACGAAAGAGGCATGGAAAGGCGCCGAGTCTCCAAGTGGGGAGATTGTTAGTAAGGGGGCCTGAATGGAGAACACGAGCACCAGGAGATGAAAACTGAGGTGAGTTTCAGAAAGCTTTCCCGATCCCACGGTGTAGCATCCGCTGGGTTTCCAATGAGTGCTTTCGCTGTCGGAAGATTGCGTTGAACCTGGAGAGTTGGGACCCATGGAATGGGGAGCACGCAGGATTCCTTTCAAGGGTCTGCATTTGCTTTCCCAACCTCACCAATCGTCTCAGCCCCAAGAGTGTCCAGCCTTATGTCTTCTGCCGCTGGGGCTGTAGATGTGGTCAATCCTGGTTGCATGCCAGTCCCTGAACGCATTTTGGAAGAATTTCTCTCTGTTTTGCCCTGCTTGTTTCTTCTTTATGTTGGAAATGTATCCTCAGAATGGGTCTGAGCTGATTTTCCCTGCTGGTTTTAGGCCGCTTTACACACACTTGATGCACTTACACAGAGATATCAAGACTTAGCTTTTAAGATGCTTACTAGTCGGATAGATACTTGTGCGATGAACAGGGTCTGGTGAGTCCAGTTGATTGAGCAAGGAGTAGGTCGTGTCCATTCCATATTCGGTTTTCGGAAGGGTATCTGTGCTCATTTCAAACTCGAGTTTTATGCGTCACCCCACCTCACCTTTCCCCTGAAGCAGGCATAAGTGTGTTTTCTAAAAGCGTGACTCTGTTCTGTTTGGGGATTCAGTGCATGGGGAGCGATTTTTACATTCCCTCGATAAGTGATATCATAAGTTTCTTTTTTTGTGGGACTTATTTCACTGAGGATGATCGTACCTAAATCCACTCAGGATGCTGCTACCAGCCTCATGACGTGGATTTCATGGCTGAGTGACACTCCATTGGACCTACGTAGCACCACTTGTCCACTTGTCCACTTGTCTTTGTCCACTTGTCCACTCGTCTTTGTCCACTTGGCTCTTTCCTGGGATATGAAACGTGTACCGGAGTGGAGGTTCTTGTCAAGACAGCAGCCCTCAACTTTGGGGTCCCTGTGTCTGGTTGATTTTTTCATTTTCCCAAGGTCAACGCCCATGTGTGGAAGTGCCCTATGCTCTGTGGTTCTGTGTTTTCCATGGTTTGGGAAAGAGGATACACTTGTGAAGATTGGCTGTTGGCCATTGACATCCCGCCCATCAGCTTAACAAGGCTCCCTTGACTCCGTGGCCTGTCCTGCCTTTCTGGTTTTTAGACTTTTTTCGCCTGGCCCTTTTGCCCCGGGGGGGGCGAGAGATTTCTTTGTAGTGCTGATTTGCTCTCCCAGGTTGCTTGGTTGGCCAAAAAGGGCGTATGCGTTTTTTCCTGAATATATTCAGGAAAAAACGCATACGCCCTTTTTGGCCAACCGCATCATTGTCCACGTTCTGGCGCTTTTCATGTGCTATCGGGGCCATTCCGATGTACCCGTTGACATCCGTTTCCTGCAGTTCTGCCTTGCGTTCAGCGCCTCTTCGTAGCCTGACCTCAATATATTTTGGGGCGATAGTTATCGTTTAGAACTCTGCAGGTTTGGGAAGTGCAGTGCCCCTGAGCTCCATTTCCCAAGTCGCTTTTTTGTGAGTGGGACGCAACACGGCTGGATGGCTTCACGCCCTATTGTCGATCCGGGGTGGCAGGCTGAACCGCTGGTGAATTCTTCTTCGTGATGGGAAATGAGAGTGACATGTGCCCGACCAAACACCTCCAGCGAGTCTCTCATTGGTTCCCCCTCTTGCAGTTCATCCTGCGGACAAATTGCAGACGGTACGAAAGAGGCATGGAAAGGCGCCGAGTCTCCAAGTGGGGAGATTGTTAGTAAGGGGGCCTGAATGGAGAACACGAGCACCAGGAGATGAAAACTGAGGTGAGTTTCAGAAAGCTTTCCCGATCCCACGGTGTAGCATCCGCTGGGTTTCCAATGAGTGCTTTCGCTGTCGGAAGATTGCGTTGAACCTGGAGAGTTGGGACCCATGGAATGGGGAGCACGCAGGATTCCTTTCAAGGGTCTGCATTTGCTTTCCCAACCTCACCAATCGTCTCAGCCCCAAGAGTGTCCAGCCTTATGTCTTCTGCCGCTGGGGCTGTAGATGTGGTCAATCCTGGTTGCATGCCAGTCCCTGAACGCATTTTGGAAGAATTTCTCTCTGTTTTGCCCTGCTTGTTTCTTCTTTATGTTGGAAATGTATCCTCAGAATGGGTCTGAGCTGATTTTCCCTGCTGGTTTTAGGCCGCTTTACACACACTTGATGCACTTACACAGAGATATCAAGACTTAGCTTTTAAGATGCTTACTAGTCGGATAGATACTTGTGCGATGAACAGGGTCTGGTGAGTCCAGTTGATTGAGCAAGGAGTAGGTCGTGTCCATTCCATATTCGGTTTTCGGAAGGGTATCTGTGCTCATTTCAAACTCGAGTTTTATGCGTCACCCCACCTCACCTTTCCCCTGAAGCAGGCATAAGTGTGTTTTCTAAAAGCGTGACTCTGTTCTGTTTGGGGATTCAGTGCATGGGGAGCGATTTTTACATTCCCTCGATAAGTGATATCATAAGTTTCTTTTTTTGTGGGACTTATTTCACTGAGGATGATCGTACCTAAATCCACTCAGGATGCTGCTACCAGCCTCATGACGTGGATTTCATGGCTGAGTGACACTCCATTGGACCTACGTAGCACCACTTGTCCACTTGTCCACTTGTCTTTGTCCACTTGTCCACTCGTCTTTGTCCACTTGGCTCTTTCCTGGGATATGAAACGTGTACCGGAGTGGAGGTTCTTGTCAAGACAGCAGCCCTCAACTTTGGGGTCCCTGTGTCTGGTTGATTTTTTCATTTTCCCAAGGTCAACGCCCATGTGTGGAAGTGCCCTATGCTCTGTGGTTCTGTGTTTTCCATGGTTTGGGAAAGAGGATACACTTGTGAAGATTGGCTGTTGGCCATTGACATCCCGCCCATCAGCTTAACAAGGCTCCCTTGACTCCGTGGGCTGTCCTGCCTTTCTGGTTTTTAGACTTTTTTCGCCTGGCCCTTTTGCCCCGGGGGGGGGGGCCCGAGAGATTTCTTTGTAGTGCTGATTTGCTCTCCCAGGTTGCTTGGTTGGCCAAAAAGGGCGTATGCGTTTTTTCCTGAATATATTCAGGAAAAAACGCATACGCCCTTTTTGGCCAACCGCATCATTGTCCACGTTCTGGCGCTTTTCATGTGCTATCGGGGCCATTCCGATGTACCCGTTGACATCCGTTTCCTGCAGTTCTGCCTTGCGTTCAGCGCCTCTTCGTAGCCTGACCTCAATATATTTTGGGGCGATAGTTATCGTTTAGAACTCTGCAGGTTTGGGAAGTGCAGTGCCCCTGAGCTCCATTTCCCAAGTCGCTTTTTTGTGAGTGGGACGCAACACGGCTGGATGGCTTCACGCCCTATTGTCGATCCGGGGTGGCAGGCTGAACCGCTGGTGAATTCTTCTTCGTGATGGGAAATGAGAGTGACATGTGCCCGACCAAACACCTCCAGCGAGTCTCTCATTGGTTCCCCCTCTTGCAGTTCATCCTGCGGACAAATTGCAGACGGTACGAAAGAGGCATGGAAAGGCGCCGAGTCTCCAAGTGGGGAGATTGTTAGTAAGGGGGCCTGAATGGAGAACACGAGCACCAGGAGATGAAAACTGAGGTGAGTTTCAGAAAGCTTTCCCGATCCCACGGTGTAGCATCCGCTGGGTTTCCAATGAGTGCTTTCGCTGTCGGAAGATTGCGTTGAACCTGGAGAGTTGGGACCCATGGAATGGGGAGCACGCAGGATTCCTTTCAAGGGTCTGCATTTGCTTTCCCAACCTCACCAATCGTCTCAGCCCCAAGAGTGTCCAGCCTTATGTCTTCTGCCGCTGGGGCTGTAGATGTGGTCAATCCTGGTTGCATGCCAGTCCCTGAACGCATTTTGGAAGAATTTCTCTCTGTTTTGCCCTGCTTGTTTCTTCTTTATGTTGGAAATGTATCCTCAGAATGGGTCTGAGCTGATTTTCCCTGCTGGTTTTAGGCCGCTTTACACACACTTGATGCACTTACACAGAGATATCAAGACTTAGCTTTTAAGATGCTTACTAGTCGGATAGATACTTGTGCGATGAACAGGGTCTGGTGAGTCCAGTTGATTGAGCAAGGAGTAGGTCGTGTCCATTCCATATTCGGTTTTCGGAAGGGTATCTGTGCTCATTTCAAACTCGAGTTTTATGCGTCACCCCACCTCACCTTTCCCCTGAAGCAGGCATAAGTGTGTTTTCTAAAAGCGTGACTCTGTTCTGTTTGGGGATTCAGTGCATGGGGAGCGATTTTTACATTCCCTCGATAAGTGATATCATAAGTTTCTTTTTTTGTGGGACTTATTTCACTGAGGATGATCGTACCTAAATCCACTCAGGATGCTGCTACCAGCCTCATGACGTGGATTTCATGGCTGAGTGACACTCCATTGGACCTACGTAGCACCACTTGTCCACTTGTCCACTTGTCTTTGTCCACTTGTCCACTCGTCTTTGTCCACTTGGCTCTTTCCTGGGATATGAAACGTGTACCGGAGTGGAGGTTCTTGTCAAGACAGCAGCCCTCAACTTTGGGGTCCCTGTGTCTGGTTGATTTTTTCATTTTCCCAAGGTCAACGCCCATGTGTGGAAGTGCCCTATGCTCTGTGGTTCTGTGTTTTCCATGGTTTGGGAAAGAGGATACACTTGTGAAGATTGGCTGTTGGCCATTGACATCCCGCCCATCAGCTTAACAAGGCTCCCTTGACTCCGTGGCCTGTCCTGCCTTTCTGGTTTTTAGACTTTTTTCGCCTGGCCCTTTTGCCCCGGGGGGGGCGAGAGATTTCTTTGTAGTGCTGATTTGCTCTCCCAGGTTGCTTGGTTGGCCAAAAAGGGCGTATGCGTTTTTTCCTGAATATATTCAGGAAAAAACGCATACGCCCTTTTTGGCCAACCGCATCATTGTCCACGTTCTGGCGCTTTTCATGTGCTATCGGGGCCATTCCGATGTACCCGTTGACATCCGTTTCCTGCAGTTCTGCCTTGCGTTCAGCGCCTCTACGTAGCCTGACCTCAATATATTTTGGGGCGATAGTTATCGTTTAGAACTCTGCAGGTTTGGGAAGTGCAGTGCCCCTGAGCTCCATTTCCCAAGTCGCTTTTTTGTGAGTGGGACGCAACACGGCTGGATGGCTTCACGCCCTATTGTCGATCCGGGGTGGCAGGCTGAACCGCTGGTGAATTCTTCTTCGTGATGGGAAATGAGAGTGACATGTGCCCGACCAAACACCTCCAGCGAGTCTCTCATTGGTTCCCCCTCTTGCAGTTCATCCTGCGGACAAATTGCAGACGGTACGAAAGAGGCATGGAAAGGCGCCGAGTCTCCAAGTGGGGAGATTGTTAGTAAGGGGGCCTGAATGGAGAACATGAGCACCAGGAGATGAAAACTGAGGTGAGTTTCAGAAAGCTTTCCCGATCCCACGGTGTAGCATCCGCTGGGTTTCCAATGAGTGCTTTCGCTGTCGGAAGATTGCGTTGAACCTGGAGAGTTGGGACCCATGGAATGGGGAGCACGCAGGATTCCTTTCAAGGGTCTGCATTTGCTTTCCCAACCTCACCAATCGTCTCAGCCCCAAGAGTGTCCAGCCTTATGTCTTCTGCCGCTGGGGCTGTAGATGTGGTCAATCCTGGTTGCATGCCAGTCCCTGAACGCATTTTGGAAGAATTTCTCTCTGTTTTGCCCTGCTTGTTTCTTCTTTATGTTGGAAATGTATCCTCAGAATGGGTCTGAGCTGATTTTCCCTGCTGGTTTTAGGCCGCTTTACACACACTTGATGCACTTACACAGAGATATCAAGACTTAGCTTTTAAGATGCTTACTAGTCGGATAGATACTTGTGCGATGAACAGGGTCTGGTGAGTCCAGTTGATTGAGCAAGGAGTAGGTCGTGTCCATTCCATATTCGGTTTTCGGAAGGGTATCTGTGCTCATTTCAAACTCGAGTTTTATGCGTCACCCCACCTCACCTTTCCCCTGAAGCAGGCATAAGTGTGTTTTCTAAAAGCGTGACTCTGTTCTGTTTGGGGATTCAGTGCATGGGGAGCGATTTTTACATTCCCTCGATAAGTGATATCATAAGTTTCTTTTTTTGTGGGACTTATTTCACTGAGGATGATCGTACCTAAATCCACTCAGGATGCTGCTACCAGCCTCATGACGTGGATTTCATGGCTGAGTGACACTCCATTGGACCTACGTAGCACCACTTGTCCACTTGTCCACTTGTCTTTGTCCACTTGTCCACTCGTCTTTGTCCACTTGGCTCTTTCCTGGGATATGAAACGTGTACCGGAGTGGAGGTTCTTGTCAAGACAGCAGCCCTCAACTTTGGGGTCCCTGTGTCTGGTTGATTTTTTCATTTT
The DNA here is from genome assembly GCF_026419965.1 of Kogia breviceps. NCBI lineage: Eukaryota > Metazoa > Chordata > Mammalia > Artiodactyla > Physeteridae > Kogia > Kogia breviceps. The sequence continues at coordinate 73,874 of NW_026711590.1, forward strand.
CCCAAGGTCAACGCCCATGTGTGGAAGTGCCCTATGCTCTGTGGTTCTGTGTTTTCCATGGTTTGGGAAAGAGGATACACTTGTGAAGATTGGCTGTTGGCCATTGACATCCCGCCCATCAGCTTAACAAGGCTCCCTTGACTCCGTGGCCTGTCCTGCCTTTCTGGTTTTTAGACTTTTTTCGCCTGGCCCTTTTGCCCCGGGGGGGGCGAGAGATTTCTTTGTAGTGCTGATTTGCTCTCCCAGGTTGCTTGGTTGGCCAAAAAGGGCGTATGCGTTTTTTCCTGAATATATTCAGGAAAAAACGCATACGCCCTTTTTGGCCAACCGCATCATTGTCCACGTTCTGGCGCTTTTCATGTGCTATCGGGGCCATTCCGATGTACCCGTTGACATCCGTTTCCTGCAGTTCTGCCTTGCGTTCAGCGCCTCTTCGTAGCCTGACCTCAATATATTTTGGGGCGATAGTTATCGTTTAGAACTCTGCAGGTTTGGGAAGTGCAGTGCCCCTGAGCTCCATTTCCCAAGTCGCTTTTTTGTGAGTGGGACGCAACACGGCTGGATGGCTTCACGCCCTATTGTCGATCCGGGGTGGCAGGCTGAACCGCTGGTGAATTCTTCTTCGTGATGGGAAATGAGAGTGACATGTGCCCGACCAAACACCTCCAGCGAGTCTCTCATTGGTTCCCCCTCTTGCAGTTCATCCTGCGGACAAATTGCAGACGGTACGAAAGAGGCATGGAAAGGCGCCGAGTCTCCAAGTGGGGAGATTGTTAGTAAGGGGGCCTGAATGGAGAACACGAGCACCAGGAGATGAAAACTGAGGTGAGTTTCAGAAAGCTTTCCCGATCCCACGGTGTAGCATCCGCTGGGTTTCCAATGAGTGCTTTCGCTGTCGGAAGATTGCGTTGAACCTGGAGAGTTGGGACCCATGGAATGGGGAGCACGCAGGATTCCTTTCAAGGGTCTGCATTTGCTTTCCCAACCTCACCAATCGTCTCAGCCCCAAGAGTGTCCAGCCTTATGTCTTCTGCCGCTGGGGCTGTAGATGTGGTCAATCCTGGTTGCATGCCAGTCCCTGAACGCATTTTGGAAGAATTTCTCTCTGTTTTGCCCTGCTTGTTTCTTCTTTATGTTGGAAATGTATCCTCAGAATGGGTCTGAGCTGATTTTCCCTGCTGGTTTTAGGCTGCTTTACACACACTTGATGCACTTACACAGAGATATCAAGACTTAGCTTTTAAGATGCTTACTAGTCGGATAGATACTTGTGCGATGAACAGGGTCTGGTGAGTCCAGTTGATTGAGCAAGGAGTAGGTCGTGTCCATTCCATATTCGGTTTTCGGAAGGGTATCTGTGCTCATTTCAAACTCGAGTTTTATGCGTCACCCCACCTCACCTTTCCCCTGAAGCAGGCATAAGTGTGTTTTCTAAAAGCGTGACTCTGTTCTGTTTGGGGATTCAGTGCATGGGGAGCGATTTTTACATTCCCTCGATAAGTGATATCATAAGTTTCTTTTTTTGTGGGACTTATTTCACTGAGGATGATCGTACCTAAATCCACTCAGGATGCTGCTACCAGCCTCATGACGTGGATTTCATGGCTGAGTGACACTCCATTGGACCTACGTAGCACCACTTGTCCACTTGTCCACTTGTCTTTGTCCACTTGTCCACTCGTCTTTGTCCACTTGGCTCTTTCCTGGGATATGAAACGTGTACCGGAGTGGAGGTTCTTGTCAAGACAGCAGCCCTCAACTTTGGGGTCCCTGTGTCTGGTTGATTTTTTCATTTTCCCAAGGTCAACGCCCATGTGTGGAAGTGTCCTATGCTCTGTGGTTCTGTGTTTTCCATGGTTTGGGAAAGAGGATACACTTGTGAAGATTGGCTGTTGGCCATTGACATCCCGCCCATCAGCTTAACAAGGCTCCCTTGACTCCGTGGCCTGTCCTGCCTTTCTGGTTTTTAGACTTTTTTCGCCTGGCCCTTTTGCCCCGGGGGGGGCGAGAGATTTCTTTGTAGTGCTGATTTGCTCTCCCAGGTTGCTTGGTTGGCCAAAAAGGGCGTATGCGTTTTTTCCTGAATATATTCAGGAAAAAACGCATACGCCCTTTTTGGCCAACCGCATCATTGTCCACGTTCTGGCGCTTTTCATGTGCTATCGGGGCCATTCCGATGTACCCGTTGACATCCGTTTCCTGCAGTTCTGCCTTGCGTTCAGCGCCTCTTCGTAGCCTGACCTCAATATATTTTGGGGCGATAGTTATCGTTTAGAACTCTGCAGGTTTGGGAAGTGCAGTGCCCCTGAGCTCCATTTCCCAAGTCGCTTTTTTGTGAGTGGGACGCAACACGGCTGGATGGCTTCACGCCCTATTGTCGATCCGGGGTGGCAGGCTGAACCGCTGGTGAATTCTTCTTCGTGATGGGAAATGAGAGTGACATGTGCCCGACCAAACACCTCCAGCGAGTCTCTCATTGGTTCCCCCTCTTGCAGTTCATCCTGCGGACAAATTGCAGACGGTACGAAAGAGGCATGGAAAGGCGCCGAGTCTCCAAGTGGGGAGATTGTTAGTAAGGGGGCCTGAATGGAGAACACGAGCACCAGGAGATGAAAACTGAGGTGAGTTTCAGAAAGCTTTCCCGATCCCACGGTGTAGCATCCGCTGGGTTTCCAATGAGTGCTTTCGCTGTCGGAAGATTGCGTTGAACCTGGAGAGTTGGGACCCATGGAATGGGGAGCACGCAGGATTCCTTTCAAGGGTCTGCATTTGCTTTCCCAACCTCACCAATCGTCTCAGCCCCAAGAGTGTCCAGCCTTATGTCTTCTGCCGCTGGGGCTGTAGATGTGGTCAATCCTGGTTGCATGCCAGTCCCTGAACGCATTTTGGAAGAATTTCTCTCTGTTTTGCCCTGCTTGTTTCTTCTTTATGTTGGAAATGTATCCTCAGAATGGGTCTGAGCTGATTTTCCCTGCTGGTTTTAGGCCGCTTTACACACACTTGATGCACTTACACAGAGATATCAAGACTTAGCTTTTAAGATGCTTACTAGTCGGATAGATACTTGTGCGATGAACAGGGTCTGGTGAGTCCAGTTGATTGAGCAAGGAGTAGGTCGTGTCCATTCCATATTCGGTTTTCGGAAGGGTATCTGTGCTCATTTCAAACTCGAGTTTTATGCGTCACCCCACCTCACCTTTCCCCTGAAGCAGGCATAAGTGTGTTTTCTAAAAGCGTGACTCTGTTCTGTTTGGGGATTCAGTGCATGGGGAGCGATTTTTACATTCCCTCGATAAGTGATATCATAAGTTTCTTTTTTTGTGGGACTTATTTCACTGAGGATGATCGTACCTAAATCCACTCAGGATGCTGCTACCAGCCTCATGACGTGGATTTCATGGCTGAGTGACACTCCATTGGACCTACGTAGCACCACTTGTCCACTTGTCCACTTATCTTTGTCCACTTGTCCACTCGTCTTTGTCCACTTGGCTCTTTCCTGGGATATGAAACGTGTACCGGAGTGGAGGTTCTTGTCAAGACAGCAGCCCTCAACTTTGGGGTCCCTGTGTCTGGTTGATTTTTTCATTTTCCCAAGGTCAACGCCCATGTGTGGAAGTGCCCTATGCTCTGTGGTTCTGTGTTTTCCATGGTTTGGGAAAGAGGATACACTTGTGAAGATTGGCTGTTGGCCATTGACATCCCGCCCATCAGCTTAACAAGGCTCCCTTGACTCCGTGGCCTGTCCTGCCTTTCTGGTTTTTAGACTTTTTTCGCCTGGCCCTTTTGCCCCGGGGGGGGCGAGAGATTGCTTTGTAGTGCTGATTTGCTCTCCCAGGTTGCTTGGTTGGCCAAAAAGGGCGTATGCGTTTTTTCCTGAATATATTCAGGAAAAAACGCATACGCCCTTTTTGGCCAACCGCATCATTGTCCACGTTCTGGCGCTTTTCATGTGCTATCGGGGCCATTCCGATGTACCCGTTGACATCCGTTTCCTGCAGTTCTGCCTTGCGTTCAGCGCCTCTTCGTAGCCTGACCTCAATATATTTTGGGGCGATAGTTATCGTTTAGAACTCTGCAGGTTTGGGAAGTGCAGTGCCCCTGAGCTCCATTTCCCAAGTCGCTTTTTTGTGAGTGGGACGCAACACGGCTGGATGGCTTCACGCCCTATTGTCGATCCGGGGTGGCAGGCTGAACCGCTGGTGAATTCTTCTTCGTGATGGGAAATGAGAGTGACATGTGCCCGACCAAACACCTCCAGCGAGTCTCTCATTGGTTCCCCCTCTTGCAGTTCATCCTGCGGACAAATTGCAGACGGTACGAAAGAGGCATGGAAAGGCGCCGAGTCTCCAAGTGGGGAGATTGTTAGTAAGGGGGCCTGAATGGAGAACACGAGCACCAGGAGATGAAAACTGAGGTGAGTTTCAGAAAGCTTTCCCGATCCCACGGTGTAGCATCCGCTGGGTTTCCAATGAGTGCTTTCGCTGTCGGAAGATTGCGTTGAACCTGGAGAGTTGGGACCCATGGAATGGGGAGCACGCAGGATTCCTTTCAAGGGTCTGCATTTGCTTTCCCAACCTCACCAATCGTCTCAGCCCCAAGAGTGTCCAGCCTTATGTCTTCTGCCGCTGGGGCTGTAGATGTGGTCAATCCTGGTTGCATGCCAGTCCCTGAACGCATTTTGGAAGAATTTCTCTCTGTTTTGCCCTGCTTGTTTCTTCTTTATGTTGGAAATGTATCCTCAGAATGGGTCTGAGCTGATTTTCCCTGCTGGTTTTAGGCCGCTTTACACACACTTGATGCACTTACACAGAGATATCAAGACTTAGCTTTTAAGATGCTTACTAGTCGGATAGATACTTGTGCGATGAACAGGGTCTGGTGAGTCCAGTTGATTGAGCAAGGAGTAGGTCGTGTCCATTCCATATTCGGTTTTCGGAAGGGTATCTGTGCTCATTTCAAACTCGAGTTTTATGCGTCACCCCACCTCACCTTTCCCCTGAAGCAGGCATAAGTGTGTTTTCTAAAAGCGTGACTCTGTTCTGTTTGGGGATTCAGTGCATGGGGAGCGATTTTTACATTCCCTCGATAAGTGATATCATAAGTTTCTTTTTTTGTGGGACTTATTTCACTGAGGATGATCGTACCTAAATCCACTCAGGATGCTGCTACCAGCCTCATGACGTGGATTTCATGGCTGAGTGACACTCCATTGGACCTACGTAGCACCACTTGTCCACTTGTCTTTGTCCACTTGTCCACTCGTCTTTGTCCACTTGGCTCTTTCCTGGGATATGAAACGTGTACCGGAGTGGAGGTTCTTGTCAAGACAGCAGCCCTCAACTTTGGGGTCCCTGTGTCTGGTTGATTTTTTCATTTTCCCAAGGTCAACGCCCATGTGTGGAAGTGCCCTATGCTCTGTGGTTCTGTGTTTTCCATGGTTTGGGAAAGAGGATACACTTGTGAAGATTGGCTGTTGGCCATTGACATCCCGCCCATCAGCTTAACAAGGCTCCCTTGACTCCGTGGCCTGTCCTGCCTTTCTGGTTTTTAGACTTTTTTCGCCTGGCCCTTTTGCCCCGGGGGGGGCGAGAGATTTCTTTGTAGTGCTGATTTGCTCTCCCAGGTTGCTTGGTTGGCCAAAAAGGGCGTATGCGTTTTTTCCTGAATATATTCAGGAAAAAACGCATACGCCCTTTTTGGCCAACCGCATCATTGTCCACGTTCTGGCGCTTTTCATGTGCTATCGGGGCCATTCCGATGTACCCGTTGACATCCGTTTCCTGCAGTTCTGCCTTGCGTTCAGCGCCTCTTCGTAGCCTGACCTCAATATATTTTGGGGCGATAGTTATCGTTTAGAACTCTGCAGGTTTGGGAAGTGCAGTGCCCCTGAGCTCCATTTCCCAAGTCGCTTTTTTGTGAGTGGGACGCAACACGGCTGGATGGCTTCACGCCCTATTGTCGATCCGGGGTGGCAGGCTGAGCCGCTGGTGAATTCTTCTTCGTGATGGGAAATGAGAGTGACATGTGCCCGACCAAACACCTCCAGCGAGTCTCTCATTGGTTCCCCCTCTTGCAGTTCATCCTGCGGACAAATTGCAGACGGTACGAAAGAGGCATGGAAAGGCGCCGAGTCTCCAAGTGGGGAGATTGTTAGTAAGGGGGCCTGAATGGAGAACACGAGCACCAGGAGATGAAAACTGAGGTGAGTTTCAGAAAGCTTTCCCGATCCCACGGTGTAGCATCCGCTGGGTTTCCAATGAGTGCTTTCGCTGTCGGAAGATTGCGTTGAACCTGGAGAGTTGGGACCCATGGAATGGGGAGCACGCAGGATTCCTTTCAAGGGTCTGCATTTGCTTTCCCAACCTCACCAATCGTCTCAGCCCCAAGAGTGTCCAGCCTTATGTCTTCTGCCGCTGGGGCTGTAGATGTGGTCAATCCTGGTTGCATGCCAGTCCCTGAACGCATTTTGGAAGAATTTCTCTCTGTTTTGCCCTGCTTGTTTCTTCTTTATGTTGGAAATGTATCCTCAGAATGGGTCTGAGCTGATTTTCCCTGCTGGTTTTAGGCCGCTTTACACACACTTGATGCACTTACACAGAGATATCAAGACTTAGCTTTTAAGATGCTTACTAGTCGGATAGATACTTGTGCGATGAACAGGGTCTGGTGAGTCCAGTTGATTGAGCAAGGAGTAGGTCGTGTCCATTCCATATTCGGTTTTCGGAAGGGTATCTGTGCTCATTTCAAACTCGAGTTTTATGCGTCACCCCACCTCACCTTTCCCCTGAAGCAGGCATAAGTGTGTTTTCTAAAAGCGTGACTCTGTTCTGTTTGGGGATTCAGTGCATGGGGAGCGATTTTTACATTCCCTCGATAAGTGATATCATAAGTTTCTTTTTTTGTGGGACTTATTTCACTGAGGATGATCGTACCTAAATCCACTCAGGATGCTGCTACCAGCCTCATGACGTGGATTTCATGGCTGAGTGACACTCCATTGGACCTACGTAGCACCACTTGTCCACTTGTCTTTGTCCACTTGTCCACTCGTCTTTGTCCACTTGGCTCTTTCCTGGGATATGAAACGTGTACCGGAGTGGAGGTTCTTGTCAAGACAGCAGCCCTCAACTTTGGGGTCCCTGTGTCTGGTTGATTTTTTCATTTTCCCAAGGTCAACGCCCATGTGTGGAAGTGCCCTATGCTCTGTGGTTCTGTGTTTTCCATGGTTTGGGAAAGAGGATACACTTGTGAAGATTGGCTGTTGGCCATTGACATCCCGCCCATCAGCTTAACAAGGCTCCCTTGACTCCGTGGCCTGTCCTGCCTTTCTGGTTTTTAGACTTTTTTCGCCTGGCCCTTTTGCCCCGGGGGGGGCGAGAGATTTCTTTGTAGTGCTGATTTGCTCTCCCAGGTTGCTTGGTTGGCCAAAAAGGGCGTATGCGTTTTTTCCTGAATATATTCAGGAAAAAACGCATACGCCCTTTTTGGCCAACCGCATCATTGTCCACGTTCTGGCGCTTTTCATGTGCTATCGGGGCCATTCCGATGTACCCGTTGACATCCGTTTCCTGCAGTTCTGCCTTGCGTTCAGCGCCTCTTCGTAGCCTGACCTCAATATATTTTGGGGCGATAGTTATCGTTTAGAACTCTGCAGGTTTGGGAAGTGCAGTGCCCCTGAGCTCCATTTCCCAAGTCGCTTTTTTGTGAGTGGGACGCAACACGGCTGGATGGCTTCACGCCCTATTGTCGATCCGGGGTGGCAGGCTGAGCCGCTGGTGAATTCTTCTTCGTGATGGGAAATGAGAGTGACATGTGCCCGACCAAACACCTCCAGCGAGTCTCTCATTGGTTCCCCCTCTTGCAGTTCATCCTGCGGACAAATTGCAGACGGTACGAAAGAGGCATGGAAAGGCGCCGAGTCTCCAAGTGGGGAGATTGTTAGTAAGGGGGCCTGAATGGAGAACACGAGCACCAGGAGATGAAAACTGAGGTGAGTTTCAGAAAGCTTTCCCGATCCCACGGTGTAGCATCCGCTGGGTTTCCAATGAGTGCTTTCGCTGTCGGAAGATTGCGTTGAACCTGGAGAGTTGGGACCCATGGAATGGGGAGCACGCAGGATTCCTTTCAAGGGTCTGCATTTGCTTTCCCAACCTCACCAATCGTCTCAGCCCCAAGAGTGTCCAGCCTTATGTCTTCTGCCGCTGGGGCTGTAGATGTGGTCAATCCTGGTTGCATGCCAGTCCCTGAACGCATTTTGGAAGAATTTCTCTCTGTTTTGCCCTGCTTGTTTCTTCTTTATGTTGGAAATGTATCCTCAGAATGGGTCTGAGCTGATTTTCCCTGCTGGTTTTAGGCCGCTTTACACACACTTGATGCACTTACACAGAGATATCAAGACTTAGCTTTTAAGATGCTTACTAGTCGGATAGATACTTGTGCGATGAACAGGGTCTGGTGAGTCCAGTTGATTGAGCAAGGAGTAGGTCGTGTCCATTCCATATTCGGTTTTCGGAAGGGTATCTGTGCTCATTTCAAACTCGAGTTTTATGCGTCACCCCACCTCACCTTTCCCCTGAAGCAGGCATAAGTGTGTTTTCTAAAAGCGTGACTCTGTTCTGTTTGGGGATTCAGTGCATGGGGAGCGATTTTTACATTCCCTCGATAAGTGATATCATAAGTTTCTTTTTTTGTGGGACTTATTTCACTGAGGATGATCGTACCTAAATCCACTCAGGATGCTGCTACCAGCCTCATGACGTGGATTTCATGGCTGAGTGACACTCCATTGGACCTACGTAGCACCACTTGTCCACTTGTCTTTGTCCACTTGTCCACTCGTCTTTGTCCACTTGGCTCTTTCCTGGGATATGAAACGTGTACCGGAGTGGAGGTTCTTGTCAAGACAGCAGCCCTCAACTTTGGGGTCCCTGTGTCTGGTTGATTTTTTCATTTTCCCAAGGTCAACGCCCATGTGTGGAAGTGCCCTATGCTCTGTGGTTCTGTGTTTTCCATGGTTTGGGAAAGAGGATACACTTGTGAAGATTGGCTGTTGGCCATTGACATCCCGCCCATCAGCTTAACAAGGCTCCCTTGACTCCGTGGCCTGTCCTGCCTTTCTGGTTTTTAGACTTTTTTCGCCTGGCCCTTTTGCCCCGGGGGGGGCGAGAGATTTCTTTGTAGTGCTGATTTGCTCTCCCAGGTTGCGTGGTTGGCCAAAAAGGGCGTATGCGTTTTTTCCTGAATATATTCAGGAAAAAACGCATACGCCCTTTTTGGCCAACCGCATCATTGTCCACGTTCTGGCGCTTTTCATGTGCTATCGGGGCCATTCCGATGTACCCGTTGACATCCGTTTCCTGCAGTTCTGCCTTGCGTTCAGCGCCTCTTCGTAGCCTGACCTCAATATATTTTGGGGCGATAGTTATCGTTTAGAACTCTGCAGGTTTGGGAAGTGCAGTGCCCCTGAGCTCCATTTCCCAAGTCGCTTTTTTGTGAGTGGGACGCAACACGGCTGGATGGCTTCACGCCCTATTGTCGATCCGGGGTGGCAGGCTGAACCGCTGGTGAATTCTTCTTCGTGATGGGAAATGAGAGTGACATGTGCCCGACCAAACACCTCCAGCGAGTCTCTCATTGGTTCCCCCTCTTGCAGTTCATCCTGCGGACAAATTGCAGACGGTACGAAAGAGGCATGGAAAGGCGCCGAGTCTCCAAGTGGGGAGATTGTTAGTAAGGGGGCCTGAATGGAGAACACGAGCACCAGGAGATGAAAACTGAGGTGAGTTTCAGAAAGCTTTCCCGATCCCACGGTGTAGCATCCGCTGGGTTTCCAATGAGTGCTTTCGCTGTCGGAAGATTGCGTTGAACCTGGAGAGTTGGGACCCATGGAATGGGGAGCACGCAGGATTCCTTTCAAGGGTCTGCATTTGCTTTCCCAACCTCACCAATCGTCTCAGCCCCAAGAGTGTCCAGCCTTATGTCTTCTGCCGCTGGGGCTGTAGATGTGGTCAATCCTGGTTGCATGCCAGTCCCTGAACGCATTTTGGAAGAATTTCTCTCTGTTTTGCCCTGCTTGTTTCTTCTTTATGTTGGAAATGTATCCTCAGAATGGGTCTGAGCTGATTTTCCCTGCTGGTTTTAGGCCGCTTTACACACACTTGATGCACTTACACAGAGATATCAAGACTTAGCTTTTAAGATGCTTACTAGTCGGATAGATACTTGTGCGATGAACAGGGTCTGGTGAGTCCAGTTGATTGAGCAAGGAGTAGGTCGTGTCCATTCCATATTCGGTTTTCGGAAGGGTATCTGTGCTCATTTCAAACTCGAGTTTTATGCGTCACCCCACCTCACCTTTCCCCTGAAGCAGGCATAAGTGTGTTTTCTAAAAGCGTGACTCTGTTCTGTTTGGGGATTCAGTGCATGGGGAGCGATTTTTACATTCCCTCGATAAGTGATATCATAAGTTTCTTTTTTTGTGGGACTTATTTCACTGAGGATGATCGTACCTAAATCCACTCAGGATGCTGCTACCAGCCTCATGACGTGGATTTCATGGCTGAGTGACACTCCATTGGACCTACGTAGCACCACTTGTCCACTTGTCTTTGTCCACTTGTCCACTCGTCTTTGTCCACTTGGCTCTTTCCTGGGATATGAAACGTGTACCGGAGTGGAGGTTCTTGTCAAGACAGCAGCCCTCAACTTTGGGGTCCCTGTGTCTGGTTGATTTTTTCATTTTCCCAAGGTCAACGCCCATGTGTGGAAGTGCCCTATGCTCTGTGGTTCTGTGTTTTCCATGGTTTGGGAAAGAGGATACACTTGTGAAGATTGGCTGTTGGCCATTGACATCCCGCCCATCAGCTTAACAAGGCTCCCTTGACTCCGTGGCCTGTCCTGCCTTTCTGGTTTTTAGACTTTTTTCGCCTGGCCCTTTTGCCCCGGGGGGGGGGGCGAGAGATTTCTTTGTAGTGCTGATTTGCTCTCCCAGGTTGCGTGGTTGGCCAAAAAGGGCGTATGCGTTTTTTCCTGAATATATTCAGGAAAAAACGCATACGCCCTTTTTGGCCAACCGCATCATTGTCCACGTTCTGGCGCTTTTCATGTGCTATCGGGGCCATTCCGATGTACCCGTTGACATCCGTTTCCTGCAGTTCTGCCTTGCGTTCAGCGCCTCTTCGTAGCCTGACCTCAATATATTTTGGGGCGATAGTTATCGTTTAGAACTCTGCAGGTTTGGGAAGTGCAGTGCCCCTGAGCTCCATTTCCCAAGTCGCTTTTTTGTGAGTGGGACGCAACACGGCTGGATGGCTTCACGCCCTATTGTCGATCCGGGGTGGCAGGCTGAACCGCTGGTGAATTCTTCTTCGTGATGGGAAATGAGAGTGACATGTGCCCGACCAAACACCTCCAGCGAGTCTCTCATTGGTTCCCCCTCTTGCAGTTCATCCTGCGGACAAATTGCAGACGGTACGAAAGAGGCATGGAAAGGCGCCGAGTCTCCAAGTGGGGAGATTGTTAGTAAGGGGGCCTGAATGGAGAACACGAGCACCAGGAGATGAAAACTGAGGTGAGTTTCAGAAAGCTTTCCCGATCCCACGGTGTAGCATCCGCTGGGTTTCCAATGAGTGCTTTCGCTGTCGGAAGATTGCGTTGAACCTGGAGAGTTGGGACCCATGGAATGGGGAGCACGCAGGATTCCTTTCAAGGGTCTGCATTTGCTTTCCCAACCTCACCAATCGTCTCAGCCCCAAGAGTGTCCAGCCTTATGTCTTCTGCCGCTGGGGCTGTAGATGTGGTCAATCCTGGTTGCATGCCAGTCCCTGAACGCATTTTGGAAGAATTTCTCTCTGTTTTGCCCTGCTTGTTTCTTCTTTATGTTGGAAATGTATCCTCAGAATGGGTCTGAGCTGATTTTCCCTGCTGGTTTTAGGCCGCTTTACACACACTTGATGCACTTACACAGAGATATCAAGACTTAGCTTTTAAGATGCTTACTAGTCGGATAGATACTTGTGCGATGAACAGGGTCTGGTGAGTCCAGTTGATTGAGCAAGGAGTAGGTCGTGTCCATTCCATATTCGGTTTTCGGAAGGGTATCTGTGCTCATTTCAAACTCGAGTTTTATGCGTCACCCCACCTCACCTTTCCCCTGAAGCAGGCATAAGTGTGTTTACTAAAAGCGTGACTCTGTTCTGTGTGGGGATTCAGTGCATGGGGAGCGATTTTTACATTCCCTCGATAAGTGATATCATAAGTTTCTTTTTTTGTGGGACTTATTTCACTGAGGATGATCGTACCTAAATCCACTCAGGATGCTGCTACCAGCCTCATGACGTGGATTTCATGGCTGAGTGACACTCCATTGGACCTACGTAGCACCACTTGTCCACTTGTCCACTTGTCTTTGTCCACTTGTCCACTCGTCTTTGTCCACTTGGCTCTTTCCTGGGATATGAAACGTGTACCGGAGTGGAGGTTCTTGTCAAGACAGCAGCCCTCAACTTTGGGGTCCCTGTGTCTGGTTGATTTTTTCATTTTCCCAAGGTCAACGCCCATGTGTGGAAGTGCCCTATGCTCTGTGGTTCTGTGTTTTCCATGGTTTGGGAAAGAGGATACACTTGTGAAGATTGGCTGTTGGCCATTGACATCCCGCCCATCAGCTTAACAAGGCTCCCTTGACTCCGTGGGCTGTCCTGCCTTTCTGGTTTTTAGACTTTTTTCGCCTGGCCCTTTTGCCCCGGGGGGGGGGGCGAGAGATTTCTTTGTAGTGCTGATTTGCTCTCCCAGGTTGCTTGGTTGGCCAAAAAGGGCGTATGCGTTTTTTTCTGAATATATTCAGGAAAAAACGCATACGCCCTTTTTGGCCAACCGCATCATTGTCCACGTTCTGGCGCTTTTCATGTGCTATCGGGGCCATTCCGATGTACCCGTTGACATCCGTTTCCTGCAGTTCTGCCTTGCGTTCAGCGCCTCTTCGTAGCCTGACCTCAATATATTTTGGGGCGATAGTTATCGTTTAGAACTCTGCAGATTTGGGAAGTGCAGTGCCCCTGAGCTCCATTTCCCAAGTCGCTTTTTTGTGAGTGGGACGCAACACGGCTGGATGGCTTCACGCCCTATTGTCGATCCGGGGTGGCAGGCTGAACCGCTGGTGAATTCTTCTTCGTGATGGGAAATGAGAGTGACATGTGCCCGACCAAACACCTCCAGCGAGTCTCTCATTGGTTCCCCCTCTTGCAGTTCATCCTGCGGACAAATTGCAGACGGTACGAAAGAGGCATGGAAAGGCGCCGAGTCTCCAAGTGGGGAGATTGTTAGTAAGGGGGCCTGAATGGAGAACACGAGCACCAGGAGATGAAAACTGAGGTGAGTTTCAGAAAGCTTTCCCGATCCCACGGTGTAGCATCCGCTGGGTTTCCAATGAGTGCTTTCGCTGTCGGAAGATTGCGTTGAACCTGGAGAGTTGGGACCCATGGAATGGGGAGCACGCAGGATTCCTTTCAAGGGTCTGCATTTGCTTTCCCAACCTCACCAATCGTCTCAGCCCCAAGAGTGTCCAGCCTTATGTCTTCTGCCGCTGGGGCTGTAGATGTGGTCAATCCTGGTTGCATGCCAGTCCCTGAACGCATTTTGGAAGAATTTCTCTCTGTTTTGCCCTGCTTGTTTCTTCTTTATGTTGGAAATGTATCCTCAGAATGGGTCTGAGCTGATTTTCCCTGCTGGTTTTAGGCCGCTTTACACACACTTGATGCACTTACACAGAGATATCAAGACTTAGCTTTTAAGATGCTTACTAGTCGGATAGATACTTGTGCGATGAACAGGGTCTGGTGAGTCCAGTTGATTGAGCAAGGAGTAGGTCGTGTCCATTCCATATTCGGTTTTCGGAAGGGTATCTGTGCTCATTTCAAACTCGAGTTTTATGCGTCACCCCACCTCACCTTTCCCCTGAAGCAGGCATAAGTGTGTTTTCTAAAAGCGTGACTCTGTTCTGTGTGGGGATTCAGTGCATGGGGAGCGATTTTTACATTCCCTCGATAAGTGATATCATAAGTTTCTTTTTTTGTGGGACTTATTTCACTGAGGATGATCGTACCTAAATCCACTCAGGATGCTGCTACCAGCCTCATGACGTGGATTTCATGGCTGAGTGACACTCCATTGGACCTACGTAGCACCACTTGTCCACTTGTCCAGTTGTCTTTGTCCACTTGTCCACTCGTCTTTGTCCACTTGGCTCTTTCCTGGGATATGAAACGTGTACCGGAGTGGAGGTTCTTGTCAAGACAGCAGCCCTCAACTTTGGGGTCCCTGTGTCTGGTTGATTTTTTCATTTTCCCAAGGTCAACGCCCATGTGTGGAAGTGCCCTATGCTCTGTGGTTCTGTGTTTTCCATGGTTTGGGAAAGAGGATACACTTGTGAAGATTGGCTGTTGGCCATTGACATCCCGCCCATCAGCTTAACAAGGCTCCCTTGACTCCGTGGGCTGTCCTGCCTTTCTGGTTTTTAGACTTTTTTCGCCTGGCCCTTTTGCCCCGGGGGGGGGGGGCCGAGAGATTTCTTTGTAGTGCTGATTTGCTCTCCCAGGTTGCTTGGTTGGCCAAAAAGGGCGTATGCGTTTTTTCCTGAATATATTCAGGAAAAAACGCATACGCCCTTTTTGGCCAACCGCATCATTGTCCACGTTCTGGCGCTTTTCATGTGCTATCGGGGCCATTCCGATGTACCCGTTGACATCCGTTTCCTGCAGTTCTGCCTTGCGTTCAGCGCCTCTTCGTAGCCTGACCTCAATATATCTTGGGGCGATAGTTATCGTTTAGAACTCTGCAGGTTTGGGAAGTGCAGTGCCCCTGAGCTCCATTTCCCAAGTCGCTTTTTTGTGAGTGGGACGCAACACGGCTGGATGGCTTCACGCCCTATTGTCGATCCGGGGTGGCAGGCTGAACCGCTGGTGAATTCTTCTTCGTGATGGGAAATGAGAGTGACATGTGCCCGACCAAACACCTCCAGCGAGTCTCTCATTGGTTCCCCCTCTTGCAGTTCATCCTGCGGACAAATTGCAGACGGTACGAAAGAGGCATGGAAAGGCGCCGAGTCTCCAAGTGGGGAGATTGTTAGTAAGGGGGCCTGAATGGAGAACACGAGCACCAGGAGATGAAAACTGAGGTGAGTTTCAGAAAGCTTTCCCGATCCCACGGTGTAGCATCCGCTGGGTTTCCAATGAGTGCTTTCGCTGTCGGAAGATTGCGTTGAACCTGGAGAGTTGGGACCCATGGAATGGGGAGCACGCAGGATTCCTTTCAAGGGTCTGCATTTGCTTTCCCAACCTCACCAATCGTCTCAGCCCCAAGAGTGTCCAGCCTTATGTCTTCTGCCGCTGGGGCTGTAGATGTGGTCAATCCTGGTTGCATGCCAGTCCCTGAAAGCATTTTGGAAGAATTTCTCTCTGTTTTGCCCTGCTTGTTTCTTCTTTATGTTGGAAATGTATCCTCAGAATGGGTCTGAGCTGATTTTCCCTGCTGGTTTTAGGCCGCTTTACACACACTTGATGCACTTACACAGAGATATCAAGACTTAGCTTTTAAGATGCTTACTAGTCGGATAGATACTTGTGCGATGAACAGGGTCTGGTGAGTCCAGTTGATTGAGCAAGGAGTAGGTCGTGTCCATTCCATATTCGGTTTTCGGAAGGGTATCTGTGCTCGTTTCAAACTCGAGTTTTATGCGTCACCCCACCTCACCTTTCCCCTGAAGCAGGCATAAGTGTGTTTTCTAAAAGCGTGACTCTGTTCTGTGTGGGGATTCAGTGCATGGGGAGCGATTTTTACATTCCCTCGATAAGTGATATCATAAGTTTCTTTTTTTGTGGGACTTATTTCACTGAGGATGATCGTACCTAAATCCACTCAGGATGCTGCTACCAGCCTCATGACGTGGATTTCATGGCTGAGTGACACTCCATTGGACCTACGTAGCACCACTTGTCCACTTGTCTTTGTCCACTTGTCCACTCGTCTTTGTCCACTTGGCTCTTTCCTGGGATATGAAACGTGTACCGGAGTGGAGGTTCTTGTCAAGACAGCAGCCCTCAACTTTGGGGTCCCTGTGTCTGGTTGATTTTTTCATTTTCCCAAGGTCAACGCCCATGTGTGGAAGTGCCCTATGCTCTGTGGTTCTGTGTTTTCCATGGTTTGGGAAAGAGGATACACTTGTGAAGATTGGCTGTTGGCCATTGACATCCCGCCCATCAGCTTAACAAGGCTCCCTTGACTCCGTGGCCTGTCCTGCCTTTCTGGTTTTTAGACTTTTTTCGCCTGGCCCTTTTGCCCCGGGGGGGGGGGGGGCGAGAGATTTCTTTGTAGTGCTGATTTGCTCTCCCAGGTTGCTTGGTTGGCCAAAAAGGGCGTATGCGTTTTTTCCTGAATATATTCAGGAAAAAACGCATACGCCCTTTTTGGCCAACCGCATCATTGTCCACGTTCTGGCGCTTTTCATGTGCTATCGGGGCCATTCCGATGTACCCGTTGACATCCGTTTCCTGCAGTTCTGCCTTGCGTTCAGCGCCTCTTCGTAGCCTGACCTCAATATATCTTGGGGCGATAGTTATCGTTTAGAACTCTGCAGGTTTGGGAAGTGCAGTGCCCCTGAGCTCCATTTCCCAAGTCGCTTTTTTGTGAGTGGGACGCAACACGGCTGGATGGCTTCACGCCCTATTGTCGATCCGGGGTGGCAGGCTGAACCGCTGGTGAATTCTTCTTCGTGATGGGAAATGAGAGTGACATGTGCCCGACCAAACACCTCCAGCGAGTCTCTCATTGGTTCCCCCTCTTGCAGTTCATCCTGCGGACAAATTGCAGACGGTACGAAAGAGGCATGGAAAGGCGCCGAGTCTCCAAGTGGGGAGATTGTTAGTAAGGGGGCCTGAATGGAGAACACGAGCACCAGGAGATGAAAACTGAGGTGAGTTTCAGAAAGCTTTCCCGATCCCACGGTGTAGCATCCGCTGGGTTTCCAATGAGTGCTTTCGCTGTCGGAAGATTGCGTTGAACCTGGAGAGTTGGGACCCATGGAATGGGGAGCACGCAGGATTCCTTTCAAGGGTCTGCATTTGCTTTCCCAACCTCACCAATCGTCTCAGCCCCAAGAGTGTCCAGCCTTATGTCTTCTGCCGCTGGGGCTGTAGATGTGGTCAATCCTGGTTGCATGCCAGTCCCTGAACGCATTTTGGAAGAATTTCTCTCTGTTTTGCCCTGCTTGTTTCTTCTTTATGTTGGAAATGTATCCTCAGAATGGGTCTGAGCTGATTTTCCCTGCTGGTTTTAGGCCGCTTTACACACACTTGATGCACTTACACAGAGATATCAAGACTTAGCTTTTAAGATGCTTACTAGTCCGATAGATACTTGTGCGATGAACAGGGTCTGGTGAGTCCAGTTGATTGAGCAAGGAGTAGGTCGTGTCCATTCCATATTCGGTTTTCGGAAGGGTATCTGTGCTCATTTCAAACTCGAGTTTTATGCGTCACCCCACCTCACCTTTCCCCTGAAGCAGGCATAAGTGTGTTTTCTAAAAGCGTGACTCTGTTCTGTTTGGGGATTCAGTGCATGGGGAGCGATTTTTACATTCCCTCGATAAGTGATATCATAAGTTTCTTTTTTTGTGGGACTTATTTCACTGAGGATGATCGTACCTAAATCCACTCAGGATGCTGCTACCAGCCTCATGACGTGGATTTCATGGCTGAGTGACACTCCATTGGACCTACGTAGCACCACTTGTCCACTTGTCTTTGTCCACTTGTCCACTCGTCTTTGTCCACTTGGCTCTTTCCTGGGATATGAAACGTGTACCGGAGTGGAGGTTCTTGTCAAGACAGCAGCCCTCAACTTTGGGGTCCCTGTGTCTGGTTGATTTTTTCATTTTCCCAAGGTCAACGCCCATGTGTGGAAGTGCCCTATGCTCTGTGGTTCTGTGTTTTCCATGGTTTGGGAAAGAGGATACACTTGTGAAGATTGGCTGTTGGCCATTGACATCCCGCCCATCAGCTTAACAAGGCTCCCTTGACTCCGTGGCCTGTCCTGCCTTTCTGGTTTTTAGACTTTTTTCGCCTGGCCCTTTTGCCCCGGGGGGGGCGAGAGATTTCTTTGTAGTGCTGATTTGCTCTCCCAGGTTGCTTGGTTGGCCAAAAAGGGCGTATGCGTTTTTTCCTGAATATATTCAGGAAAAAACGCATACGCCCTTTTTGGCCAACCGCATCATTGTCCACGTTCTGGCGCTTTTCATGTGCTATCGGGGCCATTCCGATGTACCCGTTGACATCCGTTTCCTGCAGTTCTGCCTTGCGTTCAGCGCCTCTTCGTAGCCTGCCCTCAATATATTTTGGGGCGATAGTTATCGTTTAGAACTCTGCAGGTTTGGGAAGTGCAGTGCCCCTGAGCTCCATTTCCCAAGTCGCTTTTTTGTGAGTGGGACGCAACACGGCTGGATGGCTTCACGCCCTATTGTCGATCCGGGGTGGCAGGCTGAACCGCTGGTGAATTCTTCTTCGTGATGGGAAATGAGAGTGACATGTGCCCGACCAAACACCTCCAGCGAGTCTCTCATTGGTTCCCCCTCTTGCAGTTCATCCTGCGGACAAATTGCAGACGGTACGAAAGAGGCATGGAAAGGCGCCGAGTCTCCAAGTGGGGAGATTGTTAGTAAGGGGGCCTGAATGGAGAACACGAGCACCAGGAGATGAAAACTGAGGTGAGTTTCAGAAAGCTTTCCCGATCCCACGGTGTAGCATCCGCTGGGTTTCCAATGAGTGCTTTCGCTGTCGGAAGATTGCGTTGAACCTGGAGAGTTGGGACCCATGGAATGGGGAGCACGCAGGATTCCTTTCAAGGGTCTGCATTTGCTTTCCCAACCTCACCAATCGTCTCAGCCCCAAGAGTGTCCAGCCTTATGTCTTCTGCCGCTGGGGCTGTAGATGTGGTCAATCCTGGTTGCATGCCAGTCCCTGAACGCATTTTGGAAGAATTTCTCTCTGTTTTGCCCTGCTTGTTTCTTCTTTATGTTGGAAATGTATCCTCAGAATGGGTCTGAGCTGATTTTCCCTGCTGGTTTTAGGCCGCTTTACACACACTTGATGCACTTACACAGAGATATCAAGACTTAGCTTTTAAGATGCTTACTAGTCGGATAGATACTTGTGCGATGAACAGGGTCTGGTGAGTCCAGTTGATTGAGCAAGGAGTAGGTCGTGTCCATTCAATATTCGGTTTTCGGAAGGGTATCTGTGCTCATTTCAAACTCGAGTTTTATGCGTCACCCCACCTCACCTTTCCCCTGAAGCAGGCATAAGTGTGTTTTCTAAAAGCGTGACTCTGTTCTGTTTGGGGATTCAGTGCATGGGGAGCGATTTTTACATTCCCTCGATAAGTGATATCATAAGTTTCTTTTTTTGTGGGACTTATTTCACTGAGGATGATCGTACCTAAATCCACTCAGGATGCTGCTACCAGCCTCATGACGTGGATTTCATGGCTGAGTGACACTCCATTGGACCTACGTAGCACCACTTGTCCACTTGTCTTTGTCCACTTGTCCACTCGTCTTTGTCCACTTGGCTCTTTCCTGGGATATGAAACGTGTACCGGAGTGGAGGTTCTTGTCAAGACAGCAGCCCTCAACTTTGGGGTCCCTGTGTCTGGTTGATTTTTTCATTTTCCCAAGGTCAACGCCCATGTGTGGAAGTGCCCTATGCTCTGTAGTTCTGTGTTTTACATGGTTTGGGAAAGAGGATACACTTGTGAAGATTGGCTGTTGGCCATTGACATCCCGCCCATCAGCTTAACAAGGCTCCCTTGACTCCGTGGGCTGTCCTGCCTTTCTGGTTTTTAGACTTTTTTCGCCTGGCCCTTTTGCCCCGGGGGGGGGCGAGAGATTTCTTTGTAGTGCTGATTTGCTCTCCCAGGTTGCTTGGTTGGCCAAAAAGGGCGTATGCGTTTTTTCCTGAATATATTCAGGAAAAAACGCATACGCCCTTTTTGGCCAACCGCATCATTGTCCACGTTCTGGCGCTTTTCATGTGCTATCGGGGCCATTCCGATGTACCCGTTGACATCCGTTTCCTGCAGTTCTGCCTTGCGTTCAGCGCCTCTTCGTAGCCTGACCTCAATATATTTTGGGGCGATAGTTATCGTTTAGAACTCTGCAGGTTTGGGAAGTGCAGGGCCCCTGAGCTCCATTTCCCAAGTCGCTTTTTTGTGAGTGGGACGCAACACGGCTGGATGGCTTCACGCCCTATTGTCGATCCGGGGTGGCAGGCTGAACCGCTGGTGAATTCTTCTTCGTGATGGGAAATGAGAGTGACATGTGCCCGACCAAACACCTCCAGCGAGTCTCTCATTGGTTCCCCCTCTTGCAGTTCATCCTGCGGACAATTTGCAGACGGTTCGAAAGAGGCATGGAAAGGCGCCGAGTCTCCAAGTGGGGAGATTGTTAGTAAGGGGGCCTGAATGGAGAACACGAGCACCAGGAGATGAAAACTGAGGTGAGTTTCAGAAAGCTTTCCCGATCCCACGGTGTAGCATCCGCTGGGTTTCCAATGAGTGCTTTCGCTGTCGGAAGATTGCGTTGAACCTGGAGAGTTGGGACCCATGGAATGGGGAGCACGCAGGATTCCTTTCAACGGTCTGCATTTGCTTTCCCAACCTCACCAATCGTCTCAGCCCCAAGAGTGTCCAGCCTTATGTCTTCTGCCGCTGGGGCTGTAGATGTGGTCAATCCTGGTTGCATGCCAGTCCCTGAACGCATTTTGGAAGAATTTCTCTCTGTTTTGCCCTGCTTGTTTCTTCTTTATGTTGGAAATGTATCCTCAGAATGGGTCTGAGCTGATTTTCCCTGCTGGTTTTAGGCCGCTTTACACACACTTGATGCACTTACACAGAGATATCAAGACTTAGCTTTTAAGATGCTTACTAGTCGGATAGATACTTGTGCGATGAACAGGGTCTGGTGAGTCCAGTTGATTGAGCAAGGAGTAGGTCGTGTCCATTCCATATTCGGTTTTCGGAAGGGTATCTGTGCTCATTTCAAACTCGAGTTTTATGCGTCACCCCACCTCACCTTTCCCCTGAAGCAGGCATAAGTGTGTTTTCTAAAAGCGTGACTCTGTTCTGTTTGGGGATTCAGTGCATGGGGAGCGATTTTTACATTCCCTCGATAAGTGATATCATAAGTTTCTTTTTTTGTGGGACTTATTTCACTGAGGATGATCGTACCTAAATCCACTCAGGATGCTGCTACCAGCCTCATGACGTGGATTTCATGGCTGAGTGACACTCCATTGGACCTACGTAGCACCACTTGTCCACTTGTCCACTTGTCTTTGTCCACTTGTCCACTCGTCTTTGTCCACTTGGCTCTTTCCTGGGATATGAAACGTGTACCGGAGTGGAGGTTCTTGTCAAGACAGCAGCCCTCAACTTTGGGGTCCCTGTGTCTGGTTGATTTTTTCATTTTCCCAAGGTCAACGCCCATGTGTGGAAGTGCCCTATGCTCTGTGGTTCTGTGTTTTCCATGGTTTGGGAAAGAGGATACACTTGTGAAGATTGGCTGTTGGCCATTGACATCCCGCCCATCAGCTTAACAAGGCTCCCTTGACTCCGTGGGCTGTCCTGCCTTTCTGGTTTTTAGACTTTTTTCGCCTGGCCCTTTTGCCCCGGGGGGGGCGAGAGATTTCTTTGTAGTGCTGATTTGCTCTCCCAGGTTGCTTGGTTGGCCAAAAAGGGCGTATGCGTTTTTTCCTGAATATATTCAGGAAAAAACGCATACGCCCTTTTTGGCCAACCGCATCATTGTCCACGTTCTGGCGCTTTTCATGTGCTATCGGGGCCATTCCGATGTACCCGTTGACATCCGTTTCCTGCAGTTCTGCCTTGCGTTCAGCGCCTCTTCGTAGCCTGACCTCAATATATTTTGGGGCGATAGTTATCGT
Source organism: Kogia breviceps (assembly GCF_026419965.1). Classification (NCBI taxonomy): domain Eukaryota; kingdom Metazoa; phylum Chordata; class Mammalia; order Artiodactyla; family Physeteridae; genus Kogia; species Kogia breviceps. The sequence goes on from NW_026711590.1 coordinate 95,863, forward strand.
TTAGAACTCTGCAGGTTTGGGAAGTGCAGTGCCCCTGAGCTCCATTTCCCAAGTCGCTTTTTTGTGAGTGGGACGCAACACGGCTGGATGGCTTCACGCCCTATTGTCGATCCGGGGTGGCAGGCTGAACCGCTGGTGAATTCTTCTTCGTGATGGGAAATGAGAGTGACATGTGCCCGACCAAACACCTCCAGCGAGTCTCTCATTGGTTCCCCCTCTTGCAGTTCATCCTGCGGACAAATTGCAGACGGTACGAAAGAGGCATGGAAAGGCGCCGAGTCTCCAAGTGGGGAGATTGTTAGTAAGGGGGCCTGAATGGAGAACACGAGCACCAGGAGATGAAAACTGAGGTGAGTTTCAGAAAGCTTTCCCGATCCCACGGTGTAGCAACCGCTGCGTTTCCAATGAGTGCTTTCGCTGTCGGAAGATTGCGTTGAACCTGGAGAGTTGGGACCCATGGAATGGGGAGCACGCAGGATTCCTTTCAAGGGTCTGCATTTGCTTTCCCAACCTCACCAATCGTCTCAGCCCCAAGAGTGTCCAGCCTTATGTCTTCTGCCGCTGGGGCTGTAGATGTGGTCAATCCTGGTTGCATGCCAGTCCCTGAACGCATTTTGGAAGAATTTCTCTCTGTTTTGCCCTGCTTGTTTCTTCTTTATGTTGGAAATGTATCCTCAGAATGGGTCTGAGCTGATTTTCCCTGCTGGTTTTAGGCCGCTTTACACACACTTGATGCACTTACACAGAGATATCAAGACTTAGCTTTTAAGATGCTTACTAGTCGGATAGATACTTGTGCGATGAACAGGGTCTGGTGAGTCCAGTTGATTGAGCAAGGAGTAGGTCGTGTCCATTCCATATTCGGTTTTCGGAAGGGTATCTGTGCTCATTTCAAACTCGAGTTTTATGCGTCACCCCACCTCACCTTTCCCCTGAAGCAGGCATAAGTGTGTTTTCTAAAAGCGTGACTCTGTTCTGTTTGGGGATTCAGTGCATGGGGAGCGATTTTTACATTCCCTCGATAAGTGATATCATAAGTTTCTTTTTTTGTGGGACTTATTTCACTGAGGATGATCGTACCTAAATCCACTCAGGATGCTGCTACCAGCCTCATGACGTGGATTTCATGGCTGAGTGACACTCCATTGGACCTACGTAGCACCACTTGTCCACTTGTCCACTTGTCTTTGTCCACTTGTCCACTCGTCTTTGTCCACTTGGCTCTTTCCTGGGATATGAAACGTGTACCGGAGTGGAGGTTCTTGTCAAGACAGCAGCCCAAAACTTTGGGGTCCCTGTGTCTGGTTGATTTTTTCATTTTCCCAAGGTCAACGCCCATGTGTGGAAGTGCCCTATGCTCTGTGGTTCTGTGTTTTCCATGGTTTGGGAAAGAGGATACACTTGTGAAGATTGGCTGTTGGCCATTGACATCCCGCCCATCAGCCCTAACAAGGCTCCCTTGACTCCGTGGCCTGTCCTGCCTTTCTGGTTTTTAGACTTTTTTCGCCTGGCCCTTTTGCCCCGGGGGGGGCGAGAGATTTCTTTGTAGTGCTGATTTGCTCTCCCAGGTTGCTTGGTTGGCCAAAAAGGGCGTATGCGTTTTTTCCTGAATATATTCAGGAAAAAACGCATACGCCCTTTTTGGCCAACCGCATCATTGTCCACGTTCTGGCGCTTTTCATGTGCTATCGGGGCCATTCCGATGTACCCGTTGACATCCGTTTCCTGCAGTTCTGCCTTGCGTTCAGCGCCTCTTCGTAGCCTGACCTCAATATATCTTGGGGCGATAGTTATCGTTTAGAACTCTGCAGGTTTGGGAAGTGCAGTGCCCCTGAGCTCCATTTCCCAAGTCGCTTTTTTGTGAGTGGGACGCAACACGGCTGGATGGCTTCACGCCCTATTGTCGATCCGGGGTGGCAGGCTGAACCGCTGGTGAATTCTTCTTCGTGATGGGAAATGAGAGTGACATGTGCCCGACCAAACACCTCCAGCGAGTCTCTCATTGGTTCCCCCTCTTGCAGTTCATCCTGCGGACAAATTGCAGACGGTACGAAAGAGGCATGGAAAGGCGCCGAGTCTCCAAGTGGGGAGATTGTTAGTAAGGGGGCCTGAATGGAGAACACGAGCACCAGGAGATGAAAACTGAGGTGAGTTTCAGAAAGCTTTCCCGATCCCACGGTGTAGCATCCGCTGGGTTTCCAATGAGTGCTTTCGCTGTCGGAAGATTGCGTTGAACCTGGAGAGTTGGGAGCCATGGAATGGGGAGCACGCAGGATTCCTTTCAAGGGTCTGCATTTGCTTTCCCAACCTCACCAATCGTCTCAGCCCCAAGAGTGTCCAGCCTTATGTCTTCTGCCGCTGGGGCTGTAGATGTGGTCAATCCTGGTTGCATGCCAGTCCCTGAACGCATTTTGGAAGAATTTCTCTCTGTTTTGCCCTGCTTGTTTCTTCTTTATGTTGGAAATGTATCCTCAGAATGGGTCTGAGCTGATTTTCCCTGCTGGTTTTAGGCCGCTTTACACACACTTGATGCACTTACACAGAGATATCAAGACTTAGCTTTTAAGATGCTTACTAGTCGGATAGATACTTGTGCGATGAACAGGGTCTGGTGAGTCCAGTTGATTGAGCAAGGAGTAGGTCGTGTCCATTCAATATTCGGTTTTCGGAAGGGTATCTGTGCTCATTTCAAACTCGAGTTTTATGCGTCACCCCACCTCACCTTTCCCCTGAAGCAGGCATAAGTGTGTTTTCTAAAAGCGTGACTCTGTTCTGTTTGGGGATTCAGTGCATGGGGAGCGATTTTTACATTCCCTCGATAAGTGATATCATAAGTTTCTTTTTTTGTGGGACTTATTTCACTGAGGATGATCGTACCTAAATCCACTCAGGATGCTGCTACCAGCCTCATGACGTGGATTTCATGGCTGAGTGACACTCCATTGGACCTACGTAGCACCACTTGTCCACTTGTCTTTGTCCACTTGTCCACTCGTCTTTGTCCACTTGGCTCTTTCCTGGGATATGAAACGTGTACCGGAGTGGAGGTTCTTGTCAAGACAGCAGCCCTCAACTTTGGGGTCCCTGTGTCTGGTTGATTTTTTCATTTTCCCAAGGTCAACGCCCATGTGTGGAAGTGCCCTATGCTCTGTAGTTCTGTGTTTTGCATGGTTTGGGAAAGAGGATACACTTGTGAAGATTGGCTGTTGGCCATTGACATCCCGCCCATCAGCTTAACAAGGCTCCCTTGACTCCGTGGGCTGTCCTGCCTTTCTGGTTTTTAGACTTTTTTCGCCTGGCCCTTTTGCCCCGGGGGGGGGCGAGAGATTTCTTTGTAGTGCTGATTTGCTCTCCCAGGTTGCTTGGTTGGCCAAAAAGGGCGTATGCGTTTTTTCCTGAATATATTCAGGAAAAAACGCATACGCCCTTTTTGGCCAACCGCATCATTGTCCACGTTCTGGCGCTTTTCATGTGCTATCGGGGCCATTCCGATGTACCCGTTGACATCCGTTTCCTGCAGTTCTGCCTTGCGTTCAGCGCCTCTTCGTAGCCTGCGCTCAATATATTTTGGGGCGATAGTTATCGTTTAGAACTCTGCAGGTTTGGGAAGTGCAGGGCCCCTGAGCTCCATTTCCCAAGTCGCTTTTTTGTGAGTGGGACGCAACACGGCTGGATGGCTTTCACGCCCTATTGTCGATCCGGGGTGGCAGGCTGAACCGCTGGTGAATTCTTCTTCGTGATGGGAAATGAGAGTGACATGTGCCCGACCAAACACCTCCAGCGAGTCTCTCATTGGTTCCCCCTCTTGCAGTTCATCCTGCGGACAATTTGCAGACGGTTCGAAAGAGGCATGGAAAGGCGCCGAGTCTCCAAGTGGGGAGATTGTTAGTAAGGGGGCCTGAATGGAGAACACGAGCACCAGGAGATGAAAACTGAGGTGAGTTTCAGAAAGCTTTCCCGATCCCACGGTGTAGCAACCGCTGGGTTTCCAATGAGTGCTTTCGCTGTCGGAAGATTGCGTTGAACCTGGAGAGTTGGGAGCCATGGAATGGGGAGCACGCAGGATTCCTTTCAAGGGTCTGCATTTGCTTTCCCAACCTCACCAATCGTCTCAGCCCCAAGAGTGTCCAGCCTTATGTCTTCTGCCGCTGGGGCTGTAGATGTGGTCAATCCTGGTTGCATGCCAGTCCCTGAACGCATTTTGGAAGAATTTCTCTCTGTTTTGCCCTGCTTGTTTCTTCTTTATGTTGGAAATGTATCCTCAGAATGGGTCTGAGCTGATTTTCCCTGCTGGTTTTAGGCCGCTTTACACACACTTGATGCACTTACACAGAGATATCAAGACTTAGCTTTTAAGATGCTTACTAGTCGGATAGATACTTGTGCGATGAACAGGGTCTGGTGAGTCCAGTTGATTGAGCAAGGAGTAGGTCGTGTCCATTCCATATTCGGTTTTCGGAAGGGTATCTGTGCTCATTTCAAACTCGAGTTTTATGCGTCACCCCACCTCACCTTTCCCCTGAAGCAGGCATAAGTGTGTTTTCTAAAAGCGTGACTCTGTTCTGTTTGGGGATTCAGTGCATGGGGAGCGATTTTTACATTCCCTCGATAAGTGATATCATAAGTTTCTTTTTTTGTGGGACTTATTTCACTGAGGATGATCGTACCTAAATCCACTCAGGATGCTGCTACCAGCCTCATGACGTGGATTTCATGGCTGAGTGACACTCCATTGGACCTACGTAGCACCACTTGTCCACTTGTCCACTTGTCTTTGTCCACTTGTCCACTCGTCTTTGTCCACTTGGCTCTTTCCTGGGATATGAAACGTGTACCGGAGTGGAGGTTCTTGTCAAGACAGCAGCCCTCAACTTTGGGGTCCCTGTGTCTGGTTGATTTTTTCATTTTCCCAAGGTCAACGCCCATGTGTGGAAGTGCCCTATGCTCTGTGGTTCTGTGTTTTCCATGGTTTGGGAAAGAGGATACACTTGTGAAGATTGGCTGTTGGCCATTGACATCCCGCCCATCAGCTTAACAAGGCTCCCTTGACTCCGTGGGCTGTCCTGCCTTTCTGGTTTTTAGACTTTTTTCGCCTGGCCCTTTTGCCCCGGGGGGGGCGAGAGATTTCTTTGTAGTGCTGATTTGCTCTCCCAGGTTGCTTGGTTGGCCAAAAAGGGCGTATGCGTTTTTTCCTGAATATATTCAGGAAAAAACGCATACGCCCTTTTTGGCCAACCGCATCATTGTCCACGTTCTGGCGCTTTTCATGTGCTATCGGGGCCATTCCGATGTACCCGTTGACATCCGTTTCCTGCAGTTCTGCCTTGCGTTCAGCGCCTCTTCGTAGCCTGACCTCAATATATTTTGGGGCGATAGTTATCGTTTAGAACTCTGCAGGTTTGGGAAGTGCAGTGCCCCTGAGCTCCATTTCCCAAGTCGCTTTTTTGTGAGTGGGACGCAACACGGCTGGATGGCTTCACGCCCTATTGTCGATCCGGGGTGGCAGGCTGAACCGCTGGTGAATTCTTCTTCGTGATGGGAAATGAGAGTGACATGTGCCCGACCAAACACCTCCAGCGAGTCTCTCATTGGTTCCCCCTCTTGCAGTTCATCCTGCGGACAAATTGCAGACGGTACGAAAGAGGCATGGAAAGGCGCCGAGTCTCCAAGTGGGGAGATTGTTAGTAAGGGGGCCTGAATGGAGAACACGAGCACCAGGAGATGAAAACTGAGGTGAGTTTCAGAAAGCTTTCCCGATCCCACGGTGTAGCAACCGCTGCGTTTCCAATGAGTGCTTTCGCTGTCGGAAGATTGCGTTGAACCTGGAGAGTTGGGACCCATGGAATGGGGAGCACGCAGGATTCCTTTCAAGGGTCTGCATTTGCTTTCCCAACCTCACCAATCGTCTCAGCCCCAAGAGTGTCCAGCCTTATGTCTTCTGCCGCTGGGGCTGTAGATGTGGTCAATCCTGGTTGCATGCCAGTCCCTGAACGCATTTTGGAAGAATTTCTCTCTGTTTTGCCCTGCTTGTTTCTTCTTTATGTTGGAAATGTATCCTCAGAATGGGTCTGAGCTGATTTTCCCTGCTGGTTTTAGGCCGCTTTACACACACTTGATGCACTTACACAGAGATATCAAGACTTAGCTTTTAAGATGCTTACTAGTCGGATAGATACTTGTGCGATGAACAGGGTCTGGTGAGTCCAGTTGATTGAGCAAGGAGTAGGTCGTGTCCATTCCATATTCGGTTTTCGGAAGGGTATCTGTGCTCATTTCAAACTCGAGTTTTATGCGTCACCCCACCTCACCTTTCCCCTGAAGCAGGCATAAGTGTGTTTTCTAAAAGCGTGACTCTGTTCTGTTTGGGGATTCAGTGCATGGGGAGCGATTTTTACATTCCCTCGATAAGTGATATCATAAGTTTCTTTTTTTGTGGGACTTATTTCACTGAGGATGATCGTACCTAAATCCACTCAGGATGCTGCTACCAGCCTCATGACGTGGATTTCATGGCTGAGTGACACTCCATTGGACCTACGTAGCACCACTTGTCCACTTGTCCACTTGTCTTTGTCCACTTGTCCACTCGTCTTTGTCCACTTGGCTCTTTCCTGGGATATGAAACGTGTACCGGAGTGGAGGTTCTTGTCAAGACAGCAGCCCAAAACTTTGGGGTCCCTGTGTCTGGTTGATTTTTTCATTTTCCCAAGGTCAACGCCCATGTGTGGAAGTGCCCTATGCTCTGTGGTTCTGTGTTTTCCATGGTTTGGGAAAGAGGATACACTTGTGAAGATTGGCTGTTGGCCATTGACATCCCGCCCATCAGCTTAACAAGGCTCCCTTGACTCCGTGGCCTGTCCTGCCTTTCTGGTTTTTAGACTTTTTTCGCCTGGCCCTTTTGCCCCGGGGGGGGGCGAGAGATTTCTTTGTAGTGCTGATTTGCTCTCCCAGGTTGCTTGGTTGGCCAAAAAGGGCGTATGCGTTTTTTCCTGAATATATTCAGGAAAAAACGCATACGCCCTTTTTGGCCAACCGCATCATTGTCCACGTTCTGGCGCTTTTCATGTGCTATCGGGGCCATTCCGATGTACCCGTTGACATCCGTTTCCTGCAGTTCTGCCTTGCGTTCAGCGCCTCTTCGTAGCCTGACCTCAATATATTTTGGGGCGATAGTTATCGTTTAGAACTCTGCAGGTTTGGGAAGTGCAGTGCCCCTGAGCTCCATTTCCCAAGTCGCTTTTTTGTGAGTGGGACGCAACACGGCTGGATGGCTTCACGCCCTATTGTCGATCCGGGGTGGCAGGCTGAACCGCTGGTGAATTCTTCTTCGTGATGGGAAATGAGAGTGACATGTGCCCGACCAAACACCTCCAGCGAGTCTCTCATTGGTTCCCCCTCTTGCAGTTCATCCTGCGGACAAATTGCAGACGGTACGAAAGAGGCATGGAAAGGCGCCGAGTCTCCAAGTGGGGAGATTGTTAGTAAGGGGGCCTGAATGGAGAACACGAGCACCAGGAGATGAAAACTGAGGTGAGTTTCAGAAAGCTTTCCCGATCCCACGGTGTAGCATCCGCTGGGTTTCCAATGAGTGCTTTCGCTGTCGGAAGATTGCGTTGAACCTGGAGAGTTGGGAGCCATGGAATGGGGAGCACGCAGGATTCCTTTCAAGGGTCTGCATTTGCTTTCCCAACCTCACCAATCGTCTCAGCCCCAAGAGTGTCCAGCCTTATGTCTTCTGCCGCTGGGGCTGTAGATGTGGTCAATCCTGGTTGCATGCCAGTCCCTGAACGCATTTTGGAAGAATTTCTCTCTGTTTTGCCCTGCTTGTTTCTTCTTTATGTTGGAAATGTATCCTCAGAATGGGTCTGAGCTGATTTTCCCTGCTGGTTTTAGGCCGCTTTACACACACTTGATGCACTTACACAGAGATATCAAGACTTAGCTTTTAAGATGCTTACTAGTCGGATAGATACTTGTGCGATGAACAGGGTCTGGTGAGTCCAGTTGATTGAGCAAGGAGTAGGTCGTGTCCATTCCATATTCGGTTTTCGGAAGGGTATCTGTGCTCATTTCAAACTCGAGTTTTATGCGTCACCCCACCTCACCTTTCCCCTGAAGCAGGCATAAGTGTGTTTTCTAAAAGCGTGACTCTGTTCTGTTTGGGGATTCAGTGCATGGGGAGCGATTTTTACATTCCCTCGATAAGTGATATCATAAGTTTCTTTTTTTGTGGGACTTATTTCACTGAGGATGATCGTACCTAAATCCACTCAGGATGCTGCTACCAGCCTCATGACGTGGATTTCATGGCTGAGTGACACTCCATTGGACCTACGTAGCACCACTTGTCCACTTGTCCACTTGTCTTTGTCCACTTGTCCACTCGTCTTTGTCCACTTGGCTCTTTCCTGGGATATGAAACGTGTACCGGAGTGGAGGTTCTTGTCAAGACAGCAGCCCTCAACTTTGGGGTCCCTGTGTCTGGTTGATTTTTTCATTTTCCCAAGGTCAACGCCCATGTGTGGAAGTGCCCTATGCTCTGTGGTTCTGTGTTTTCCATGGTTTGGGAAAGAGGATACACTTGTGAAGATTGGCTGTTGGCCATTGACATCCCGCCCATCAGCTTAACAAGGCTCCCTTGACTCCGTGGCCTGTCCTGCCTTTCTGGTTTTTAGACTTTTTTCGCCTGGCCCTTTTGCCCCGGGGGGGGGGCGAGAGATTTCTTTGTAGTGCTGATTTGCTCTCCCAGGTTGCTTGGTTGGCCAAAAAGGGCGTATGCGTTTTTTCCTGAATATATTCAGGAAAAAACGCATACGCCCTTTTTGGCCAACCGCATCATTGTCCACGTCCTGGCGCTTTTCATGTGCTATCGGGGCCATTCCGATGTACCCGTTGACATCCGTTTCCTGCAGTTCTGCCTTGCGTTCAGCGCCTCTTCGTAGCCTGACCTCAATATATTTTGGGGCGATAGTTATCGTTTAGAACTCTGCAGGTTTGGGAAGTGCAGTGCCCCTGAGCTCCATTTCCCAAGTCGCTTTTTTGTGAGTGGGACGCAACACGGCTGGATGGCTTCACGCCCTATTGTCGATCCGGGGTGGCAGGCTGAACCGCTGGTGAATTCTTCTTCGTGATGGGAAATGAGAGTGACATGTGCCCGACCAAACACCTCCAGCGAGTCTCTCATTGGTTCCCCCTCTTGCAGTTCATCCTGCGGACAAATTGCAGACGGTACGAAAGAGGCATGGAAAGGCGCCGAGTCTCCAAGTGGGGAGATTGTTAGTAAGGGGGCCTGAATGGAGAACACGAGCACCAGGAGATGAAAACTGAGGTGAGTTTCAGAAAGCATTCCCGATTCCACGGTGTAGCAACCGCTGGGTTTCCAATGAGTGCTTTCGCTGTCGGAAGATTGCGTTGAACCTGGAGAGTTGGGACCCATGGAATGGGGAGCACGCAGGATTCCTTTCAAGGGTCTGCATTTGCTTTCCCAACCTCACCAATCGTCTCAGCCCCAAGAGTGTCCAGCCTTATGTCTTCTGCCGCTGGGGCTGTAGATGTGGTCAATCCTGGTTGCATGCCAGTCCCTGAACGCATTTTGGAAGAATTTCTCTCTGTTTTGCCCTGCTTGTTTCTTCTTTATGTTGGAAATGTATCCTCAGAATGGGTCTGAGCTGATTTTCCCTGCTAGTTTTAGGCCGCTTTACACACACTTGATGCACTTACACAGAGATATCAAGACTTAGCTTTTAAGATGCTTACTAGTCGGATAGATACTTGTGCGATGAACAGGGTCTGGTGAGTCCAGTTGATTGAGCAAGGAGTAGGTCGTGTCCATTCCATATTCGGTTTTCGGAAGGGTATCTGTGCTCATTTCAAACTCGAGTTTTATGCGTCACCCCACCTCACCTTTCCCCTGAAGCAGGCATAAGTGTGTTTTCTAAAAGCGTGACTCTGTTCTGTGTGGGGATTCAGTTCATGGGGAGCGATTTTTACATTCCCTCGATAAGTGATATCATAAGTTTCTTTTTTTGTGGGACTTATTTCACTGAGGATGATCGTACCTAAATCCACTCAGGATGCTGCTACCAGCCTCATGACGTGGATTTCATGGCTGAGTGACACTCCATTGGACCTACGTAGCACCACTTGTCCACTTGTCCAGTTGTCTTTGTCCACTTGTCCACTCGTCTTTGTCCACTTGGCTCTTTCCTGGGATATGAAACGTGTACCGGAGTGGAGGTTCTTGTCAAGACAGCAGCCCTCAACTTTGGGGTCCCTGTGTCTGGTTGATTTTTTCATTTTCCCAAGGTCAACGCCCATGTGTGGAAGTGCCCTATGCTCTGTGGTTCTGTGTTTTCCATGGTTTGGGAAAGAGGATACACTTGTGAAGATTGGCTGTTGGCCATTGACATCCCGCCCATCAGCTTAACAAGGCTCCCTTGACTCCGTGGCCTGTCCTGCCTTTCTGGTTTTTAGACTTTTTTCGCCTGGCCCTTTTGCCCCGGGGGGGGCGAGAGATTTCTTTGTAGTGCTGATTTGCTCTCCCACGTTGCTTGGTTGGCCAAAAAGGGCGTATGCGTATTCAGGAAAAAACGCATACGCCCTTTTTGGCCAACCGCATCATTGTCCACGTTCTGGCGCTTTTCATGTGCTATCGGGGCCATTCCGATGTACCCGTTGACATCCGTTTCCTGCAGTTCTGCCTTGCGTTCAGCGCCTCTTCGTAGCCTGACCTCAATATATTTTGGGGCGATAGTTATCGTTTAGAACTCTGCAGGTTTGGGAAGTGCAGTGCCCCTGAGCTCCATTTCCCAAGTCGCTTTTTTGTGAGTGGGACGCAACACGGCTGGATGGCTTCACGCCCTATTGTCGATCCGGGGTGGCAGGCTGAACCGCTGGTGAATTCTTCTTCGTGATGGGAAATGAGAGTGACATGTGCCCGACCAAACACCTCCAGCGAGTCTCTCATTGGTTCCCCCTCTTGCAGTTCATCCTGCGGACAAATTGCAGACGGTACGAAAGAGGCATGGAAAGGCGCCGAGTCTCCAAGTGGGGAGATTGTTAGTAAGGGGGCCTGAATGGAGAACACGAGCACCAGGAGATGAAAACTGAGGTGAGTTTCAGAAAGCTTTCCCGATCCCACGGTGTAGCATCCGCTGGGTTTCCAATGAGTGCTTTCGCTGTCGGAAGATTGCGTTGAACCTGGAGAGTTGGGACCCATGGAATGGGGAGCACGCAGGATTCCTTTCAAGGGTCTGCATTTGCTTTCCCAACCTCACCAATCGTCTCAGCCCCAAGAGTGTCCAGCCTTATGTCTTCTGCCGCTGGGGCTGTAGATGTGGTCAATCCTGGTTGCATGCCAGTCCCTGAACGCATTTTGGAAGAATTTCTCTCTGTTTTGCCCTGCTTGTTTCTTCTTTATGTTGGAAATGTATCCTCAGAATGGGTCTGAGCTGATTTTCCCTGCTGGTTTTAGGCCGCTTTACACACACTTGATGCACTTACACAGAGATATCAAGACTTAGCTTTTAAGATGCTTACTAGTCGGATAGATACTTGTGCGATGAACAGGGTCTGGTGAGTCCAGTTGATTGAGCAAGGAGTAGGTCGTGTCCATTCCATATTCGGTTTTCGGAAGGGTATCTGTGCTCATTTCAAACTCGAGTTTTATGCGTCACCCCACCTCACCTTTCCCCTGAAGCAGGCATAAGTGTGTTTTCTAAAAGCGTGACTCTGTTCTGTTTGGGGATTCAGTGCATGGGGAGCGATTTTTACATTCCCTCGATAAGTGATATCATAAGTTTCTTTTTTTGTGGGACTTATTTCACTGAGGATGATCGTACCTAAATCCACTCAGGATGCTGCTACCAGCCTCATGACGTGGATTTCATGGCTGAGTGACACTCCATTGGACCTACGTAGCACCACTTGTCCACTTGTCCACTTGTCTTTGTCCACTTGTCCACTCGTCTTTGTCCACTTGGCTCTTTCCTGGGATATGAAACGTGTACCGGAGTGGAGGTTCTTGTCAAGACAGCAGCCCTCAACTTTGGGGTCCCTGTGTCTGGTTGATTTTTTCATTTTCCCAAGGTCAACGCCCATGTGTGGAAGTGCCCTATGCTCTGTGGTTCTGTGTTTTCCATGGTTTGGGAAAGAGGATACACTTGTGAAGATTGGCTGTTGGCCATTGACATCCCGCCCATCAGCTTAACAAGGCTCCCTTGACTCCGTGGGCTGTCCTGCCTTTCTGGTTTTTAGACTTTTTTCGCCTGGCCCTTTTGCCCCGGGGGGGGGGCGAGAGATTTCTTTGTAGTGCTGATTTGCTCTCCCAGGTTGCTTGGTTGGCCAAAAAGGGCGTATGCGTTTTTTCCTGAATATATTCAGGAAAAAACGCATACGCCCTTTTTGGCCAACCGCATCATTGTCCACGTCCTGGCGCTTTTCATGTGCTATCGGGGCCATTCCGATGTACCCGTTGACATCCGTTTCCTGCAGTTCTGCCTTGCGTTCAGCGCCTCTTCGTAGCCTGACCTCAATATATTTTGGGGCGATAGTTATCGTTTAGAACTCTGCAGGTTTGGGAAGTGCAGTGCCCCTGAGCTCCATTTCCCAAGTCGCTTTTTTGTGAGTGGGACGCAACACGGCTGGATGGCTTCACGCCCTATTGTCGATCCGGGGTGGCAGGCTGAACCGCTGGTGAATTCTTCTTCGTGATGGGAAATGAGAGTGACATGTGCCCGACCAAACACCTCCAGCGAGTCTCTCATTGGTTCCCCCTCTTGCAGTTCATCCTGCGGACAAATTGCAGACGGTACGAAAGAGGCATGGAAAGGCGCCGAGTCTCCAAGTGGGGAGATTGTTAGTAAGGGGGCCTGAATGGAGAACACGAGCACCAGGAGATGAAAACTGAGGTGAGTTTCAGAAAGCTTTCCCGATTCCACGGTGTAGCAACCGCTGGGTTTCCAATGAGTGCTTTCGCTGTCGGAAGATTGCGTTGAACCTGGAGAGTTGGGACCCATGGAATGGGGAGGACGCAGGATTCCTTTCAAGGGTCTGCATTTGCTTTCCCAACCTCACCAATCGTCTCAGCCCCAAGAGTGTCCAGCCTTATGTCTTCTGCCGCTGGGGCTGTAGATGTGGTCAATCCTGGTTGCATGCCAGTCCCTGAACGCATTTTGGAAGAATTTCTCTCTGTTTTGCCCTGCTTGTTTCTTCTTTATGTTGGAAATGTATCCTCAGAATGGGTCTGAGCTGATTTTCCCTGCTGGTTTTAGGCCGCTTTACACACACTTGATGCACTTACACAGAGATATCAAGACTTAGCTTTTAAGATGCTTACTAGTCGGATAGATACTTGTGCGATGAACAGGGTCTGGTGAGTCCAGTTGATTGAGCAAGGAGTAGGTCGTGTCCATTCCATATTCGGTTTTCGGAAGGGTATCTGTGCTCATTTCAAACTCGAGTTTTATGCGTCACCCCACCTCACCTTTCCCCTGAAGCAGGCATAAGTGTGTTTTCTAAAAGCGTGACTCTGTTCTGTTTGGGGATTCAGTGCATGGGGAGCGATTTTTACATTCCCTCGATAAGTGATATCATAAGTTTCTTTTTTTGTGGGACTTATTTCACTGAGGATGATCGTACCTAAATCCACTCAGGATGCTGCTACCAGCCTCATGACGTGGATTTCATGGCTGAGTGACACTCCATTGGACCTACGTAGCACCACTTGTCCACTTGTCCACTTGTCTTTGTCCACTTGTCCACTCGTCTTTGTCCACTTGGCTCTTTCCTGGGATATGAAACGTGTACCGGAGTGGAGGTTCTTGTCAAGACAGCAGCCCTCAACTTTGGGGTCCCTGTGTCTGGTTGATTTTTTCATTTTCCCAAGGTCAACGCCCATGTGTGGAAGTGCCCTATGCTCTGTGGTTCTGTGTTTTCCATGGTTTGGGAAAGAGGATACACTTGTGAAGATTGGCTGTTGGCCATTGACATCCCGCCCATCAGCTTAACAAGGCTCCCTTGACTCCGTGGCCTGTCCTGCCTTTCTGGTTTTTAGACTTTTTTCGCCTGGCCCTTTTGCCCCGGGGGGGGCGAGAGATTTCTTTGTAGTGCTGATTTGCTCTCCCACGTTGCTTGGTTGGCCAAAAAGGGCGTATGCGTATTCAGGAAAAAACGCATACGCCCTTTTTGGCCAACCGCATCATTGTCCACGTTCTGGCGCTTTTCATGTGCTATCGGGGCCATTCCGATGTACCCGTTGACATCCGTTTCCTGCAGTTCTGCCTTGCGTTCAGCGCCTCTTCGTAGCCTGACCTCAATATATTTTGGGGCGATAGTTATCGTTTAGAACTCTGCAGGTTTGGGAAGTGCAGGGCCCCTGAGCTCCATTTCCCAAGTCGCTTTTTTGTGAGTGGGACGCAACACGGCTGGATGGCTTCACGCCCTATTGTCGATCCGGGGTGGCAGGCTGAACCGCTGGTGAATTCTTCTTCGTGATGGGAAATGAGAGTGACATGTGCCCGACCAAACACCTCCAGCGAGTCTCTCATTGGTTCCCCCTCTTGCAGTTCATCCTGCGGACAAATTGCAGACGGTACGAAAGAGGCATGGAAAGGCGCCGAGTCTCCAAGTGGGGAGATTGTTAGTAAGGGGGCCTGAATGGAGAACACGAGCACCAGGAGATGAAAACTGAGGTGAGTTTCAGAAAGCTTTCCCGATCCCACGGTGTAGCATCCGCTGGGTTTCCAATGAGTGCTTTCGCTGTCGGAAGATTGCGTTGAACCTGGAGAGTTGGGACCCATGGAATGGGGAGCACGCAGGATTCCTTTCAAGGGTCTGCATTTGCTTTCCCAACCTCACCAATCGTCTCAGCCCCAAGAGTGTCCAGCCTTATGTCTTCTGCCGCTGGGGCTGTAGATGTGGTCAATCCTGGTTGCATGCCAGTCCCTGAACGCATTTTGGAAGAATTTCTCTCTGTTTTGCCCTGCTTGTTTCTTCTTTATGTTGGAAATGTATCCTCAGAATGGGTCTGAGCTGATTTTCCCTGCTGGTTTTAGGCCGCTTTACACACACTTGATGCACTTACACAGAGATATCAAGACTTAGCTTTTAAGATGCTTACTAGTCGGATAGATACTTGTGCGATGAACAGGGTCTGGTGAGTCCAGTTGATTGAGCAAGGAGTAGGTGGTGTCCATTCCATATTCGGTTTTCGGAAGGGTATCTGTGCTCATTTCAAACTCGAGTTTTATGCGTCACCCCACCTCACCTTTCCCCTGAAGCAGGCATAAGTGTGTTTTCTAAAAGCGTGACTCTGTTCTGTTTGGGGATTCAGTGCATGGGGAGCGATTTTTACATTCCCTCGATAAGTGATATCATAAGTTTCTTTTTTTGTGGGACTTATTTCACTGAGGATGATCGTACCTAAATCCACTCAGGATGCTGCTACCAGCCTCATGACGTGGATTTCATGGCTGAGTGACACTCCATTGGACCTACGTAGCACCACTTGTCCACTTGTCCACTTGTCTTTGTCCACTTGTCCACTCGTCTTTGTCCACTTGGCTCTTTCCTGGGATATGAAACGTGTACCGGAGTGGAGGTTCTTGTCAAGACAGCAGCCCTCAACTTTGGGGTCCCTGTGTCTGGTTGATTTTTTCATTTTCCCAAGGTCAACGCCCATGTGTGGAAGTGCCCTATGCTCTGTGGTTCTGTGTTTTCCATGGTTTGGGAAAGAGGATACACTTGTGAAGATTGGCTGTTGGCCATTGACATCCCGCCCATCAGCTTAACAAGGCTCCCTTGACTCCGTGGGCTGTCCTGCCTTTCTGGTTTTTAGACTTTTTTCGCCTGGCCCTTTTGCCCCCGGGGGGGGGCGAGAGATTTCTTTGTAGTGCTGATTTGCTCTCCCAGGTTGCTTGGTTGGCCAAAAAGGGCGTATGCGTTTTTTCCTGAATATATTCAGGAAAAAACGCATACGCCCTTTTTGGCCAACCGCATCATTGTCCACGTCCTGGCGCTTTTCATGTGCTATCGGGGCCATTCCGATGTACCCGTTGACATCCGTTTCCTGCAGTTCTGCCTTGCGTTCAGCGCCTCTTCGTAGCCTGACCTCAATATATTTTGGGGCGATAGTTATCGTTTAGAACTCTGCAGGTTTGGGAAGTGCAGTGCCCCTGAGCTCCATTTCCCAAGTCGCTTTTTTGTGAGTGGGACGCAACACGGCTGGATGGCTTCACGCCCTATTGTCGATCCGGGGTGGCAGGCTGAACCGCTGGTGAATTCTTCTTCGTGATGGGAAATGAGAGTGACATGTGCCCGACCAAACACCTCCAGCGAGTCTCTCATTGGTTCCCCCTCTTGCAGTTCATCCTGCGGACAAATTGCAGACGGTACGAAAGAGGCATGGAAAGGCGCCGAGTCTCCAAGTGGGGAGATTGTTAGTAAGGGGGCCTGAATGGAGAACACGAGCACCAGGAGATGAAAACTGAGGTGAGTTTCAGAAAGCTTTCCCGATTCCACGGTGTAGCAACCGCTGGGTTTCCAATGAGTGCTTTCGCTGTCGGAAGATTGCGTTGAACCTGGAGAGTTGGGACCCATGGAATGGGGAGGACGCAGGATTCCTTTCAAGGGTCTGCATTTGCTTTCCCAACCTCACCAATCGTCTCAGCCCCAAGAGTGTCCAGCCTTATGTCTTCTGCCGCTGGGGCTGTAGATGTGGTCAATCCTGGTTGCATGCCAGTCCCTGAACGCATTTTGGAAGAATTTCTCTCTGTTTTGCCCTGCTTGTTTCTTCTTTATGTTGGAAATGTATCCTCAGAATGGGTCTGAGCTGATTTTCCCTGCTGGTTTTAGGCCGCTTTACACACACTTGATGCACTTACACAGAGATATCAAGACTTAGCTTTTAAGATGCTTACTAGTCGGATAGATACTTGTGCGATGAACAGGGTCTGGTGAGTCCAGTTGATTGAGCAAGGAGTAGGTCGTGTCCATTCCATATTCGGTTTTCAGAAGGGTATCTGTGCTCATTTCAAACTCGAGTTTTATGCGTCACCCCACCTCACCTTTCCCCTGAAGCAGGCATAAGTGTGTTTTCTAAAAGCGTGACTCTGTTCTGTTTGGGGATTCAGTGCATGGGGAGCGATTTTTACATTCCCTCGATAAGTGATATCATAAGTTTCTTTTTTTGTGGGACTTATTTCACTGAGGATGATCGTACCTAAATCCACTCAGGATGCTGCTACCAGCCTCATGACGTGGATTTCATGGCTGAGTGACACTCCATTGGACCTACGTAGCACCACTTGTCCACTTGTCCACTTGTCTTTGTCCACTTGTCCACTCGTCTTTGTCCACTTGGCTCTTTCCTGGGATATGAAACGTGTACCGGAGTGGAGGTTCTTGTCAAGACAGCAGCCCTCAACTTTGGGGTCCCTGTGTCTGGTTGATTTTTTCATTTTCCCAAGGTCAACGCCCATGTGTGGAAGTGCCCTATGCTCTGTGGTTCTGTGTTTTCCATGGTTTGGGAAAGAGGATACACTTGTGAAGATTGGCTGTTGGCCATTGACATCCCGCCCATCAGCTTAACAAGGCTCCCTTGACTCCGTGGCCTGTCCTGCCTTTCTGGTTTTTAGACTTTTTTCGCCTGGCCCTTTTGCCCCGGGGGGGGCGAGAGATTTCTTTGTAGTGCTGATTTGCTCTCCCACGTTGCTTGGTTGGCCAAAAAGGGCGTATGCGTATTCAGGAAAAAACGCATACGCCCTTTTTGGCCAACCGCATCATTGTCCACGTTCTGGCGCTTTTCATGTGCTATCGGGGCCATTCCGATGTACCCGTTGACATCCGTTTCCTGCAGTTCTGCCTTGCGTTCAGCGCCTCTTCGTAGCCTGACCTCAATATATTTTGGGGCGATAGTTATCGTTTAGAACTCTGCAGGTTTGGGAAGTGCAGGGCCCCTGAGCTCCATTTCCCAAGTCGCTTTTTTGTGAGTGGGACGCAACACGGCTGGATGGCTTCACGCCCTATTGTCGATCCGGGGTGGCAGGCTGAACCGCTGGTGAATTCTTCTTCGTGATGGGAAATGAGAGTGACATGTGCCCGACCAAACACCTCCAGCGAGTCTCTCATTGGTTCCCCCTCTTGCAGTTCATCCTGCGGACAAATTGCAGACGGTACGAAAGAGGCATGGAAAGGCGCCGAGTCTCCAAGTGGGGAGATTGTTAGTAAGGGGGCCTGAATGGAGAACACGAGCACCAGGAGATGAAAACTGAGGTGAGTTTCAGAAAGCTTTCCCGATCCCACGGTGTAGCATCCGCTGGGTTTCCAATGAGTGCTTTCGCTGTCGGAAGATTGCGTTGAACCTGGAGAGTTGGGAGCCATGGAATGGGGAGCACGCAGGATTCCTTTCAAGGGTCTGCATTTGCTTTCCCAACCTCACCAATCGTCTCAGCCCCAAGAGTGTCCAGCCTTATGTCTTCTGCCGCTGGGGCTGTAGATGTGGTCAATCCTGGTTGCATGCCAGTCCCTGAACGCATTTTGGAAGAATTTCTCTCTGTTTTGCCCTGCTTGTTTCTTCTTTATGTTGGAAATGTATCCTCAGAATGGGTCTGAGCTGATTTTCCCTGCTGGTTTTAGGCCGCTTTACACACACTTGATGCACTTACACAGAGATATCAAGACTTAGTTTTAAGATGCTTACTAGTCGGATAGATACTTGTGCGATGAACAGGGTCTGGTGAGTCCAGTTGATTGAGCAAGGAGTAGGTCGTGTCCATTCCATATTCGGTTTTCGGAAGGGTATCTGTGCTCATTTCAAACTCGAGTTTTATGCGTCACCCCACCTCACCTTTCCCCTGAAGCAGGCATAAGTGTGTTTCTAAAAGCGTGACTCTGTTCTGTTTGGGGATTCAGTGCATGGGGAGCGATTTTTACATTCCCTCGATAAGTGATATCATAAGTTTCTTTTTTTGTGGGACTTATTTCACTGAGGATGATCGTACCTAAATCCACTCAGGATGCTGCTACCAGCCTCCTGACGTGGATTTCATGGCTGAGTGACACTCCATTGGACCTACGTAGCACCACTTGTCCACTTGTCCACTTGTCTTTGTCCACTTGTCCACTCGTCTTTGTCCACTTGGCTCTTTCCTGGGATATGAAACGTGTACCGGAGTGGAGGTTCTTGTCAAGACAGCAGCCCTCAACTTTGGGGTCCCTGTGTCTGGTTGATTTTTTCATTTTCCCAAGGTCAACGCCCATGTGTGGAAGTGCCCTATGCTCTGTGGTTCTGTGTTTTCCATGGTTTGGGAAAGAGGATACACTTGTGAAGATTGGCTGTTGGCCATTGACATCCCGCCCATCAGCTTAACAAGGCTCCCTTGACTCCGTGGCCTGTCCTGCCTTTCTGGTTTTTAGACTTTTTTCGCCTGGCCCTTTTGCCCCGGGGGGGGCGAGAGATTTCTTTGTAGTGCTGATTTGCTCTCCCACGTTGCTTGGTTGGCCAAAAAGGGCGTATGCGTTTTTTCCTGAATATATTCAGGAAAAAACGCATACGCCCTTTTTGGCCAACCGCATCATTGTCCACGTTCTGGCGCTTTTCATGTGCTATCGGGGCCATTCCGATGTACCCGTTGACATCCGTTTCCTGCAGTTCTGCCTTGCGTTCAGCGCCTCTTCGTAGCCTGACCTCAATATATTTTGGGGCGATAGTTATCGTTTAGAACTCTGCAGGTTTGGGAAGTGCAGTGCCCCTGAGCTCCATTTCCCAAGTCGCTTTTTTGTGAGTGGGACGCAACACGGCTGGATGGCTTCACGCCCTATTGTCGATCCGGGGTGGCAGGCTGAACCGCTGGTGAATTCTTCTTCGTGATGGGAAATGAGAGTGACATGTGCCCGACCAAACACCTCCAGCGAGTCTCTCATTGGTTCCCCCTCTTGCAGTTCATCCTGCGGACAAATTGCAGACGGTACGAAAGAGGCATGGAAAGGCGCCGAGTCTCCAAGTGGGGAGATTGTTAGTAAGGGGGCCTGAATGGAGAACACGAGCACCAGGAGATGAAAACTGAGGTGAGTTTCAGAAAGCTTTCCCGATCCCACGGTGTAGCATCCGCTGGGTTTCCAATGAGTGCTTTCGCTGTCGGAAGATTGCGTTGAACCTGGAGAGTTGGGAGCCATGGAATGGGGAGCACGCAGGATTCCTTTCAAGGGTCTGCATTTGCTTTCCCAACCTCACCAATCGTCTCAGCCCCAAGAGTGTCCAGCCTTATGTCTTCTGCCGCTGGGGCTGTAGATGTGGTCAATCCTGGTTGCATGCCAGTCCCTGAACGCATTTTGGAAGAATTTCTCTCTGTTTTGCCCTGCTTGTTTCTTCTTTATGTTGGAAATGTATCCTCAGAATGGGTCTGAGCTGATTTTCCCTGCTGGTTTTAGGCCGCTTTACACACACTTGATGCACTTACACAGAGATATCAAGACTTAGCTTTTAAGATGCTTACTAGTCGGATAGATACTTGTGCGATGAACAGGGTCTGGTGAGTCCAGTTGATTGAGCAAGGAGTAGGTCGTGTCCATTCCATATTCGGTTTTCGGAAGGGTATCTGTGCTCATTTCAAACTCGAGTTTTATGCGTCACCCCACCTCACCTTTCCCCTGAAGCAGGCATAAGTGTGTTTTCTAAAAGCGTGACTCTGTTCTGTTTGGGGATTCAGTGCATGGGGAGCGATTTTTACATTCCCTCGATAAGTGATATCATAAGTTTCTTTTTTTGTGGGACTTATTTCACTGAGGATGATCGTACCTAAATCCACTCAGGATGCTGCTACCAGCCTCATGACGTGGATTTCATGGCTGAGTGACACTCCATTGGACCTACGTAGCACCACTTGTCCACTTGTCTTTGTCCACTTGTCCACTCGTCTTTGTCCACTTGGCTCTTTCCTGGGATATGAAACGTGTACCGGAGTGGAGGTTCTTGTCAAGACAGCAGCCCTCAACTTTGGGGTCCCTGTGTCTGGTTGATTTTTTCATTTTCCCAAGGTCAACGCCCATGTGTGGAAGTGCCCTATGCTCTGTGGTTCTGTGTTTTCCATGGTTTGGGAAAGAGGATACACTTGTGAAGATTGGCTGTTGGCCATTGACATCCCGCCCATCAGCTTAACAAGGCTCCCTTGACTCCGTGGCCTGTCCTGCCTTTCTGGTTTTTAGACTTTTTTCGCCTGGCCCTTTTGCCCCGGGGGGGGCGAGAGATTTCTTTGTAGTGCTGATTTGCTCTCCCAGGTTGCTTGGTTGGCCAAAAAGGGCGTATGCGTTTTTTCCTGAATATATTCAGGAAAAAACGCATACGCCCTTTTTGGCCAACCGCATCATTGTCCACGTTCTGGCGCTTTTCATGTGCTATCGGGGCCATTCCGATGTACCCGTTGACATCCGTTTCCTGCAGTTCTGCCTTGCGTTCAGCGCCTCTTCGTAGCCTGACCTCAATATATTTTGGGGCGATAGTTATCGTTTAGAACTCTGCAGGTTTGGGAAGTGCAGTGCCCCTGAGCTCCATTTCCCAAGTCGCTTTTTTGTGAGTGGGACGCAACACGGCTGGATGGCTTCACGCCCTATTGTCGATCCGGGGTGGCAGGCTGAACCGCTGGTGAATTCTTCTTCGTGATGGGAAATGAGAGTGACATGTGCCCGACCAAACACCTCCAGCGAGTCTCTCATTGGTTCCCCCTCTTGCAGTTCATCCTGCGGACAAATTGCAGACGGTACGAAAGAGGCATGGAAAGGCGCCGAGTCTCCAAGTGGGGAGATTGTTAGTAAGGGGGCCTGAATGGAGAACACGAGCACCAGGAGATGAAAACTGAGGTGAGTTTCAGAAAGCTTTCCCGATCCCACGGTGTAGCATCCGCTGGGTTTCCAATGAGTGCTTTCGCTGTCGGAAGATTGCGTTGAACCTGGAGAGTTGGGAGCCATGGAATGGGGAGCACGCAGGATTCCTTTCAAGGGTCTGCATTTGCTTTCCCAACCTCACCAATCGTCTCAGCCCCAAGAGTGTCCAGCCTTATGTCTTCTGCCGCTGGGGCTGTAGATGTGGTCAATCCTGGTTGCATGCCAGTCCCTGAACGCATTTTGGAAGAATTTCTCTCTGTTTTGCCCTGCTTGTTTCTTCTTTATGTTGGAAATGTATCCTCAGAATGGGTCTGAGCTGATTTTCCCTGCTGGTTTTAGGCCGCTTTACACACACTTGATGCACTTACACAGAGATATCAAGACTTAGCTTTTAAGATGCTTACTAGTCGGATAGATACTTGTGCGATGAACAGGGTCTGGTGAGTCCAGTTGATTGAGCAAGGAGTAGGTCGTGTCCATTCCATATTCGGTTTTCGGAAGGGTATCTGTGCTCATTTCAAACTCGAGTTTTATGCGTCACCCCACCTCACCTTTCCCCTGAAGCAGGCATAAGTGTGTTTTCTAAAAGCGTGACTCTGTTCTGTTTGGGGATTCAGTGCATGGGGAGCGATTTTTACATTCCCTCGATAAGTGATATCATAAGTTGCTTTTTTTGTGGGACTTATTTCACTGAGGATGATCGTACCTAAATCCACTCAGGATGCTGCTACCAGCCTCATGACGTGGATTTCATGGCTGAGTGACACTCCATTGGACCTACGTAGCACCACTTGTCCACTTGTCCACTTGTCTTTGTCCACTTGTCCACTCGTCTTTGTCCACTTGGCTCTTTCCTGGGATATGAAACGTGTACCGGAGTGGAGGTTCTTGTCAAGACAGCAGCCCTCAACTTTGGGGTCCCTGTGTCTGGTTGATTTTTTCATTTTCCCAAGGTCAACGCCCATGTGTGGAAGTGCCCTATGCTCTGTGGTTCTGTGTTTTACATGGTTTGGGAAAGAGGATACACTTGTGAAGATTGGCTGTTGGCCATTGACATCCCGCCCATCAGCTTAACAAGGCTCCCTTGACTCCGTGGGCTGTCCTGCCTTTCTGGTTTTTAGACTTTTTTCGCCTGGCCCTGTTGCCCGGGGGGGGGGGGGAAGGGGGGCCGAGAGATTTCTTTGTAGTGCTGATTTGCTCTCCCAGGTTGCTTGGTTGGCCAAAAAGGGCGTATGCGTTTTTTCCTTTTTGGCCAACCGCATCATTGTCCACGTTCTGGCGCTTTTCATGTGCTATCGGTGCCATTCCGATGTACCCGTTGACATCCGTTTCCTGCAGTTCTGCCTTGCCTTCAACGCCTCTTCGTAGCCTGACCTCAATATATTTGGGAGCGATAGTTATCGTTTTGAACTCTGCAGGTTTAGGAAGTGCAGTGCCCCTGAGCTCCATTTCCCAAGTCGCTTTTTTGTGAGTGGGACGCAACCCGGCTGGATGGCTTCACGCCCTATTGTCGATTCGGCGTGGCAGGCTGAGCCTCTGGTGAATTCTTCTTCGCGATGGGAAATGAGAGTGACATGTGCCCGAGCAAACACCTCCAGCGAATCTCTCATTGGTTCCCCCTCTTCCAGTTCATCCTGCGGACAAATTGCAGACGGTACGAAAGAGGCATGGAAAGGCGCTGAGTCTCCAAGTGGGGAGATTGTTAGTAAGGGGGCCTGAATGGAGAACACGAGCACCAGGAGATGAAAACTAAGGTGAGTTTCAGAAAGCTTTCCCGATGCCACGGTGTAGCATCCGCTGGGTTTCCAATGAGTGCTTTCACTGTCGGAAGATTGCGTTGAACCTGGAGAGTTGGGACCCATGGAATGGGGAGCACGCAGGATTCCTTTCAAGGGTCTGCATTTGCTTTCCCAACCTCACCAATCGTCTCAGCCCCAAGAGTGTCCAGCCTTATGTCTTCTGCCGCTGGGGCTGTAGATGTGGTCAATCCTGGTTGCATGCCAGTCCCTGAACGCGTTTTGGAAGAATTTCTCTCTGTTTTTCCCTGCTTGTTTCTTCTTTATGTTGGAAATGTATCCTCAGAATGGGTCTGAGTTGATTTTCCCTGCTGTTTTTAGGCCGCTTTACACACACTTGATGCACTTACACAGAGATATCAAGACTTAGCTTTTAAGATGCTTACTAGTCGGATAGATACTTGTGCGATGAACAGGGTCTGGTGAGTCCAGTTGATTGAGCAAGGAGTAGGTCGTGTCCATTCCATATTCGGTTTTCGGAAGGGTATCTGTGCTCATTTCAAACTCGAGTTTTATGCGTCACCCCACCTCACCTTTCCCCTGAAGCAGGCATAAGTGTGTTTTCTAAAAGCGTGACTCTGTTCTGTGTGGGGATTCAGTTCATGGGGAGCGATTTTTACATTCCCTCGATAAGTGATATCATAAGTTTCTTTTTTTGTGGGACTTATTTCACTGAGGGTGATCGTACCTAAATCCACTCAGGATGCTGCTACCAGCCTCATGACGTGGATTTCATGGCTGAGTGACACTCCCTTGGACCTACGTAGCACCACTTGTCCACTTGTCCACTTGTCTTTGTCCACCTTTCCACTTGTCTTTGTCCACTTGGCTCTTTCCTGGGATATGAAACGTGTACCGGAGTGGAGGTTCTTGTCAAGACAGCAGCCCTCAACTTTGGGGTCCCTGTGTCTGGTTGATTTTTTCATTTTCCCAAGGTCAACGCCCATGTGTGGAAGTGCCCTATGCTCTGTGGTTCTGTGTTTTACATGTTTTGGGAAAGAGGATACACTTGTGAAGATTGGCTGTTGGCAATTGACATCCCGCCCATCAGCTTAACTAGGCTCCCTTGTCTCCGTGGCCTGTCCTGCCTTTCTGGTTTTTAGACTTTTTTCGCGTGGCCCTTTTGACTGGGCGGGGGGGAGGGAGATTTCTTTGTAGTGTTGATTTGCTCTCCCAGGTTGCTTGGTTGGCCAAAAAGGGCGTATGCGTTTTTTCCTGAATATATTCAGGAAAAAACGCATACGCCCTTTTTGGCCAACCGCATCATTGTCAACGTTCTGGCGCTTTTCATGTGCTATCGGGGCCATTCCGATGTTCCCGTTGACATCCGTTTCCTGCAATTCTGCCTTGCGTTCAAAGCCTCTTCGTAGCCTGACCTCAATATATTTTGGGGCGATAGTTATCGTTTAGAACTCTGCAGGTTTGGGAAGTGCAGTGTCCCTAAGCTCCATTTCCCAAGTCGCTTTTTTGTGAGTGGGACGCAACACGGCTGGATGGCTTCACGCCCTATTGTCGATCCGGGGTGGCAGGCTGAGCCTCTGGTGAATTCTTCTTGGCGATGGGAAATGAGAGTGACATGTGCCCGACCAAACACCTCCAGCGAGTCTCTCATTGGTTCCCCCTCTTGCAGTTCATCCTGCGGACAAATTGCAGACGGTACGAAAGAGGCATGGAAAGGCGCTGAGTCTCCAAGTGGGGAGATTGTTAGTAAGGGGGCCTGAATGGAGAACACGAGCACCAGGAGATGAAAACTGAGTTGAGTTTCAGAAAGCTTTCCCGATCCCACGGTGTAGCATCCGCTGGGTTTCCAATGAGTGCTTTCGCTGTCGGAAGATTGCGTTGAACCTGGAGAGTTGGGAGCCATGGAATGGGGAGCACGCAGGATTCCTTTCAAGGGTCTGCATTTGCTTTCCCAACCTCACCAATCGTCTCAGCCCCAAGAGTGTCCAGCCTTATGTTTTCTGCCGCTGGGGCTGTAGTTGTGGTGAATCCTGGTTGCATGCCAGTCCCTGAACGCATTTTGGAAGAATTTCTCTCTGTTTTGCCCTGCTTGTTTCTTCTTTGTGTTGGAAATGTATCCTCAGAATGGGTCTGAGCTGATTTTCCCTGCTGTTTTTAGGCCGCTTTACACACACATGATGCACTTACACAGAGATATCAAGACTTAGCTTTTAAGATGCTTACTAGTCGGATAGATACTTGTGCGATGAACAGGGTCTGGTGAGTCCAGTTGATTGAGCAAGGAGTAGGTCGTGTCCATTCCATATTCGGTTTTCGCAAGAGTATCTGTGCTCATTTCAAACTCGAGTTTTATGCATCAGCCCACCTCACCTTTCCCCTGAAGCAGGCATAAGTGTGTTTTCTAAAAGCGTGACTCGGTTGTGTTTTGGGAATTCAGTACATTCGCACATCTGGTTACTCGGGCAGCACAGCCCTTCTGGAAGTCCTGTTCCCAGGTTGTAAATTAGAACGGAATGTGCCAGGAAGAAACCCCAGAAGTTTATGTCACATTACTTCTTGTTCGCTCTTTTAATTCTTTTGATCACGCTAATGATTAGAATATTGTTGGTCCTAGGTGTAAAAAATCTGGTTCATTTATACGTTATGTATGTATATATATATATATATATATATATATATATATATATATATATACATATATATATATATATTGTACAGATATTCTTCCAATGTAAATTATTGCGGAGTGTTCTGGTGACCTCCCTTGCTATATGGTCGGTCTGTATGATATATATATATTTAATATGTATTTGTACACATATGGTCCCACTAATCTTAATTTATCTTTTCCCCCCACCTTTCATTTTACATAAGCTTAGTTTTTTTTCTAAGTGTGTGAGTGTCTTTCTTTGTGGAAATATGTTCATTTGTGTCAGCTGTTAGATAACGCCTATACGTGATATCATACAGTATGTCCTTTGCTTTCCGACTTAACTCATGTTCTGTGATGATCTCTACGCTCATCTCGGGTGCCTCAAAGAGCAGTGTTTCCTTGTTTTCCATGCCGAATAGTCCACTGTGTCCACGGACCAGCTCTTCTTATCCATTCATCTGTTGATGGACATTTGGGTTGCTTCGGTGTCTTGGCTACTGTGAAAACTCGTGGAGTGCAGCTCTTGCAGCCTGTCTTCTCAGGTGAGAGGCTCGGCTGTGGGTGTTCTGGATGGAAGGGTGGCTCAATTTTTAATTGAAAACGCAGCTCCTTTCTGTTCTCATTATTGGCTGTTACAACTAGACATGTCCTCCGCAGACAGAGGGAACAGAGTTCTCTAAAACCCCTTCAGCATTTATTGTTTGTAGTCTTTTGGCTGACGGTAGTTAACTTGGGTGAGTTGAAAGCTTTTTGTAGCTTAGAGGAGTCTGATCATTCCTGAGGTTGAGCTTTTCTCCATTTTGCTTTTTTTGATAAAGAGTGAGTAAAACTTACCTCTTCATACTATCTCTTTGACACATTTGCCTGCTTTGAATTTTTTTCGCCACTGCCGAGCTCAGGACATTTTTTTTTTTTGAGGGCAGGTGTCTTTTAGAGGCCTGAGTCCTTGTGAATGTTAAGTGACCCATAGCTATCCGTTTAAAGCCGCTCTTGCGGGAAACGACCACAAGGCGGCAGCATTTCTCCATTTCCAACTCTGGGTTTTCCTGCAACAGAGGCTTCCTGGAAATTGTGTTAGTAGGCTGCAAATGAGAGTGCAGTGTGTCAGGGCAAACCCCCAAGAGCTTATATCTCCTTACTTCTTGTGTGTTTTTTAAAATTTAATTGTTATCTAGTATCACAGCCAATTGGATAAAAATGTGGTGTGTGTTCTAGGTGTACTGCATCTGGTTCATCATATGTATGTATCAATCTATTCATCTTTGGATCCTTTCCCGTGTAGGTTATTACAGAGTGTTGAGTCGACCTCTCTTGGTATTCCTTAGGTATTTTGTGATTATATATTTCATATGTATCAGTACATGTCTGTAAACCCCCATATCCAAATTCATACATTCCTTACACCTTTCCACTTGGTTAAGCATAGTTGGTTTTCTGCATCTATGCACGGCCTTCTCTTGGAAATGACTTCATGGGTATCAATGTTGAAGTAACAGCTATAAGTGATGTCATAGGATATTTCTATTTCGGTTTCTTTCGTACTTCCTTTTGGGTGGGTATCTCTAGATCCTTCTACGGTGGTGCCAGCGGCACTGTTGCATGCTCTTCCGTGGCTCATGTTCCATTGTGCACATGGGCCCCCTTCTTCTTGGTGCATTGTTCTGTTGATGGACATTTGGGTTTCTTCCAAGTCTTGGCGATGGTACATGTTGCTGCAGTGCAGGATGGCCAGCCTGTGTCTTTTTGATTTTGGCCTACTCGGGAGATAGGCCCATCAGTGGGCCTACCCGATTACAGGTTAGCTCAATTTTTACCTTTCAGTGCACCTCCACGGTGTTCTCACTACTAGCTGTTCCCAGGTTACGTCCCAGCGGCCGCTAGAGGGCACAGAGTTCTCTAAAACACCTTGAGCATTTATTCTTTGTAGACTCTGTGGCTGATGATCATTCTGACGACGGTGGGTGAACGTTTCTGTCGACTGGATTTGCATGGCTTTATTAATTCCTGATGTTGAGCATTTTTCCATGCCCTTTTATTTATCACAAGAGAAAGAAAGAAAGAGAAGACAAAATGTGCGCAAAATATGCCTCTTGAAATTGTCGTTTTGAAGTGTGCACATCTTTTGAGTTTTTTTCCTCGATTGACGACCCAAGAATCGTTTTTGAGGGCAGGTGTCATTTATAGGCCTGCAATGATTTTGAATATCAAGTGACCATTAGCACTGGGTTTAAAGCTGCTGTTTTGAGAAACGGCCACAAGGCGGCAGCAGGTCTCCTTTACCAAACCTGGTTACTCGGGCAACAGAGCCTCCGTGGAAGTCGTATTCTCGGTTGTCAATTAGAATGGACTGTGCCAGGAAAAAGCCCCTTATGTTTGTGCCTCACGACTGACTTGTTCGTTTTTTAATTCAATGTTTATTGTTTCTCACAGCAAGTTTGATTACAATGTTTTGCTTGTTGTAGGTGTGAAAGATGTGGCTCTTTTACACATAAACACGTATCTAGTCTTCTTTGGATCCTTTTCCCATGTAGCTTATGACACAATGTTGAGTACTCTTCTCTTGGTATTCCGTAGGCCTTTGGTGATTTTGTATTTCACGTGTGTTTGTATCTCTCTCTTAAACCCAATTTCCTAATGTACACAATTCTCACACCTGTCCATGGGTGAACCATAAATCTGTTTATTGCATCTGTGATTGCCTTTCTCTGTGGAAATATCTTCAGTGATATCAATTTTTAGGGAACACCTATAAGTGATATCGTAGGCTATGTATCTTTCGCTCTGTGACTTACTGCAAGGTGCGTGATGAACTCTAGCCTCACCGATGGTGCTGTTGATGGCATTGTTTCCTTTTGTTCCTTGGCTAATATTCCATCTGCTCAGGTCCCTGTTCTTCTTTGTCCACTCATCTGTTGATGGACTTTCTGCTTGCTTCCATGTCCTGGCTATTGTAATACTCCTGCAATGCAGATTTGCCTGCCTGTGTCTTTCCACTTCTGTCTTCTTTCTTAGGTTATAGGCCCACGAGTGGGCCTGCTGGATCATATCGTAACTCAGTGTTTACCTTGTAAAGGCACCTCCATTCTGTTCCCATTAGTGCCTCTTACCAGGTGAAGTCCTGTGGCGAGCATTGCCCTCTGAGGAAGGCGCCACTAAGACCCTCCTAAGCCTCAGGGCCCGACTGTACTCTCCTTGGTATGCATCCTGGACTTTATGGTATGAACATACAAAAGGAGATGGTCTTTGGCCAAATCGCTCCAGGGACCTGCTCAGTTACTGGGAGTCCCTGGTTGTTCCCTAAAGCTAGGAAAAGCAACCCTGGAGGGGAAATTGGTGCCTTTGAGGGAGAAGCCGAGCAGCCAACCAACCAGCTGATGCTGATAAGGTGTGACTAAGCCGAGAAGCCAACCAACCAGCTGATGCCGATAAGGCGTGACGAAGCAAATTCCCTGCTTTAGGGGTATATATACGGCTATGCTTTGTTATTAAACTTGCCTTGCAAGCGTCAGTTGCTTGTGCCCTTCTGATCCCATACCTTGGTGCGTTCAGTTCCCTACCCCCTCTCGTCGGTTGTTGCTACACTTTGAGGACCCGCCGCGGCTGGCGGCAAAGTCCCACTTAACCTAGAGGGTATGCACTTCTCCACAACCCCTTCAGCATGAATTGTTGGTAGTCTTGTTGCTGATGGTTCTTCTGACTGGTGTGAGCCCATACCTCTGTGGTTGGATTTGCATGCGTCTCATAAAGCCTTGAAATTGAGCTTTCAGGGATGTCCTTTTTTTCTTCAAACTGTGTGTGTAGCTTACCTCATCACATTCTTTTCTTGAACTATGTGCCGCCTTTTGAAATATTTTGGCCACTACCTCCCTCAAGACATTTTGAGGGCAGGTTTCATTGACAGCCCTCCAGGACTTGTGCACACGAAGTGACCATTAGCACGGGTTTTCAAGCTGGCGTTGCAGGTAACGGCCAGAGGGCTGCAGCATTTCTGCGTTTCCCACTCTGGTAACTAGTGAAACAGGCCTTCCTGCCAGTGGTGTTCCTTGGTTATCAATGACGGTGGGATGTGTCTGGAGAAACCCCCCAAAGCTGATGTGTCCTTACTTATATCTGTTTTTAAAATGGAATTTCTACTTTTCACTGGAGTACTCTTCCATTGTGTCCATGGACCACTGCTCCTTTCTGCATTCCTCTGTGGCTGGGCATTTTCATTGCTTCCAAGTGTTGGCTATGGTAAACATTGCTGGATTGCAGGATTGCCAGCCCGTGTCTTTTTGATTCTCATCCTCTCAGGTGATAGACCCAGCAGTGGCTATGCTTGATTGAACGGTCGCTCAATGTTGACCCTTTCCAGGCAACTCCACTGTGTTTTCCTTAGGGGCTCTTACCACGTCCCACTTAGAACCGAGGGTACGCATTTCTTCACCACCCCGTCAGCATTTCTTGTTTGCAGAAGTTTTGCTGCTGGCCATGCTGAGTCGTGTGACATGATAGGTTTTTTTAACGTGTAGTTTCGTGTCTAATAATTCCTAAGGTTCAGCATTTTTCCACGCCTTTTTTTATTCTGTTAAACCAAAACAGAAAAAAAAAACCCGTGAGTACAATACACCTCTCGAAATTGTCTTCTTGGAAGGTTGCCCTCTTTCGACTTTTTTGGTCGATTTTCGACCCCAGGATTTTGTTTTGGAGGGCAGGTGTCATTTACAAGCCTGCAATGGGTGTGAATATTGAGTGACCATTAGCACTGACTTTAAAGCTGCTGCTGTGGGAAACGGCCACAAGGCGTCAGCATTGCTACATTCCCACATCTGGTTACTAGGGCAGCAGAGCCTTCTGGAAGTCCTGTTCCCAGGTTGTCAATTAGAATGGAATGTGCCAGGAAAAAACCCCAGAAGTGTATGTCACATTACTTCTTATTCGCTCTTTTAATTTGTTTAAATCGGGGTAATGATTAGAATACTGTTGGTCCTATATGTACAGAATCTGGTTCATTTGTACGTTTTATATATATATATATTCTTGTACAGATCCTCTTCCCATGTAAATTATTGCAGAGTGTTCTGGTGACCTCCCTTGCTATATGGTCGGTCTGTTTGATATATATATTTAATACGTATTTGTACACATATGGTGACACTAATCTTAAGTTATCCATTCCCCCCACCTTTCATTTTACATCAGCTTAGTTTGTTTTCTAAGTCTGTGAGTGTCTTTCTTTGTGGAAATATGTTCATTTGTGTCAGCTGTTAGATAACGCCTATAGGTGATGTCATACGGTATGCCTTTTGCTTTCCGACTTAACTCATGTTCTGTGATGATCTCTAGGCTCATCTCGGGTGCCTCAAAGAGCAGTGTTTCCTTGTTTTCCATGGCTAATAGTCCACTGTGTCCACGGACCAGCTCTTCTTATCCATTCATCTGTTGATGGACATTTGGGTTGCTTCGGTGTCTTGGCTACTGTGAAAACTCGTGGAGTGCAGCTCTTGCAGCCCGTCTTCTCAGGTGAGAGGCTCGGCTGTGGGTGTTCTGGATGGAAGGGTGGCTCAATTTTTAATTGAAAACGCAGCTCCTTTCTGTTCTCATTATTGGCTGTTACAACTAGACATGTCCTCCGCAGACAGAGGGAACAGAGTTCTCTAAAACCCCTTCAGCATTTATTGTTTGTAGTCTTTTGGCTGACGGTAGTTAACTTGGGTGAGCTGAAAGCTTTTTGTAGCTTAGAGGAGTCTGATCATTCCTGAGGTTGAGCTTTTCTCCATTTTGCTTTTTTGATAAAGAGTGAGTAAAACTTACCTCTTCATACTATCTCTTTGACACATTTGCCTGCTTTGAATTTTTTTCACCACTGCCGAGCTCAGGACATTTTTTTTTTTTTTGAGGGCAGGTGTCTTTTAGAGGCCGGAGTCCTTGTGAATGTTAAGTGACCCATAGCTATCCGTTTAAAGCCGCTCTTGCGGGAAACGGCCACAAGGCGGCAGCATTTCTCCATTTCCAACTCTGGGTTTTCCTGCAACAGAGGCTTCCTGGAAATTGTGTTAGTAGGCTGCAAATGAGAGTGCAGTGTGTCAGGGCAAACCCCCAAGAGCTTATATCTCCTTACTTCTTGTGTGTTTTTTAAAATTTAATTGTTATCTAGTATCACAGCCAATTGGATAAAAATGTGGTGTGTGTTCTAGGTGTACTGCATCTGGTTCATCATATGTATGTGTCAATCTATTCATCTTTGGATCCTTTCCCGTGTAGGTTATTACAGAGTGTTGAGTCGACCTCTCTTGGTATTCCTTAGGTATTTTGTGATTATATATTTCATATGTATCAGTACATGTCTGTAAACCCCCATATCCAAATTCATACATTCCTTACACCTTTCCACTTGGTTAAGCATAGTTGGTTTTCTGCATCTATGCACGGCCTTCTCTTGGAAATGACTTCATGGGTATCAATGTTGAAGTAACAGCTATAAGTGATGTCATAGGATATTTCTATTTCGGTTTCTTTCGTACTTCCTTTTGGGTGGGTATCTCTAGATCCTTCTACGGTGGTGCCAGAGGCACCTGTTGCATGCTCTTCCGTGGCTCATGTTCCATTGTGCACATGGGCCCCCTTCTTCTTGGTGCATTGTTCTGTTGATGGACATTTGGGTTTCTTCCAAGTCTTGGCTATGGTACATGTTGCTGCAGTGCAGGATGGCCAGCCTGTGTCTTTTTGATTTTGGTCTACTCGGGAGATAGGCCCATCAGTGGGCCTACCCGATTACAGGTTAGCTCAATTTTTACCTTTCAACGCACCTCCACGGTGTTCTCACTACTAGCTGTTACCAGGTTACGTCCCAGCGGCCGCTAGAGGGCACAGAGTTCTCTAAAACACCTTGAGCATTTATTCTTTGTAGACTCTGTGGCTGATGATCATTCTGACGACGGTGGGTGAACGTTTCTGTCGACTGGATTTGCATGGCTTTATTAATTCCTGATGTTGAGCATTTTTCCATGCCCTTTTATTTATCACAAGAGAAAGAAAGAAAGAGAAGACAAAATGTGCACAAAATATGCCTCTTGAAATTGTCGTTTTGAAATGTGCACGTCTTTTGAGTTGTTTTCCTCGATGGACGACCCAAGAATCGTTTTTGAGGGCAGGTGTCATTTATAGGCCTGCAATGATTTTGAATATCAAGTGACCATTAGCACTGGGTTTAAAGCTGCTGTTTTGAGAAACGGCCACAAGGCGGCAGCAGGTCTCCTTTACCAAACCTGGTTACTCGGGCAACAGAGCCTCCGTGGAAGTCGTATTCTAGGTTGTCAATTAGAATGGACTGTGCCAGGAAAAAGCCCCTTATGTTTGTGCCTCACGACTGACTTGTTCGTTTTTTAATTCAATGTTTATTGTTTCTCACAGCAAGTTTGATTACAATGTTTTGCTTGTTGTGGGTGTGAAAGATGTGGCTCTTTTACACATAAACATGTATCTAGTCTTCTTTGGATCCTTTTCCCATGTAGCTTATGACACAATGTTGAGTACTCTTCTCTTGGTATTCCGTAGGCCTTTGGTGATTTTGTATTTCACCTGTGTTTGTATCCCTCTCTTAAACCCAATTTCCTAATGTACACAATTCTCACACCTGTCCATGGGTGAACCATAAATCTGTTTATTGCATCTGTGATTGCCTTTCTCTGTGGAAATATCTTCAGTGATATCAATTTTTAGGGAACACCTATAAGTGATATCGTAGGCTATGTATCTTTCGCTCTGTGACTTACTGCAAGGTGCGTGATGAACTCTAGCCTCACCGATGGTGCTGTTGATGGCATTGTTTCCTTTTGTTCCTTGGCTAATATTCCATCTGTTCAGGTCCCTGTTCTTCTTTGTCCACTCATCTGTTGATGGACTTTCTGCTTGCTTCCATGTCCTGGCTATTGTAATACTCCTGCAATGCAGATTTGCCTGCCTGTGTCTTTCCACTTCTGTCTTCTTTCTTAGGTTATAGGCCCACGAGTGGGCCTGCTGGATCATATCGTAACTCAGTGTTTACCTTGTAAAGGCACCTCCATTCTGTTCCCATTAGTGCCTCTTACCAGGTGAAGTCCTGTGGCGAGCATTGCCCTCTGAGGAAGGCGCCACTAAGACCCTCCTAAGCCTCAGGGCCCGACTGTACTCTCCTTGGTATGCATCCTGGACTTTATGGTATGAACATACAAAAGGAGATGGCCTTTGGCCAAATCGCTCCAGGGACCTGCTCAGTTACTGGGAGTCCCTGGTTGTTCCCTAAAGCTAGGAAAAGCAACCCTGGAGGGGAAATTGGTGCCTTTGAGGGAGAAGCCGAGCAGCCAACCAACCAGCTGATGCTGATAAGGTGTGACTAAGCCGAGAAGCCAACCAACCAGCTGATGCCGATAAGGCGTGACGAAGCAAAGTCCCTGCTTTAGGGGTATATATACGGCTAGGCTTTGTTATTAAACTTGCCTTGCAAGCGTCAGTTGCTTGTGCCCTTCTGATCCCATACCTTGGTGCGTTCAGTTCCCTACCCCCTCTCGTCGGTTGTTGCTACACTTTGAGGACCCGCCGCGGCTGGCGGCAAAGTCCCACTTAACCTAGAGGGTATGCACTTCTCCACAACCCCTTCAGCATGAATTGTTGGTAGTCTTGTTGCTGATGGTTCTTCTGACTGGTGTGAGCCGATACCTCTGTGGTTGGATTTGCATGCGTCTCATAAAGCCTTGAAATTGAGCTTTCAGGGATGTCCTTTTTTTCTTCAAACTGTGTGTGTAGCTTACCTCATCACATTCTTTTCTTGACGTATGTGCCGCCTTTTGAAATATTTTGGCCACTACCTCCCTCAAGACATTTTGAGGGCAGGTTTCATTGACAGCCCTCCAGGACTTGTGCACACGAAGTGACCATTAGCACGGGTTTTCAAGCTGCCGTTGCAGGTAACGGCCAGAGGGCTGCAGCATTTCTGCGTTTCCCACTCTGGTAACTAGTGAAACAGACCTTCCTGCCAGTGGTGTTCCTCGGTTATCAATGACGGTGGGATGTGTCTGGAGAAACCCCCCAAAGCTGATGTCTCCTTACTTATATCTGTTTTTAAAATGGAATTTCTACTTTTCACTGGAGTACTCTTCCATTGTGTCCATGGACCACTGCTCCTTTCTGCATTCCTCTGTGGCTGGGCATTTTCATTGCTTCCAAGTGTTGGCTATGGTAAACATTGCTGGATTGCAGGATTGCCAGCCCGTGTCTTTTTGATTCTCATCCTCTCAGGTGATAGACCCAGCAGTGGCTATGCTTGATTGAACGGTCGCTCAATGTTGACCCTTTCCAGGCAACTCCACTGTGTTTTCCTTAGGGGCTCTTACCACGTCCCACTTAGAACCGAGGGTACGTATTTCTTCACCACCCCGTCAGCATTTCTTGTTTGCAGAAGTTTTGCTGCTGGCCATGCTGAGTCGTGTGACATGATAGGTTTTTGTAACGTGTATTTTCGTGTCTAATAATTCCTAAGGTTCAGCATTTTTCCACGCCTTTTTTTATTCTGTTAAACAAAAACAGAAAAAAAAAAACCGTGAGTACAATAAACCTCTCGAAATTGTCTTCTTGGAAGGTTGCCCTCTTTCGACTTTTTTGGTCGATTTTCGACCCCAGGATTTTGTTTTGGAGGGCAGGTGTCATTTACAAGCCTGCAATGGGTGTGAATATTGAGTGACCATTAGCACTGACTTTAAAGCTGCTGCTGTGGGAAACGGCCACAAGGCGTCAGCATTGCTACATTCCCACATCTGGTTACTAGGGCAGCAGAGCCTTCTGGAAGTCCTGTTCCCAGGTTGTCAATTAGAATGGAATGTGCCAGGAAAAAACCCCAGAAGTGTATGTCACATTACTTCTTGTTCGCTCTTTTAATTTGTTTAAATCGGGGTAATGATTAGAATACTGTTGGTCCTATATGTACAGAATCTGGTTCATTTGTACGTTTTATATGTATATATATATATATATATGTATATATATATATATATATATTCTTGTACAGATCCTCTTCCCATGTAAATTATTGCAGAGTGTTCTGGTGACCTCCCTTGCTATATGGTCGGTCTGTTTGATATATATATTTAATACGTATTTGTACACATATGGTGACACTAATCTTAAGTTATCCATTCCCCCCACCTTTCATTTTACTTAAGCTTAGTTTGTTTTCTAAGTGTGTGAGTGTCTTTCTTTGTGGAAATATGTTCATTTGTGTCAGCTGTTAGATAACGCCTATAGGTGATGTCATACGGTATGCCTTTTGCTTTCCGACTTAACTCATGTTCTGTGATGATCTCTAGGCTCATCTCGGGTGCCTCAAAGAGCAGTGTTTCCTTGTTTTCCATGGCTAATAGTCCACTGTGTCCACGGACCAGCTCTTCTTATCCATTCATCTGTTGATGGACATTTGGGTTGCTTCGGTGTCTTGGCTACTGTGAAAACTCGTGGAGTGCAGCTCTTGCAGCCCGTCTTCTCAGGTGAGAGGCTCGGCTGTGGGTGTTCTGGATGGAAGGGTGGCTCAATTTTTAATTGAAAACGCAGCTCCTTTCTGTTCTCATTATTGGCTGTTACAACTAGACATGTCCTCCGCAGACAGAGGGAACAGAGTTCTCTAAAACCCCTTCAGCATTTATTGTTTGTAGTCTTTTGGCTGACGGTAGTTAACTTGGGTGAGCTGAAAGCTTTTTGTAGCTTAGAGGAGTCTGATCATTCCTGAGGTTGAGCTTTTCTCCATTTTGCTTTTTTGATAAAGAGTGAGTAAAACTTACCTCTTCATACTATCTCTTTGACACATTTGCCTGCTTTGAATTTTTTTCACCACTGCCGAGCTCAGGACATTTTTTTTTTTTTTTTTGAGGGCAGGTGTCTTTTAGAGGCCGGAGTCCTTGTGAATGTTAAGTGACCCATAGCTATCCGTTTAAAGCCGCTCTTGCGGGAAACGGCCACAAGGCGGCAGCATTTCTCCATTTCCAACTCTGGGTTTTCCTGCAACAGAGGCTTCCTGGAAATTGTGTTAGTAGGCTGCAAATGAGAGTGCAGTGTGTCAGGGCAAACCCCCAAGAGCTTATATCTCCTTACTTCTTGTGTGTTTTTTAAAATTTAATTGTTATCTAGTATCACAGCCAATTGGATAAAAATGTGGTGTGTGTTCTAGGTGTACTGCATCTGGTTCATCATATGTATGTGTCAATCTATTCATCTTTGGATCCTTTCCCGTGTAGGTTATTACAGAGTGTTGAGTCGACCTCTCTTGGTATTCCTTAGGTATTTTGTGATTATATATTTCATATGTATCAGTACATGTCTGTAAACCCCCATATCCAAATTCATACATTCCTTACACCTTTCCACTTGGTTAAGCATAGTTGGTTTTCTGCATCTATGCACGGCCTTCTCTTGGAAATGACTTCATGGGTATCAATGTTGAAGTAACAGCTATAAGTGATGTCATAGGATATTTCTATTTCGGTTTCTTTCGTACTTCCTTTTGGGTGGGTATCTCTAGATCCTTCTACGGTGGTGCCAGAGGCACCTGTTGCATGCTCTTCCGTGGCTCATGTTCCATTGTGCACATGGGCCCCCTTCTTCTTGGTGCATTGTTCTGTTGATGGACATTTGGGTTTCTTCCAAGTCTTGGCTATGGTACATGTTGCTGCAGTGCAGGATGGCCAGCCTGTGTCTTTTTGATTTTGGTCTACTCGGGAGATAGGCCCATCAGTGGGCCTACCCGATTACAGGTTAGCTCAATTTTTACCTTTCAACGCACCTCCACGGTGTTCTCACTACTAGCTGTTACCAGGTTACGTCCCAGCGGCCGCTAGAGGGCACAGAGTTCTCTAAAACACCTTGAGCATTTATTCTTTGTAGACTCTGTGGCTGATGATCATTCTGACGACGGTGGGTGAACGTTTCTGTCGACTGGATTTGCATGGCTTTATTAATTCCTGATGTTGAGCATTTTTCCATGCCCTTTTATTTATCACAAGAGAAAGAAAGAAAGAGAAGACAAAATGTGCACAAAATATGCCTCTTGAAATTGTCGTTTTGAAATGTGCACGTCTTTTGAGTTGTTTTCCTCGATGGACGACCCAAGAATCGTTTTTGAGGGCAGGTGTCATTTATAGGCCTGCAATGATTTTGAATATCAAGTGACCATTAGCACTGGGTTTAAAGCTGCTGTTTTGAGAAACGGCCACAAGGCGGCAGCAGGTCTCCTTTACCAAACCTGGTTACTCGGGCAACAGAGCCTCCGTGGAAGTCGTATTCTAGGTTGTCAATTAGAATGGACTGTGCCAGGAAAAAGCCCCTTATGTTTGTGCCTCACGACTGACTTGTTCGTTTTTTAATTCAATGTTTATTGTTTCTCACAGCAAGTTTGATTACAATGTTTTGCTTGTTGTGGGTGTGAAAGATGTGGCTCTTTTACACATAAACATGTAACTAGTCTTCTTTGGATCCTTTTCCCATGTAGCTTATGACACAATGTTGAGTACTCTTCTCTTGGTATTCCGTAGGCCTTTGGTGATTTTGTATTTCACCTGTGTTTGTATCCCTCTCTTAAACCCAATTTCCTAATGTACACAATTCTCACACCTGTCCATGGGTG
The DNA here is from genome assembly GCF_026419965.1 of Kogia breviceps. Taxonomy (NCBI): domain Eukaryota; kingdom Metazoa; phylum Chordata; class Mammalia; order Artiodactyla; family Physeteridae; genus Kogia; species Kogia breviceps. The sequence continues at coordinate 134,774 of NW_026711590.1, forward strand.
AACCATAAATCTGTTTATTGCATCTGTGATTGCCTTTCTCTGTGGAAATATCTTCAGTGATATCAATTTTTAGGGAACACCTATAAGTGATATCGTAGGCTATGTATCTTTCGCTCTGTGACTTACTGCAAGGTGCGTGATGAACTCTAGCCTCACCGATGGTGCTGTTGATGGCATTGTTTCCTTTTGTTCCTTGGCTAATATTCCATCTGTTCAGGTCCCTGTTCTTCTTTGTCCACTCATCTGTTGATGGACTTTCTGCTTGCTTCCATGTCCTGGCTATTGTAATACTCCTGCAATGCAGATTTGCCTGCCTGTGTCTTTCCACTTCTGTCTTCTTTCTTAGGTTATAGGCCCACGAGTGGGCCTGCTGGATCATATCGTAACTCAGTGTTTACCTTGTAAAGGCACCTCCATTCTGTTCCCATTAGTGCCTCTTACCAGGTGAAGTCCTGTGGCGAGCATTGCCCTCTGAGGAAGGCGCCACTAAGACCCTCCTAAGCCTCAGGGCCCGACTGTACTCTCCTTGGTATGCATCCTGGACTTTATGGTATGAACATACAAAAGGAGATGGCCTTTGGCCAAATCGCTCCAGGGACCTGCTCAGTTACTGGGAGTCCCTGGTTGTTCCCTAAAGCTAGGAAAAGCAACCCTGGAGGGGAAATTGGTGCCTTTGAGGGAGAAGCCGAGCAGCCAACCAACCAGCTGATGCTGATAAGGTGTGACTAAGCCGAGAAGCCAACCAACCAGCTGATGCCGATAAGGCGTGACGAAGCAAAGTCCCTGCTTTAGGGGTATATATACGGCTAGGCTTTGTTATTAAACTTGCCTTGCAAGCGTCAGTTGCTTGTGCCCTTCTGATCCCATACCTTGGTGCGTTCAGTTCCCTACCCCCTCTCGTCGGTTGTTGCTACACTTTGAGGACCCGCCGCGGCTGGCGGCAAAGTCCCACTTAACCTAGAGGGTATGCACTTCTCCACAACCCCTTCAGCATGAATTGTTGGTAGTCTTGTTGCTGATGGTTCTTCTGACTGGTGTGAGCCGATACCTCTGTGGTTGGATTTGCATGCGTCTCATAAAGCCTTGAAATTGAGCTTTCAGGGATGTCCTTTTTTTCTTCAAACTGTGTGTGTAGCTTACCTCATCACATTCTTTTCTTGACGTATGTGCCGCCTTTTGAAATATTTTGGCCACTACCTCCCTCAAGACATTTTGAGGGCAGGTTTCATTGACAGCCCTCCAGGACTTGTGCACACGAAGTGACCATTAGCACGGGTTTTCAAGCTGCCGTTGCAGGTAACGGCCAGAGGGCTGCAGCATTTCTGCGTTTCCCACTCTGGTAACTAGTGAAACAGACCTTCCTGCCAGTGGTGTTCCTCGGTTATCAATGACGGTGGGATGTGTCTGGAGAAACCCCCCAAAGCTGATGTCTCCTTACTTATATCTGTTTTTAAAATGGAATTTCTACTTTTCACTGGAGTACTCTTCCATTGTGTCCATGGACCACTGCTCCTTTCTGCATTCCTCTGTGGCTGGGCATTTTCATTGCTTCCAAGTGTTGGCTATGGTAAACATTGCTGGATTGCAGGATTGCCAGCCCGTGTCTTTTTGATTCTCATCCTCTCAGGTGATAGACCCAGCAGTGGCTATGCTTGATTGAACGGTCGCTCAATGTTGACCCTTTCCAGGCAACTCCACTGTGTTTTCCTTAGGGGCTCTTACCACGTCCCACTTAGAACCGAGGGTACGCATTTCTTCACCACCCCGTCAGCATTTCTTGTTTGCAGAAGTTTTGCTGCTGGCCATGCTGAGTCGTGTGACATGATAGGTTTTTGTAACGTGTATTTTCGTGTCTAATAATTCCTAAGGTTCAGCATTTTTCCACGCCTTTTTTTAATTCTGTTAAACAAAAACAGAAAAAACAAAACCGTGAGTACAATAAACCTCTCGAAATTGTCTTCTTGGAAGGTTGCCCTCTTTCGACTTTTTTGGTCGATTTTCGACCCCAGGATTTTGTTTTGGAGGGCAGGTGTCATTTACAAGCCTGCAATGGGTGTGAATATTGAGTGACCATTAGCACTGACTTTAAAGCTGCTGCTGTGGGAAACGGCCACAAGGCGTCAGCATTGCTACATTCCCACATCTGGTTACTAGGGCAGCAGAGCCTTCTGGAAGTCCTGTTCCCAGGTTGTCAATTAGAATGGAATGTGCCAGGAAAAAACCCCAGAAGTGTATGTCACATTACTTCTTGTTCGCTCTTTTAATTTGTTTAAATCGGGGTAATGATTAGAATACTGTTGGTCCTATATGTACAGAATCTGGTTCATTTGTACGTTTTATATGTATATATATATATATATATATATATATATATTCTTGTACAGATCCTCTTCCCATGTAAATTATTGCAGAGTGTTCTGGTGACCTCCCTTGCTATATGGTCGGTCTGTTTGATATATATATTTAATACGTATTTGTACACATATGGTGACACTAATCTTAAGTTATCCATTCCCCCCACCTTTCATTTTACTTAAGCTTAGTTTGTTTTCTAAGTGTGTGAGTGTCTTTCTTTGTGGAAATATGTTCATTTGTGTCAGCTGTTAGATAACGCCTATAGGTGATGTCATACGGTATGCCTTTTGCTTTCCGACTTAACTCATGTTCTGTGATGATCTCTAGGCTCATCTCGGGTGCCTCAAAGAGCAGTGTTTCCTTGTTTTCCATGGCTAATAGTCCACTGTGTCCACGGACCAGCTCTTCTTATCCATTCATCTGTTGATGGACATTTGGGTTGCTTCGGTGTCTTGGCTACTGTGAAAACTCGTGGAGTGCAGCTCTTGCAGCCCGTCTTCTCAGGTGAGAGGCTCGGCTGTGGGTGTTCTGGATGGAAGGGTGGCTCAATTTTTAATTGAAAACGCAGCTCCTTTCTGTTCTCATTATTGGCTGTTACAACTAGACATGTCCTCCGCAGACAGAGGGAACAGAGTTCTCTAAAACCCCTTCAGCATTTATTGTTTGTAGTCTTTTGGCTGACGGTAGTTAACTTGGGTGAGCTGAAAGCTTTTTGTAGCTTAGAGGAGTCTGATCATTCCTGAGGTTGAGCTTTTCTCCATTTTCCTTTTTTTGATAAAGAGTGAGTAAAACTTACCTCTATCATACTATCTCTTTGACACATTTGCCTGCTTTGAATTTTTTTGGCCACGGCCGAGCTCAGGACATTTTTTTTTTTTTTTGAGGGCAGGTGTCTTTTAGAGGCCGGAGTCCTTATGAATGTTAAGTGACCCATAGCTATCCGTTTAAAGCCGCTCTTGCGGGAAACGGCCACAAGGCGGCAGCATTTCTCCATTTCCAACTCTGGGTTTTCCTGCAACAGAGGCTTCCTGGAAATTGTGTTAGTAGGCTGCAAATGAGAGTGCAGTGTGTCAGGGCAAACCCCCAAGAGCTTATATCTCCTTACTTCTTGTGTGTTTTTTAAAATTTAATTGTTATCTAGTATCACAGCCAATTGGATAAAAATGTGGTGTGTGTTCTAGGTGTACTGCATCTGGTTCATCATATGTATGTGTCAATCTATTCATCTTTGGATCCTTTCCCGTGTAGGTTATTACAGAGTGTTGAGTCGACCTCTCTTGGTATTCCTTAGGTATTTTGTGATTATATATTTCATATGTATCAGTACATGTCTGTAAACCCCCATATCCAAATTCATACATTCCTTACACCTTTCCACTTGGTTAAGCATAGTTGGTTTTCTGCATCTATGCACGGCCTTCTCTTGGAAATGACTTCATGGGTATCAATGTTGAAGTAACAGCTATAAGTGATGTCATAGGATATTTCTATTTCGGTTTCTTTCGTACTTCCTTTTGGGTGGGTATCTCTAGATCCTTCTACGGTGGTGCCAGAGGCACCTGTTGCATGCTCTTCCGTGGCTCATGTTCCATTGTGCACATGGGCCCCCTTCTTCTTGGTGCATTGTTCTGTTGATGGACATTTGGGTTTCTTCCAAGTCTTGGCTATGGTACATGTTGCTGCAGTGCAGGATGGCCAGCCTGTGTCTTTTTGATTTTGGTCTACTCGGGAGATAGGCCCATCAGTGGGCCTACCCGATTACAGGTTAGCTCAATTTTTACCTTTCAACGCACCTCCACGGTGTTCTCACTACTAGCTGTTACCAGGTTACGTCCCAGCGGCCGCTAGAGGGCACAGAGTTCTCTAAAACACCTTGAGCATTTATTCTTTGTAGACTCTGTGGCTGATGATCATTCTGACGACGGTGGGTGAACGTTTCTGTCGACTGGATTTGCATGGCTTTATTAATTCCTGATGTTGAGCATTTTTCCATGCCCTTTTATTTATCACAAGAGAAAGAAAGAAAGAGAAGACAAAATGTGCACAAAATATGCCTCTTGAAATTGTCGTTTTGAAATGTGCACGTCTTTTGAGTTGTTTTCCTCGATGGACGACCCAAGAATCGTTTTTGAGGGCAGGTGTCATTTATAGGCCTGCAATGATTTTGAATATCAAGTGACCATTAGCACTGGGTTTAAAGCTGCTGTTTTGAGAAACGGCCACAAGGCGGCAGCAGGTCTCCTTTACCAAACCTGGTTACTCGGGCAACAGAGCCTCCGTGGAAGTCGTATTCTAGGTTGTCAATTAGAATGGACTGTGCCAGGAAAAAGCCCCTTATGTTTGTGCCTCACGACTGACTTGTTCGTTTTTTAATTCAATGTTTATTGTTTCTCACAGCAAGTTTGATTACAATGTTTTGCTTGTTGTGGGTGTGAAAGATGTGGCTCTTTTACACATAAACATGTAACTAGTCTTCTTTGGATCCTTTTCCCATGTAGCTTATGACACAATGTTGAGTACTCTTCTCTTGGTATTCCGTAGGCCTTTGGTGATTTTGTATTTCACCTGTGTTTGTATCCCTCTCTTAAACCCAATTTCCTAATGTACACAATTCTCACACCTGTCCATGGGTGAACCATAAATCTGTTTATTGCATCTGTGATTGCCTTTCTCTGTGGAAATATCTTCAGTGATATCAATTTTTAGGGAACACCTATAAGTGATATCGTAGGCTATGTATCTTTCGCTCTGTGACTTACTGCAAGGTGCGTGATGAACTCTAGCCTCACCGATGGTGCTGTTGATGGCATTGTTTCCTTTTGTTCCTTGGCTAATATTCCATCTGTTCAGGTCCCTGTTCTTCTTTGTCCACTCATCTGTTGATGGACTTTCTGCTTGCTTCCATGTCCTGGCTATTGTAATACTCCTGCAATGCAGATTTGCCTGCCTGTGTCTTTCCACTTCTGTCTTCTTTCTTAGGTTATAGGCCCACGAGTGGGCCTGCTGGATCATATCGTAACTCAGTGTTTACCTTGTAAAGGCACCTCCATTCTGTTCCCATTAGTGCCTCTTACCAGGTGAAGTCCTGTGGCGAGCATTGCCCTCTGAGGAAGGCGCCACTAAGACCCTCCTAAGCCTCAGGGCCCGACTGTACTCTCCTTGGTATGCATCCTGGACTTTATGGTATGAACATACAAAAGGAGATGGCCTTTGGCCAAATCGCTCCAGGGACCTGCTCAGTTACTGGGAGTCCCTGGTTGTTCCCTAAAGCTAGGAAAAGCAACCCTGGAGGGGAAATTGGTGCCTTTGAGGGAGAAGCCGAGCAGCCAACCAACCAGCTGATGCTGATAAGGTGTGACTAAGCCGAGAAGCCAACCAACCAGCTGATGCCGATAAGGCGTGACGAAGCAAAGTCCCTGCTTTAGGGGTATATATACGGCTATGCTTTGTTATTAAACTTGCCTTGCAAGCGTCAGTTGCTTGTGCCCTTCTGATCCCATACCTTGGTGCGTTCAGTTCCCTACCCCCTCTCGTCGGTTGTTGCTACACTTTGAGGACCCGCCGCGGCTGGCGGCAAAGTCCCACTTAACCTAGAGGGTATGCACTTCTCCACAACCCCTTCAGCATGAATTGTTGGTAGTCTTGTTGCTGATGGTTCTTCTGACTGGTGTGAGCCGATACCTCTGTGGTTGGATTTGCATGCGTCTCATAAAGCCTTGAAATTGAGCTTTCAGGGATGTCCTTTTTTTCTTCAAACTGTGTGTGTAGCTTACCTCATCACATTCTTTTCTTGACGTATGTGCCGCCTTTTGAAATATTTTGGCCACTACCTCCCTCAAGACATTTTGAGGGCAGGTTTCATTGACAGCCCTCCAGGACTTGTGCACACGAAGTGACCATTAGCACGGGTTTTCAAGCTGCCGTTGCAGGTAACGGCCAGAGGGCTGCAGCATTTCTGCGTTTCCCACTCTGGTAACTAGTGAAACAGACCTTCCTGCCAGTGGTGTTCCTCGGTTATCAATGACGGTGGGATGTGTCTGGAGAAACCCCCCAAAGCTGATGTCTCCTTACTTATATCTGTTTTTAAAATGGAATTTCTACTTTTCACTGGAGTACTCTTCCATTGTGTCCATGGACCACTGCTCCTTTCTGCATTCCTCTGTGGCTGGGCATTTTCATTGCTTCCAAGTGTTGGCTATGGTAAACATTGCTGGATTGCAGGATTGCCAGCCCGTGTCTTTTTGATTCTCATCCTCTCAGGTGATAGACCCAGCAGTGGCTATGCTTGATTGAACGGTCGCTCAATGTTGACCCTTTCCAGGCAACTCCACTGTGTTTTCCTTAGGGGCTCTTACCACGTCCCACTTAGAACCGAGGGTACGTATTTCTTCACCACCCCGTCAGCATTTCTTGTTTGCAGAAGTTTTGCTGCTGGCCATGCTGAGTCGTGTGACATGATAGGTTTTTGTAACGTGTATTTTCGTGTCTAATAATTCCTAAGGTTCAGCATTTTTCCACGCCTTTTTTTATTCTGTTAAACAAAAACAGAAAAAAAAAAACCGTGAGTACAATAAACCTCTCGAAATTGTCTTCTTGGAAGGTTGCCCTCTTTCGACTTTTTTGGTCGATTTTCGACCCCAGGATTTTGTTTTGGAGGGCAGGTGTCATTTACAAGCCTGCAATGGGTGTGAATATTGAGTGACCATTAGCACTGACTTTAAAGCTGCTGCTGTGGGAAACGGCCACAAGGCGTCAGCATTGCTACATTCCCACATCTGGTTACTAGGGCAGCAGAGCCTTCTGGAAGTCCTGTTCCCAGGTTGTCAATTAGAATGGAATGTGCCAGGAAAAAACCCCAGAAGTGTATGTCACATTACTTCTTGTTCGCTCTTTTAATTTGTTTAAATCGGGGTAATGATTAGAATACTGTTGGTCCTATATGTACAGAATCTGGTTCATTTGTACGTTTTATATGTATATATATATATATATATATATATATATATATATATATATATATATATATATATTCTTGTACAGATCCTCTTCCCATGTAAATTATTGCAGAGTGTTCTGGTGACCTCCCTTGCTATATGGTCGGTCTGTTTGATATATATATTTAATACGTATTTGTACACATATGGTGACACTAATCTTAAGTTATCCATTCCCCCCACCTTTCATTTTACTTAAGCTTAGTTTGTTTTCTAAGTGTGTGAGTGTCTTTCTTTGTGGAAATATGTTCATTTGTGTCAGCTGTTAGATAACGCCTATAGGTGATGTCATACGGTATGCCTTTTGCTTTCCGACTTAACTCATGTTCTGTGATGATCTCTAGGCTCATCTCGGGTGCCTCAAAGAGCAGTGTTTCCTTGTTTTCCATGGCTAATAGTCCACTGTGTCCACGGACCAGCTCTTCTTATCCATTCATCTGTTGATGGACATTTGGGTTGCTTCGGTGTCTTGGCTACTGTGAAAACTCGTGGAGTGCAGCTCTTGCAGCCCGTCTTCTCAGGTGAGAGGCTCGGCTGTGGGTGTTCTGGATGGAAGGGTGGCTCAATTTTTAATTGAAAACGCAGCTCCTTTCTGTTCTCATTATTGGCTGTTACAACTAGACATGTCCTCCGCAGACAGAGGGAACAGAGTTCTCTAAAACCCCTTCAGCATTTATTGTTTGTAGTCTTTTGGCTGACGGTAGTTAACTTGGGTGAGCTGAAAGCTTTTTGTAGCTTAGAGGAGTCTGATCATTCCTGAGGTTGAGCTTTTCTCCATTTTGCTTTTTTGATAAAGAGTGAGTAAAACTTACCTCTTCATACTATCTCTTTGACACATTTGCCTGCTTTGAATTTTTTTCACCACTGCCGAGCTCAGGACATTTTTTTTTTTTTTTGAGGGCAGGTGTCTTTTAGAGGCCGGAGTCCTTGTGAATGTTAAGTGACCCATAGCTATCCGTTTAAAGCCGCTCTTGCGGGAAACGGCCACAAGGCGGCAGCATTTCTCCATTTCCAACTCTGGGTTTTCCTGCAACAGAGGCTTCCTGGAAATTGTGTTAGTAGGCTGCAAATGAGAGTGCAGTGTGTCAGGGCAAACCCCCAAGAGCTTATATCTCCTTACTTCTTGTGTGTTTTTTAAAATTTAATTGTTATCTAGTATCACAGCCAATTGGATAAAAATGTGGTGTGTGTTCTAGGTGTACTGCATCTGGTTCATCATATGTATGTGTCAATCTATTCATCTTTGGATCCTTTCCCGTGTAGGTTATTACAGAGTGTTGAGTCGACCTCTCTTGGTATTCCTTAGGTATTTTGTGATTATATATTTCATATGTATCAGTACATGTCTGTAAACCCCCATATCCAAATTCATACATTCCTTACACCTTTCCACTTGGTTAAGCATAGTTGGTTTTCTGCATCTATGCACGGCCTTCTCTTGGAAATGACTTCATGGGTATCAATGTTGAAGTAACAGCTATAAGTGATGTCATAGGATATTTCTATTTCGGTTTCTTTCGTACTTCCTTTTGGGTGGGTATCTCTAGATCCTTCTACGGTGGTGCCAGAGGCACCTGTTGCATGCTCTTCCGTGGCTCATGTTCCATTGTGCACATGGGCCCCCTTCTTCTTGGTGCATTGTTCTGTTGATGGACATTTGGGTTTCTTCCAAGTCTTGGCTATGGTACATGTTGCTGCAGTGCAGGATGGCCAGCCTGTGTCTTTTTGATTTTGGTCTACTCGGGAGATAGGCCCATCAGTGGGCCTACCCGATTACAGGTTAGCTCAATTTTTACCTTTCAACGCACCTCCACGGTGTTCTCACTACTAGCTGTTACCAGGTTACGTCCCAGCGGCCGCTAGAGGGCACAGAGTTCTCTAAAACACCTTGAGCATTTATTCTTTGTAGACTCTGTGGCTGATGATCATTCTGACGACGGTGGGTGAACGTTTCTGTCGACTGGATTTGCATGGCTTTATTAATTCCTGATGTTGAGCATTTTTCCATGCCCTTTTATTTATCACAAGAGAAAGAAAGAAAGAGAAGACAAAATGTGCACAAAATATGCCTCTTGAAATTGTCGTTTTGAAATGTGCACGTCTTTTGAGTTGTTTTCCTCGATGGACGACCCAAGAATCGTTTTTGAGGGCAGGTGTCATTTATAGGCCTGCAATGATTTTGAATATCAAGTGACCATTAGCACTGGGTTTAAAGCTGCTGTTTTGAGAAACGGCCACAAGGCGGCAGCAGGTCTCCTTTACCAAACATGGTTACTCGGGCAACAGAGCCTCCGTGGAAGTCGTATTCTAGGTTGTCAATTAGAATGGACTGTGCCAGGAAAAAGCCCCTTATGTTTGTGCCTCACGACTGACTTGTTCGTTTTTTAATTCAATGTTTATTGTTTCTCACAGCAAGTTTGATTACAATGTTTTGCTTGTTGTGGGTGTGAAAGATGTGGCTCTTTTACACATAAACATGTAACTAGTCTTCTTTGGATCCTTTTCCCATGTAGCTTATGACACAATGTTGAGTACTCTTCTCTTGGTATTCCGTAGGCCTTTGGTGATTTTGTATTTCACCTGTGTTTGTATCTCTCTCTTAAACCCAATTTCCTAATGTACACAATTCTCACACCTGTCCATGGGTGAACCATAAATCTGTTTATTGCATCTGTGATTGCCTTTCTCTGTGGAAATATCTTCAGTGATATCAATTTTTAGGGAACACCTATAAGTGATATCGTAGGCTATGTATCTTTCGCTCTGTGACTTACTGCAAGGTGCGTGATGAACTCTAGCCTCACCGATGGTGCTGTTGATGGCATTGTTTCCTTTTGTTCCTTGGCTAATATTCCATCTGTTCAGGTCCCTGTTCTTCTTTGTCCACTCATCTGTTGATGGACTTTCTGCTTGCTTCCATGTCCTGGCTATTGTAATACTCCTGCAATGCAGATTTGCCTGCCTGTGTCTTTCCACTTCTGTCTTCTTTCTTAGGTTATAGGCCCAGGAGTGGGCCTGCTGGATCATATCGTAACTCAGTGTTTACCTTGTAAAGGCACCTCCATTCTGTTCCCATTAGTGCCTCTTACCAGGTGAAGTCCTGTGGCGAGCATTGCCCTCTGAGGAAGGCGCCACTAAGACCCTCCTAAGCCTCAGGGCCCGACTGTACTCTCCTTGGTATGCATCCTGGACTTTATGGTATGAACATACAAAAGGAGATGGCCTTTGGCCAAATCGCTCCAGGGACCTGCTCAGTTACTGGGAGTCCCTGGTTGTTCCCTAAAGCTAGGAAAAGCAACCCTGGAGGGGAAATTGGTGCCTTTGAGGGAGAAGCCGAGCAGCCAACCAACCAGCTGATGCTGATAAGGTGTGACTAAGCCGAGAAGCCAACCAACCAGCTGATGCCGATAAGGCGTGACGAAGCAAAGTCCCTGCTTTAGGGGTATATATACGGCTAGGCTTTGTTATTAAACTTGCCTTGCAAGCGTCAGTTGCTTGTGCCCTTCTGATCCCATACCTTGGTGCGTTCAGTTCCCTACCCCCTCTCGTCGGTTGTTGCTACACTTTGAGGACCCGCCGCGGCTGGCGGCAAAGTCCCACTTAACCTAGAGGGTATGCACTTCTCCACAACCCCTTCAGCATGAATTGTTGGTAGTCTTGTTGCTGATGGTTCTTCTGACTGGTGTGAGCCGATACCTCTGTGGTTGGATTTGCATGCGTCTCATAAAGCCTTGAAATTGAGCTTTCAGGGATGTCCTTTTTTTCTTCAAACTGTGTGTGTAGCTTACCTCATCACATTCTTTTCTTGAAGTATGTGCCGCCTTTTGAAATATTTTGGCCACTACCTCCCTCAAGACATTTTGAGGGCAGGTTTCATTGACAGCCCTCCAGGACTTGTGCACACGAAGTGACCATTAGCACGGGTTTTCAAGCTGCCGTTGCAGGTAACGGCCAGAGGGCTGCAGCATTTCTGCGTTTCCCACTCTGGTAACTAGTGAAACAGACCTTCCTGCCAGTGGTGTTCCTCGGTTATCAATGACGGTGGGATGTGTCTGGAGAAACCCCCCAAAGCTGATGTCTCCTTACTTATATCTGTTTTTAAAATGGAATTTCTACTTTTCACTGGAGTACTCTTCCATTGTGTCCATGGACCACTGCTCCTTTCTGCATTCCTCTGTGGCTGGGCATTTTCATTGCTTCCAAGTGTTGGCTATGGTAAACATTGCTGGATTGCAGGATTGCCAGCCCGTGTCTTTTTGATTCTCATCCTCTCAGGTGATAGACCCAGCAGTGGCTATGCTTGATTGAACGGTCGCTCAATGTTGACCCTTTCCAGGCAACTCCACTGTGTTTTCCTTAGGGGCTCTTACCACGTCCCACTTAGAACCGAGGGTACGCATTTCTTCACCACCCCGTCAGCATTTCTTGTTTGCAGAAGTTTTGCTGCTGGCCATGCTGAGTCGTGTGACATGATAGGTTTTTGTAACGTGTATTTTCGTGTCTAATAATTCCTAAGGTTCAGCATTTTTCCACGCCTTTTTTTATTCTGTTAAACAAAAACAGAAAAAAAAAAAACCGTGAGTACAATAAACCTCTCGAAATTGTCTTCTTGGAAGGTTGCCCTCTTTGGACTTTTTTGGTCGATTTTCGACCCCAGGATTTTGTTTTGGAGGGCAGGTGTCATTTACAAGCCTGCAATGGGTGTGAATATTGAGTGACCATTAGCACTGACTTTAAAGCTGCTGCTGTGGGAAACGGCCACAAGGCGTCAGCATTGCTACATTCCCACATCTGGTTACTAGGGCAGCAGAGCCTTCTGGAAGTCCTGTTCCCAGGTTGTCAATTAGAATGGAATGTGCCAGGAAAAAACCCCAGAAGTGTATGTCACATTACTTCTTGTTCGCTCTTTTAATTTGTTTAAATCGGGGTAATGATTAGAATACTGTTGGTCCTATATGTACAGAATCTGGTTCATTTGTACGTTTTATATGTATATATATATATATATATATATATATATATATATATATATATATATATATATATTCTTGTACAGATCCTCTTCCCATGTAAATTATTGCAGAGTGTTCTGGTGACCTCCCTTGCTATATGGTCGGTCTGTTTGATATATATATTTAATACGTATTTGTACACATATGGTGACACTAATCTTAAGTTATCCATTCCCCCCACCTTTCATTTTACTTAAGCTTAGTTTGTTTTCTAAGTGTGTGAGTGTCTTTCTTTGTGGAAATATGTTCATTTGTGTCAGCTGTTAGATAACGCCTATAGGTGATGTCATACGGTATGCCTTTTGCTTTCCGACTTAACTCATGTTCTGTGATGATCTCTAGGCTCATCTCGGGTGCCTCAAAGAGCAGTGTTTCCTTGTTTTCCATGGCTAATAGTCCACTGTGTCCACGGACCAGCTCTTCTTATCCATTCATCTGTTGATGGACATTTGGGTTGCTTCGGTGTCTTGGCTACTGTGAAAACTCGTGGAGTGCAGCTCTTGCAGCCCGTCTTCTCAGGTGAGAGGCTCGGCTGTGGGTGTTCTGGATGGAAGGGTGGCTCAATTTTTAATTGAAAACGCAGCTCCTTTCTGTTCTCATTATTGGCTGTTACAACTAGACATGTCCTCCGCAGACAGAGGGAACAGAGTTCTCTAAAACCCCTTCAGCATTTATTGTTTGTAGTCTTTTGGCTGACGGTAGTTAACTTGGGTGAGCTGAAAGCTTTTTGTAGCTTAGAGGAGTCTGATCATTCCTGAGGTTGAGCTTTTCTCCATTTTGCTTTTTTGATAAAGAGTGAGTAAAACTTACCTCTTCATACTATCTCTTTGACACATTTGCCTGCTTTGAATTTTTTTCACCACTGCCGAGCTCAGGACATTTTTTTTTTTTTTTGAGGGCAGGTGTCTTTTAGAGGCCGGAGTCCTTGTGAATGTTAAGTGACCCATAGCTATCCGTTTAAAGCCGCTCTTGCGGGAAACGGCCACAAGGCGGCAGCATTTCTCCATTTCCAACTCTGGGTTTTCCTGCAACAGAGGCTTCCTGGAAATTGTGTTAGTAGGCTGCAAATGAGAGTGCAGTGTGTCAGGGCAAACCCCCAAGAGCTTATATCTCCTTACTTCTTGTGTGTTTTTTAAAATTTAATTGTTATCTAGTATCACAGCCAATTGGATAAAAATGTGGTGTGTGTTCTAGGTGTACTGCATCTGGTTCATCATATGTATGTGTCAATCTATTCATCTTTGGATCCTTTCCCGTGTAGGTTATTACAGAGTGTTGAGTCGACCTCTCTTGGTATTCCTTAGGTATTTTGTGATTATATATTTCATATGTATCAGTACATGTCTGTAAACCCCCATATCCAAATTCATACATTCCTTACACCTTTCCACTTGGTTAAGCATAGTTGGTTTTCTGCATCTATGCACGGCCTTCTCTTGGAAATGACTTCATGGGTATCAATGTTGAAGTAACAGCTATAAGTGATGTCATAGGATATTTCTATTTCGGTTTCTTTCGTACTTCCTTTTGGGTGGGTATCTCTAGATCCTTCTACGGTGGTGCCAGAGGCACCTGTTGCATGCTCTTCCGTGGCTCATGTTCCATTGTGCACATGGGCCCCCTTCTTCTTGGTGCATTGTTCTGTTGATGGACATTTGGGTTTCTTCCAAGTCTTGGCTATGGTACATGTTGCTGCAGTGCAGGATGGCCAGCCTGTGTCTTTTTGATTTTGGTCTACTCGGGAGATAGGCCCATCAGTGGGCCTACCCGATTACAGGTTAGCTCAATTTTTACCTTTCAACGCACCTCCACGGTGTTCTCACTACTAGCTGTTACCAGGTTACGTCCCAGCGGCCGCTAGAGGGCACAGAGTTCTCTAAAACACCTTGAGCATTTATTCTTTGTAGACTCTGTGGCTGATGATCATTCTGACGACGGTGGGTGAACGTTTCTGTCGACTGGATTTGCATGGCTTTATTAATTCCTGATGTTGAGCATTTTTCCATGCCCTTTTATTTATCACAAGAGAAAGAAAGAAAGAGAAGACAAAATGTGCACAAAATATGCCTCTTGAAATTGTCGTTTTGAAATGTGCACGTCTTTTGAGTTGTTTTCCTCGATGGACGACCCAAGAATCGTTTTTGAGGGCAGGTGTCATTTATAGGCCTGCAATGATTTTGAATATCAAGTGACCATTAGCACTGGGTTTAAAGCTGCTGTTTTGAGAAACGGCCACAAGGCGGCAGCAGGTCTCCTTTACCAAACCTGGTTACTCGGGCAACAGAGCCTCCGTGGAAGTCGTATTCTAGGTTGTCAATTAGAATGGACTGTGCCAGGAAAAAGCCCCTTATGTTTGTGCCTCACGACTGACTTGTTCGTTTTTTAATTCAATGTTTATTGTTTCTCACAGCAAGTTTGATTACAATGTTTTGCTTGTTGTGGGTGTGAAAGATGTGGCTCTTTTACACATAAACATGTAACTAGTCTTCTTTGGATCCTTTTCCCATGTAGCTTATGACACAATGTTGAGTACTCTTCTCTTGGTATTCCGTAGGCCTTTGGTGATTTTGTATTTCACCTGTGTTTGTATCCCTCTCTTAAACCCAATTTCCTAATGTACACAATTCTCACACCTGTCCATGGGTGAACCATAAATCTGTTTATTGCATCTGTGATTGCCTTTCTCTGTGGAAATATCTTCAGTGATATCAATTTTTAGGGAACACCTATAAGTGATATCGTAGGCTATGTATCTTTCGCTCTGTGACTTACTGCAAGGTGCGTGATGAACTCTAGCCTCACCGATGGTGCTGTTGATGGCATTGTTTCCTTTTGTTCCTTGGCTAATATTCCATCTGTTCAGGTCCCTGTTCTTCTTTGTCCACTCATCTGTTGATGGACTTTCTGCTTGCTTCCATGTCCTGGCTATTGTAATACTCCTGCAATGCAGATTTGCCTGCCTGTGTCTTTCCACTTCTGTCTTCTTTCTTAGGTTATAGGCCCACGAGTGGGCCTGCTGGATCATATCGTAACTCAGTGTTTACCTTGTAAAGGCACCTCCATTCTGTTCCCATTAGTGCCTCTTACCAGGTGAAGTCCTGTGGCGAGCATTGCCCTCTGAGGAAGGCGCCACTAAGACCCTCCTAAGCCTCAGGGCCCGACTGTACTCTCCTTGGTATGCATCCTGGACTTTATGGTATGAACATACAAAAGGAGATGGCCTTTGGCCAAATCGCTCCAGGGACCTGCTCAGTTACTGGGAGTCCCTGGTTGTTCCCTAAAGCTAGGAAAAGCAACCCTGGAGGGGAAATTGGTGCCTTTGAGGGAGAAGCCGAGCAGCCAACCAACCAGCTGATGCTGATAAGGTGTGACTAAGCCGAGAAGCCAACCAACCAGCTGATGCCGATAAGGCGTGACGAAGCAAAGTCCCTGCTTTAGGGGTATATATACGGCTATGCTTTGTTATTAAACTTGCCTTGCAAGCGTCAGTTGCTTGTGCCCTTCTGATCCCATACCTTGGTGCGTTCAGTTCCCTACCCCCTCTCGTCGGTTGTTGCTACACTTTGAGGACCCGCCGCGGCTGGCGGCAAAGTCCCACTTAACCTAGAGGGTATGCACTTCTCCACAACCCCTTCAGCATGAATTGTTGGTAGTCTTGTTGCTGATGGTTCTTCTGACTGGTGTGAGCCGATACCTCTGTGGTTGGATTTGCATGCGTCTCATAAAGCCTTGAAATTGAGCTTTCAGGGATGTCCTTTTTTTCTTCAAACTGTGTGTGTAGCTTACCTCATCACATTCTTTTCTTGAAGTATGTGCCGCCTTTTGAAATATTTTGGCCACTACCTCCCTCAAGACATTTTGAGGGCAGGTTTCATTGACAGCCCTCCAGGACTTGTGCACACGAAGTGACCATTAGCACGGGTTTTCAAGCTGCCGTTGCAGGTAACGGCCAGAGGGCTGCAGCATTTCTGCGTTTCCCACTCTGGTAACTAGTGAAACAGACCTTCCTGCCAGTGGTGTTCCTCGGTTATCAATGACGGTGGGATGTGTCTGGAGAAACCCCCCAAAGCTGATGTCTCCTTACTTATATCTGTTTTTAAAATGGAATTTCTACTTTTCACTGGAGTACTCTTCCATTGTGTCCATGGACCACTGCTCCTTTCTGCATTCCTCTGTGGCTGGGCATTTTCATTGCTTCCAAGTGTTGGCTATGGTAAACATTGCTGGATTGCAGGATTGCCAGCCCGTGTCTTTTTGATTCTCATCCTCTCAGGTGATAGACCCAGCAGTGGCTATGCTTGATTGAACGGTCGCTCAATGTTGACCCTTTCCAGGCAACTCCACTGTGTTTTCCTTAGGGGCTCTTACCACGTCCCACTTAGAACCGAGGGTACGTATTTCTTCACCACCCCGTCAGCATTTCTTGTTTGCAGAAGTTTTGCTGCTGGCCATGCTGAGTCGTGTGACATGATAGGTTTTTGTAACGTGTATTTTCGTGTCTAATAATTCCTAAGGTTCAGCATTTTTCCACGCCTTTTTTTATTCTGTTAAACAAAAACAGAAAAAAAAAAACCGTGAGTACAATAAACCTCTCGAAATTGTCTTCTTGGAAGGTTGCCCTCTTTCGACTTTTTTGGTCGATTTTCGACCCCAGGATTTTGTTTTGGAGGGCAGGTGTCATTTACAAGCCTGCAATGGGTGTGAATATTGAGTGACCATTAGCACTGACTTTAAAGCTGCTGCTGTGGGAAACGGCCACAAGGCGTCAGCATTGCTACATTCCCACATCTGGTTACTAGGGCAGCAGAGCCTTCTGGAAGTCCTGTTCCCAGGTTGTCAATTAGAATGGAATGTGCCAGGAAAAAACCCCAGAAGTGTATGTCACATTACTTCTTGTTCGCTCTTTTAATTTGTTTAAATCGGGGTAATGATTAGAATACTGTTGGTCCTATATGTACAGAATCTGGTTCATTTGTACGTTTTATATGTATATATATATATATATATATATATATATATATATATATATATATATATATATATTCTTGTACAGATCCTCTTCCCATGTAAATTATTGCAGAGTGTTCTGGTGACCTCCCTTGCTATATGGTCGGTCTGTTTGATATATATATTTAATACGTATTTGTACACATATGGTGACACTAATCTTAAGTTATCCATTCCCCCCACCTTTCATTTTACTTAAGCTTAGTTTGTTTTCTAAGTGTGTGAGTGTCTTTCTTTGTGGAAATATGTTCATTTGTGTCAGCTGTTAGATAACGCCTATAGGTGATGTCATACGGTATGCCTTTTGCTTTCCGACTTAACTCATGTTCTGTGATGATCTCTAGGCTCATCTCGGGTGCCTCAAAGAGCAGTGTTTCCTTGTTTTCCATGGCTAATAGTCCACTGTGTCCACGGACCAGCTCTTCTTATCCATTCATCTGTTGATGGACATTTGGGTTGCTTCGGTGTCTTGGCTACTGTGAAAACTCGTGGAGTGCAGCTCTTGCAGCCCGTCTTCTCAGGTGAGAGGCTCGGCTGTGGGTGTTCTGGATGGAAGGGTGGCTCAATTTTTAATTGAAAACGCAGCTCCTTTCTGTTCTCATTATTGGCTGTTACAACTAGACATGTCCTCCGCAGACAGAGGGAACAGAGTTCTCTAAAACCCCTTCAGCATTTATTGTTTGTAGTCTTTTGGCTGACGGTAGTTAACTTGGGTGAGCTGAAAGCTTTTTGTAGCTTAGAGGAGTCTGATCATTCCTGAGGTTGAGCTTTTCTCCATTTTCCTTTTTTTGATAAAGAGTGAGTAAAACTTACCTCTATCATACTATCTCTTTGACACATTTGCCTGCTTTGAATTTTTTTGGCCACGGCCGAGCTCAGGACATTTTTTTTTTTTTTTGAGGGCAGGTGTCTTTTAGAGGCCGGAGTCCTTATGAATGTTAAGTGACCCATAGCTATCCGTTTAAAGCCGCTCTTGCGGGAAACGGCCACAAGGCGGCAGCATTTCTCCATTTCCAACTCTGGGTTTTCCTGCAACAGAGGCTTCCTGGAAATTGTGTTAGTAGGCTGCAAATGAGAGTGCAGTGTGTCAGGGCAAACCCCCAAGAGCTTATATCTCCTTACTTCTTGTGTGTTTTTTAAAATTTAATTGTTATCTAGTATCACAGCCAATTGGATAAAAATGTGGTGTGTGTTCTAGGTGTACTGCATCTGGTTCATCATATGTATGTGTCAATCTATTCATCTTTGGATCCTTTCCCGTGTAGGTTATTACAGAGTGTTGAGTCGACCTCTCTTGGTATTCCTTAGGTATTTTGTGATTATATATTTCATATGTATCAGTACATGTCTGTAAACCCCCATATCCAAATTCATACATTCCTTACACCTTTCCACTTGGTTAAGCATAGTTGGTTTTCTGCATCTATGCACGGCCTTCTCTTGGAAATGACTTCATGGGTATCAATGTTGAAGTAACAGCTATAAGTGATGTCATAGGATATTTCTATTTCGGTTTCTTTCGTACTTCCTTTTGGGTGGGTATCTCTAGATCCTTCTACGGTGGTGCCAGAGGCACCTGTTGCATGCTCTTCCGTGGCTCATGTTCCATTGTGCACATGGGCCCCCTTCTTCTTGGTGCATTGTTCTGTTGATGGACATTTGGGTTTCTTCCAAGTCTTGGCTATGGTACATGTTGCTGCAGTGCAGGATGGCCAGCCTGTGTCTTTTTGATTTTGGTCTACTCGGGAGATAGGCCCATCAGTGGGCCTACCCGATTACAGGTTAGCTCAATTTTTACCTTTCAACGCACCTCCACGGTGTTCTCACTACTAGCTGTTACCAGGTTACGTCCCAGCGGCCGCTAGAGGGCACAGAGTTCTCTAAAACACCTTGAGCATTTATTCTTTGTAGACTCTGTGGCTGATGATCATTCTGACGACGGTGGGTGAACGTTTCTGTCGACTGGATTTGCATGGCTTTATTAATTCCTGATGTTGAGCATTTTTCCATGCCCTTTTATTTATCACAAGAGAAAGAAAGAAAGAGAAGACAAAATGTGCACAAAATATGCCTCTTGAAATTGTCGTTTTGAAATGTGCACGTCTTTTGAGTTGTTTTCCTCGATGGACGACCCAAGAATCGTTTTTGAGGGCAGGTGTCATTTATAGGCCTGCAATGATTTTGAATATCAAGTGACCATTAGCACTGGGTTTAAAGCTGCTGTTTTGAGAAACGGCCACAAGGCGGCAGCAGGTCTCCTTTACCAAACCTGGTTACTCGGGCAACAGAGCCTCCGTGGAAGTCGTATTCTAGGTTGTCAATTAGAATGGACTGTGCCAGGAAAAAGCCCCTTATGTTTGTGCCTCACGACTGACTTGTTCGTTTTTTAATTCAATGTTTATTGTTTCTCACAGCAAGTTTGATTACAATGTTTTGCTTGTTGTGGGTGTGAAAGATGTGGCTCTTTTACACATAAACATGTAACTAGTCTTCTTTGGATCCTTTTCCCATGTAGCTTATGACACAATGTTGAGTACTCTTCTCTTGGTATTCCGTAGGCCTTTGGTGATTTTGTATTTCACCTGTGTTTGTATCCCTCTCTTAAACCCAATTTCCTAATGTACACAATTCTCACACCTGTCCATGGGTGAACCATAAATCTGTTTATTGCATCTGTGATTGCCTTTCTCTGTGGAAATATCTTCAGTGATATCAATTTTTAGGGAACACCTATAAGTGATATCGTAGGCTATGTATCTTTCGCTCTGTGACTTACTGCAAGGTGCGTGATGAACTCTAGCCTCACCGATGGTGCTGTTGATGGCATTGTTTCCTTTTGTTCCTTGGCTAATATTCCATCTGTTCAGGTCCCTGTTCTTCTTTGTCCACTCATCTGTTGATGGACTTTCTGCTTGCTTCCATGTCCTGGCTATTGTAATACTCCTGCAATGCAGATTTGCCTGCCTGTGTCTTTCCACTTCTGTCTTCTTTCTTAGGTTATAGGCCCAGGAGTGGGCCTGCTGGATCATATCGTAACTCAGTGTTTACCTTGTAAAGGCACCTCCATTCTGTTCCCATTAGTGCCTCTTACCAGGTGAAGTCCTGTGGCGAGCATTGCCCTCTGAGGAAGGCGCCACTAAGACCCTCCTAAGCCTCAGGGCCCGACTGTACTCTCCTTGGTATGCATCCTGGACTTTATGGTATGAACATACAAAAGGAGATGGCCTTTGGCCAAATCGCTCCAGGGACCTGCTCAGTTACTGGGAGTCCCTGGTTGTTCCCTAAAGCTAGGAAAAGCAACCCTGGAGGGGAAATTGGTGCCTTTGAGGGAGAAGCCGAGCAGCCAACCAACCAGCTGATGCTGATAAGGTGTGACTAAGCCGAGAAGCCAACCAACCAGCTGATGCCGATAAGGCGTGACGAAGCAAAGTCCCTGCTTTAGGGGTATATATACGGCTAGGCTTTGTTATTAAACTTGCCTTGCAAGCGTCAGTTGCTTGTGCCCTTCTGATCCCATACCTTGGTGCGTTCAGTTCCCTACCCCCTCTCGTCGGTTGTTGCTACACTTTGAGGACCCGCCGCGGCTGGCGGCAAAGTCCCACTTAACCTAGAGGGTATGCACTTCTCCACAACCCCTTCAGCATGAATTGTTGGTAGTCTTGTTGCTGATGGTTCTTCTGACTGGTGTGAGCCGATACCTCTGTGGTTGGATTTGCATGCGTCTCATAAAGCCTTGAAATTGAGCTTTCAGGGATGTCCTTTTTTTCTTCAAACTGTGTGTGTAGCTTACCTCATCACATTCTTTTCTTGACGTATGTGCCGCCTTTTGAAATATTTTGGCCACTACCTCCCTCAAGACATTTTGAGGGCAGGTTTCATTGACAGCCCTCCAGGACTTGTGCACACGAAGTGACCATTAGCACGGGTTTTCAAGCTGCCGTTGCAGGTAACGGCCAGAGGGCTGCAGCATTTCTGCGTTTCCCACTCTGGTAACTAGTGAAACAGACCTTCCTGCCAGTGGTGTTCCTCGGTTATCAATGACGGTGGGATGTGTCTGGAGAAACCCCCCAAAGCTGATGTCTCCTTACTTATATCTGTTTTTAAAATGGAATTTCTACTTTTCACTGGAGTACTCTTCCATTGTGTCCATGGACCACTGCTCCTTTCTGCATTCCTCTGTGGCTGGGCATTTTCATTGCTTCCAAGTGTTGGCTATGGTAAACATTGCTGGATTGCAGGATTGCCAGCCCGTGTCTTTTTGATTCTCATCCTCTCAGGTGATAGACCCAGCAGTGGCTATGCTTGATTGAACGGTCGCTCAATGTTGACCCTTTCCAGGCAACTCCACTGTGTTTTCCTTAGGGGCTCTTACCACGTCCCACTTAGAACCGAGGGTACGTATTTCTTCACCACCCCGTCAGCATTTCTTGTTTGCAGAAGTTTTGCTGCTGGCCATGCTGAGTCGTGTGACATGATAGGTTTTTGTAACGTGTATTTTCGTGTCTAATAATTCCTAAGGTTCAGCATTTTTCCACGCCTTTTTTTATTCTGTTAAACAAAAACAGAAAAAAAAAAACCGTGAGTACAATAAACCTCTCGAAATTGTCTTCTTGGAAGGTTGCCCTCTTTGGACTTTTTTGGTCGATTTTCGACCCCAGGATTTTGTTTTGGAGGGCAGGTGTCATTTACAAGCCTGCAATGGGTGTGAATATTGAGTGACCATTAGCACTGACTTTAAAGCTGCTGCTGTGGGAAACGGCCACAAGGCGTCAGCATTGCTACATTCCCACATCTGGTTACTAGGGCAGCAGAGCCTTCTGGAAGTCCTGTTCCCAGGTTGTCAATTAGAATGGAATGTGCCAGGAAAAAACCCCAGAAGTGTATGTCACATTACTTCTTGTTCGCTCTTTTAATTTGTTTAAATCGGGGTAATGATTAGAATACTGTTGGTCCTATATGTACAGAATCTGGTTCATTTGTACGTTTTATATGTATATATATATATATATATATATATATATATATATATATATATATATATATATATTCTTGTACAGATCCTCTTCCCATGTAAATTATTGCAGAGTGTTCTGGTGACCTCCCTTGCTATATGGTCGGTCTGTTTGATATATATATTTAATACGTATTTGTACACATATGGTGACACTAATCTTAAGTTATCCATTCCCCCCACCTTTCATTTTACTTAAGCTTAGTTTGTTTTCTAAGTGTGTGAGTGTCTTTCTTTGTGGAAATATGTTCATTTGTGTCAGCTGTTAGATAACGCCTATAGGTGATGTCATACGGTATGCCTTTTGCTTTCCGACTTAACTCATGTTCTGTGATGATCTCTAGGCTCATCTCGGGTGCCTCAAAGAGCAGTGTTTCCTTGTTTTCCATGGCTAATAGTCCACTGTGTCCACGGACCAGCTCTTCTTATCCATTCATCTGTTGATGGACATTTGGGTTGCTTCGGTGTCTTGGCTACTGTGAAAACTCGTGGAGTGCAGCTCTTGCAGCCCGTCTTCTCAGGTGAGAGGCTCGGCTGTGGGTGTTCTGGATGGAAGGGTGGCTCAATTTTTAATTGAAAACGCAGCTCCTTTCTGTTCTCATTATTGGCTGTTACAACTAGACATGTCCTCCGCAGACAGAGGGAACAGAGTTCTCTAAAACCCCTTCAGCATTTATTGTTTGTAGTCTTTTGGCTGACGGTAGTTAACTTGGGTGAGCTGAAAGCTTTTTGTAGCTTAGAGGAGTCTGATCATTCCTGAGGTTGAGCTTTTCTCCATTTTCCTTTTTTTGATAAAGAGTGAGTAAAACTTACCTCTATCATACTATCTCTTTGACACATTTGCCTGCTTTGAATTTTTTTGGCCACGGCCGAGCTCAGGACATTTTTTTTTTTTTTTGAGGGCAGGTGTCTTTTAGAGGCCGGAGTCCTTATGAATGTTAAGTGACCCATAGCTATCCGTTTAAAGCCGCTCTTGCGGGAAACGGCCACAAGGCGGCAGCATTTCTCCATTTCCAACTCTGGGTTTTCCTGCAACAGAGGCTTCCTGGAAATTGTGTTAGTAGGCTGCAAATGAGAGTGCAGTGTGTCAGGGCAAACCCCCAAGAGCTTATATCTCCTTACTTCTTGTGTGTTTTTTAAAATTTAATTGTTATCTAGTATCACAGCCAATTGGATAAAAATGTGGTGTGTGTTCTAGGTGTACTGCATCTGGTTCATCATATGTATGTGTCAATCTATTCATCTTTGGATCCTTTCCCGTGTAGGTTATTACAGAGTGTTGAGTCGACCTCTCTTGGTATTCCTTAGGTATTTTGTGATTATATATTTCATATGTATCAGTACATGTCTGTAAACCCCCATATCCAAATTCATACATTCCTTACACCTTTCCACTTGGTTAAGCATAGTTGGTTTTCTGCATCTATGCACGGCCTTCTCTTGGAAATGACTTCATGGGTATCAATGTTGAAGTAACAGCTATAAGTGATGTCATAGGATATTTCTATTTCGGTTTCTTTCGTACTTCCTTTTGGGTGGGTATCTCTAGATCCTTCTACGGTGGTGCCAGAGGCACCTGTTGCATGCTCTTCCGTGGCTCATGTTCCATTGTGCACATGGGCCCCCTTCTTCTTGGTGCATTGTTCTGTTGATGGACATTTGGGTTTCTTCCAAGTCTTGGCTATGGTACATGTTGCTGCAGTGCAGGATGGCCAGCCTGTGTCTTTTTGATTTTGGTCTACTCGGGAGATAGGCCCATCAGTGGGCCTACCCGATTACAGGTTAGCTCAATTTTTACCTTTCAACGCACCTCCACGGTGTTCTCACTACTAGCTGTTACCAGGTTACGTCCCAGCGGCCGCTAGAGGGCACAGAGTTCTCTAAAACACCTTGAGCATTTATTCTTTGTAGACTCTGTGGCTGATGATCATTCTGACGACGGTGGGTGAACGTTTCTGTCGACTGGATTTGCATGGCTTTATTAATTCCTGATGTTGAGCATTTTTCCATGCCCTTTTATTTATCACAAGAGAAAGAAAGAAAGAGAAGACAAAATGTGCACAAAATATGCCTCTTGAAATTGTCGTTTTGAAATGTGCACGTCTTTTGAGTTGTTTTCCTCGATGGACGACCCAAGAATCGTTTTTGAGGGCAGGTGTCATTTATAGGCCTGCAATGATTTTGAATATCAAGTGACCATTAGCACTGGGTTTAAAGCTGCTGTTTTGAGAAACGGCCACAAGGCGGCAGCAGGTCTCCTTTACCAAACCTGGTTACTCGGGCAACAGAGCCTCCGTGGAAGTCGTATTCTAGGTTGTCAATTAGAATGGACTGTGCCAGGAAAAAGCCCCTTATGTTTGTGCCTCACGACTGACTTGTTCGTTTTTTAATTCAATGTTTATTGTTTCTCACAGCAAGTTTGATTACAATGTTTTGCTTGTTGTGGGTGTGAAAGATGTGGCTCTTTTACACATAAACATGTAACTAGTCTTCTTTGGATCCTTTTCCCATGTAGCTTATGACACAATGTTGAGTACTCTTCTCTTGGTATTCCGTAGGCCTTTGGTGATTTTGTATTTCACCTGTGTTTGTATCCCTCTCTTAAACCCAATTTCCTAATGTACACAATTCTCACACCTGTCCATGGGTGAACCATAAATCTGTTTATTGCATCTGTGATTGCCTTTCTCTGTGGAAATATCTTCAGTGATATCAATTTTTAGGGAACACCTATAAGTGATATCGTAGGCTATGTATCTTTCGCTCTGTGACTTACTGCAAGGTGCGTGATGAACTCTAGCCTCACCGATGGTGCTGTTGATGGCATTGTTTCCTTTTGTTCCTTGGCTAATATTCCATCTGTTCAGGTCCCTGTTCTTCTTTGTCCACTCATCTGTTGATGGACTTTCTGCTTGCTTCCATGTCCTGGCTATTGTAATACTCCTGCAATGCAGATTTGCCTGCCTGTGTCTTTCCACTTCTGTCTTCTTTCTTAGGTTATAGGCCCACGAGTGGGCCTGCTGGATCATATCGTAACTCAGTGTTTACCTTGTAAAGGCACCTCCATTCTGTTCCCATTAGTGCCTCTTACCAGGTGAAGTCCTGTGGCGAGCATTGCCCTCTGAGGAAGGCGCCACTAAGACCCTCCTAAGCCTCAGGGCCCGACTGTACTCTCCTTGGTATGCATCCTGGACTTTATGGTATGAACATACAAAAGGAGATGGCCTTTGGCCAAATCGCTCCAGGGACCTGCTCAGTTACTGGGAGTCCCTGGTTGTTCCCTAAAGCTAGGAAAAGCAACCCTGGAGGGGAAATTGGTGCCTTTGAGGGAGAAGCCGAGCAGCCAACCAACCAGCTGATGCTGATAAGGTGTGACTAAGCCGAGAAGCCAACCAACCAGCTGATGCCGATAAGGCGTGACGAAGCAAAGTCCCTGCTTTAGGGGTATATATACGGCTAGGCTTTGTTATTAAACTTGCCTTGCAAGCGTCAGTTGCTTGTGCCCTTCTGATCCCATACCTTGGTGCGTTCAGTTCCCTACCCCCTCTCGTCGGTTGTTGCTACACTTTGAGGACCCGCCGCGGCTGGCGGCAAAGTCCCACTTAACCTAGAGGGTATGCACTTCTCCACAACCCCTTCAGCATGAATTGTTGGTAGTCTTGTTGCTGATGGTTCTTCTGACTGGTGTGAGCCGATACCTCTGTGGTTGGATTTGCATGCGTCTCATAAAGCCTTGAAATTGAGCTTTCAGGGATGTCCTTTTTTTCTTCAAACTGTGTGTGTAGCTTACCTCATCACATTCTTTTCTTGACGTATGTGCCGCCTTTTGAAATATTTTGGCCACTACCTCCCTCAAGACATTTTGAGGGCAGGTTTCATTGACAGCCCTCCAGGACTTGTGCACACGAAGTGACCATTAGCACGGGTTTTCAAGCTGCCGTTGCAGGTAACGGCCAGAGGGCTGCAGCATTTCTGCGTTTCCCACTCTGGTAACTAGTGAAACAGACCTTCCTGCCAGTGGTGTTCCTCGGTTATCAATGACGGTGGGATGTGTCTGGAGAAACCCCCCAAAGCTGATGTCTCCTTACTTATATCTGTTTTTAAAATGGAATTTCTACTTTTCACTGGAGTACTCTTCCATTGTGTCCATGGACCACTGCTCCTTTCTGCATTCCTCTGTGGCTGGGCATTTTCATTGCTTCCAAGTGTTGGCTATGGTAAACATTGCTGGATTGCAGGATTGCCAGCCCGTGTCTTTTTGATTCTCATCCTCTCAGGTGATAGACCCAGCAGTGGCTATGCTTGATTGAACGGTCGCTCAATGTTGACCCTTTCCAGGCAACTCCACTGTGTTTTCCTTAGGGGCTCTTACCACGTCCCACTTAGAACCGAGGGTACGTATTTCTTCACCACCCCGTCAGCATTTCTTGTTTGCAGAAGTTTTGCTGCTGGCCATGCTGAGTCGTGTGACATGATAGGTTTTTGTAACGTGTATTTTCGTGTCTAATAATTCCTAAGGTTCAGCATTTTTCCACGCCTTTTTTTATTCTGTTAAACAAAAACAGAAAAAAAAAAACCGTGAGTACAATAAACCTCTCGAAATTGTCTTCTTGGAAGGTTGCCCTCTTTCGACTTTTTTGGTCGATTTTCGACCCCAGGATTTTGTTTTGGAGGGCAGGTGTCATTTACAAGCCTGCAATGGGTGTGAATATTGAGTGACCATTAGCACTGACTTTAAAGCTGCTGCTGTGGGAAACGGCCACAAGGCGTCAGCATTGCTACATTCCCACATCTGGTTACTAGGGCAGCAGAGCCTTCTGGAAGTCCTGTTCCCAGGTTGTCAATTAGAATGGAATGTGCCAGGAAAAAACCCCAGAAGTGTATGTCACATTACTTCTTGTTCGCTCTTTTAATTTGTTTAAATCGGGGTAATGATTAGAATACTGTTGGTCCTATATGTACAGAATCTGGTTCATTTGTACGTTTTATATGTATATATATATATATATATGTATATATATATATATATATATATTCTTGTACAGATCCTCTTCCCATGTAAATTATTGCAGAGTGTTCTGGTGACCTCCCTTGCTATATGGTCGGTCTGTTTGATATATATATTTAATACGTATTTGTACACATATGGTGACACTAATCTTAATTTATCCATTCCCCCCACCTTTCATTTTACTTAAGCTTAGTTTGTTTTCTAAGTGTGTGAGTGTCTTTCTTTGTGGAAATATGTTCATTTGTGTCAGCTGTTAGATAACGCCTATAGGTGATGTCATACGGTATGCCTTTTGCTTTCCGACTTAACTCATGTTCTGTGATGATCTCTAGGCTCATCTCGGGTGCCTCAAAGAGCAGTGTTTCCTTGTTTTCCATGGCTAATAGTCCACTGTGTCCACGGACCAGCTCTTCTTATCCATTCATCTGTTGATGGACATTTGGGTTGCTTCGGTGTCTTGGCTACTGTGAAAACTCGTGGAGTGCAGCTCTTGCAGCCCGTCTTCTCAGGTGAGAGGCTCGGCTGTGGGTGTTCTGGATGGAAGGGTGGCTCAATTTTTAATTGAAAACGCAGCTCCTTTCTGTTCTCATTATTGGCTGTTACAACTAGACATGTCCTCCGCAGACAGAGGGAACAGAGTTCTCTAAAACCCCTTCAGCATTTATTGTTTGTAGTCTTTTGGCTGACGGTAGTTAACTTGGGTGAGCTGAAAGCTTTTTGTAGCTTAGAGGAGTCTGATCATTCCTGAGGTTGAGCTTTTCTCCATTTTGCTTTTTTGATAAAGAGTGAGTAAAACTTACCTCTTCATACTATCTCTTTGACACATTTGCCTGCTTTGAATTTTTTTCACCACTGCCGAGCTCAGGACATTTTTTTTTTTTTTTTTGAGGGCAGGTGTCTTTTAGAGGCCGGAGTCCTTGTGAATGTTAAGTGACCCATAGCTATCCGTTTAAAGCCGCTCTTGCGGGAAACGGCCACAAGGCGGCAGCATTTCTCCATTTCCAACTCTGGGTTTTCCTGCAACAGAGGCTTCCTGGAAATTGTGTTAGTAGGCTGCAAATGAGAGTGCAGTGTGTCAGGGCAAACCCCCAAGAGCTTATATCTCCTTACTTCTTGTGTGTTTTTTAAAATTTAATTGTTATCTAGTATCACAGCCAATTGGATAAAAATGTGGTGTGTGTTCTAGGTGTACTGCATCTGGTTCATCATATGTATGTGTCAATCTATTCATCTTTGGATCCTTTCCCGTGTAGGTTATTACAGAGTGTTGAGTCGACCTCTCTTGGTATTCCTTAGGTATTTTGTGATTATATATTTCATATGTATCAGTACATGTCTGTAAACCCCCATATCCAAATTCATACATTCCTTACACCTTTCCACTTGGTTAAGCATAGTTGGTTTTCTGCATCTATGCACGGCCTTCTCTTGGAAATGACTTCATGGGTATCAATGTTGAAGTAACAGCTATAAGTGATGTCATAGGATATTTCTATTTCGGTTTCTTTCGTACTTCCTTTTGGGTAGGTATCTCTAGATCCTTCTACGGTGGTGCCAGAGGCACCTGTTGCATGCTCTTCCGTGGCTCATGTTCCATTGTGCACATGGGCCCCCTTCTTCTTGGTGCATTGTTCTGTTGATGGACATTTGGGTTTCTTCCAAGTCTTGGCTATGGTACATGTTGCTGCAGTGCAGGATGGCCAGCCTGTGTCTTTTTGATTTTGGTCTACTCGGGAGATAGGCCCATCAGTGGGCCTACCCGATTACAGGTTAGCTCAATTTTTACCTTTCAACGCACCTCCACGGTGTTCTCACTACTAGCTGTTACCAGGTTACGTCCCAGCGGCCGCTAGAGGGCACAGAGTTCTCTAAAACACCTTGAGCATTTATTCTTTGTAGACTCTGTGGCTGATGATCATTCTGACGACGGTGGGTGAACGTTTCTGTCGACTGGATTTGCATGGCTTTATTAATTCCTGATGTTGAGCATTTTTCCATGCCCTTTTATTTATCACAAGAGAAAGAAAGAAAGAGAAGACAAAATGTGCACAAAATATGCCTCTTGAAATTGTCGTTTTGAAATGTGCACGTCTTTTGAGTTGTTTTCCTCGATGGACGACCCAAGAATCGTTTTTGAGGGCAGGTGTCATTTATAGGCCTGCAATGATTTTGAATATCAAGTGACCATTAGCACTGGGTTTAAAGCTGCTGTTTTGAGAAACGGCCACAAGGCGGCAGCAGGTCTCCTTTACCAAACCTGGTTACTCGGGCAACAGAGCCTCCGTGGAAGTCGTATTCTAGGTTGTCAATTAGAATGGACTGTGCCAGGAAAAAGCCCCTTATGTTTGTGCCTCACGACTGACTTGTTCGTTTTTTAATTCAATGTTTATTGTTTCTCACAGCAAGTTTGATTACAATGTTTTGCTTGTTGTGGGTGTGAAAGATGTGGCTCTTTTACACATAAACATGTATCTAGTCTTCTTTGGATCCTTTTCCCATGTAGCTTATGACACAATGTTGAGTACTCTTCTCTTGGTATTCCGTAGGCCTTTGGTGATTTTGTATTTCACCTGTGTTTGTATCCCTCTCTTAAACCCAATTTCCTAATGTACACAATTCTCACACCTGTCCATGGGTGAACCATAAATCTGTTTATTGCATCTGTGATTGCCTTTCTCTGTGGAAATATCTTCAGTGATATCAATTTTTAGGGAACACCTATAAGTGATATCGTAGGCTATGTATCTTTCGCTCTGTGACTTACTGCAAGGTGCGTGATGAACTCTAGCCTCACCGATGGTGCTGTTGATGGCATTGTTTCCTTTTGTTCCTTGGCTAATATTCCATCTGTTCAGGTCCCTGTTCTTCTTTGTCCACTCATCTGTTGATGGACTTTCTGCTTGCTTCCATGTCCTGGCTATTGTAATACTCCTGCAATGCAGATTTGCCTGCCTGTGTCTTTCCACTTCTGTCTTCTTTCTTAGGTTATAGGCCCAGGAGTGGGCCTGCTGGATCATATCGTAACTCAGTGTTTACCTTGTAAAGGCACCTCCATTCTGTTCCCATTAGTGCCTCTTACCAGGTGAAGTCCTGTGGCGAGCATTGCCCTCTGAGGAAGGCGCCACTAAGACCCTCCTAAGCCTCAGGGCCCGACTGTACTCTCCTTGGTATGCATCCTGGACTTTATGGTATGAACATACAAAAGGAGATGGCCTTTGGCCAAATCGCTCCAGGGACCTGCTCAGTTACTGGGAGTCCCTGGTTGTTCCCTAAAGCTAGGAAAAGCAACCCTGGAGGGGAAATTGGTGCCTTTGAGGGAGAAGCCGAGCAGCCAACCAACCAGCTGATGCTGATAAGGTGTGACTAAGCCGAGAAGCCAACCAACCAGCTGATGCCGATAAGGCGTGACGAAGCAAAGTCCCTGCTTTAGGGGTATATATACGGCTAGGCTTTGTTATTAAACTTGCCTTGCAAGCGTCAGTTGCTTGTGCCCTTCTGATCCCATACCTTGGTGCGTTCAGTTCCCTACCCCCTCTCGTCGGTTGTTGCTACACTTTGAGGACCCGCCGCGGCTGGCGGCAAAGTCCCACTTAACCTAGAGGGTATGCACTTCTCCACAACCCCTTCAGCATGAATTGTTGGTAGTCTTGTTGCTGATGGTTCTTCTGACTGGTGTGAGCCGATACCTCTGTGGTTGGATTTGCATGCGTCTCATAAAGCCTTGAAATTGAGCTTTCAGGGATGTCCTTTTTTTCTTCAAACTGTGTGTGTAGCTTACCTCATCACATTCTTTTCTTGAAGTATGTGCCGCCTTTTGAAATATTTTGGCCACTACCTCCCTCAAGACATTTTGAGGGCAGGTTTCATTGACAGCCCTCCAGGACTTGTGCACACGAAGTGACCATTAGCACGGGTTTTCAAGCTGCCGTTGCAGGTAACGGCCAGAGGGCTGCAGCATTTCTGCGTTTCCCACTCTGGTAACTAGTGAAACAGACCTTCCTGCCAGTGGTGTTCCTCGGTTATCAATGACGGTGGGATGTGTCTGGAGAAACCCCCCAAAGCTGATGTCTCCTTACTTATATCTGTTTTTAAAATGGAATTTCTACTTTTCACTGGAGTACTCTTCCATTGTGTCCATGGACCACTGCTCCTTTCTGCATTCCTCTGTGGCTGGGCATTTTCATTGCTTCCAAGTGTTGGCTATGGTAAACATTGCTGGATTGCAGGATTGCCAGCCCGTGTCTTTTTGATTCTCATCCTCTCAGGTGATAGACCCAGCAGTGGCTATGCTTGATTGAACGGTCGCTCAATGTTGACCCTTTCCAGGCAACTCCACTGTGTTTTCCTTAGGGGCTCTTACCACGTCCCACTTAGAACCGAGGGTACGCATTTCTTCACCACCCCGTCAGCATTTCTTGTTTGCAGAAGTTTTGCTGCTGGCCATGCTGAGTCGTGTGACATGATAGGTTTTTGTAACGTGTATTTTCGTGTCTAATAATTCCTAAGGTTCAGCATTTTTCCACGCCTTTTTTTATTCTGTTAAACAAAAACAGAAAAAAAAAAAACCGTGAGTACAATAAACCTCTCGAAATTGTCTTCTTGGAAGGTTGCCCTCTTTGGACTTTTTTGGTCGATTTTCGACCCCAGGATTTTGTTTTGGAGGGCAGGTGTCATTTACAAGCCTGCAATGGGTGTGAATATTGAGTGACCATTAGCACTGACTTTAAAGCTGCTGCTGTGGGAAACGGCCACAAGGCGTCAGCATTGCTACATTCCCACATCTGGTTACTAGGGCAGCAGAGCCTTCTGGAAGTCCTGTTCCCAGGTTGTCAATTAGAATGGAATGTGCCAGGAAAAAACCCCAGAAGTGTATGTCACATTACTTCTTGTTCGCTCTTTTAATTTGTTTAAATCGGGGTAATGATTAGAATACTGTTGGTCCTATATGTACAGAATCTGGTTCATTTGTACGTTTTATATGTATATATATATATATATATATATATATATATATATATATATATATATATATATTCTTGTACAGATCCTCTTCCCATGTAAATTATTGCAGAGTGTTCTGGTGACCTCCCTTGCTATATGGTCGGTCTGTTTGATATATATATTTAATACGTATTTGTACACATATGGTGACACTAATCTTAAGTTATCCATTCCCCCCACCTTTCATTTTACTTAAGCTTAGTTTGTTTTCTAAGTGTGTGAGTGTCTTTCTTTGTGGAAATATGTTCATTTGTGTCAGCTGTTAGATAACGCCTATAGGTGATGTCATACGGTATGCCTTTTGCTTTCCGACTTAACTCATGTTCTGTGATGATCTCTAGGCTCATCTCGGGTGCCTCAAAGAGCAGTGTTTCCTTGTTTTCCATGGCTAATAGTCCACTGTGTCCACGGACCAGCTCTTCTTATCCATTCATCTGTTGATGGACATTTGGGTTGCTTCGGTGTCTTGGCTACTGTGAAAACTCGTGGAGTGCAGCTCTTGCAGCCCGTCTTCTCAGGTGAGAGGCTCGGCTGTGGGTGTTCTGGATGGAAGGGTGGCTCAATTTTTAATTGAAAACGCAGCTCCTTTCTGTTCTCATTATTGGCTGTTACAACTAGACATGTCCTCCGCAGACAGAGGGAACAGAGTTCTCTAAAACCCCTTCAGCATTTATTGTTTGTAGTCTTTTGGCTGACGGTAGTTAACTTGGGTGAGCTGAAAGCTTTTTGTAGCTTAGAGGAGTCTGATCATTCCTGAGGTTGAGCTTTTCTCCATTTTGCTTTTTTGATAAAGAGTGAGTAAAACTTACCTCTTCATACTATCTCTTTGACACATTTGCCTGCTTTGAATTTTTTTCACCACTGCCGAGCTCAGGACATTTTTTTTTTTTTTTGAGGGCAGGTGTCTTTTAGAGGCCGGAGTCCTTGTGAATGTTAAGTGACCCATAGCTATCCGTTTAAAGCCGCTCTTGCGGGAAACGGCCACAAGGCGGCAGCATTTCTCCATTTCCAACTCTGGGTTTTCCTGCAACAGAGGCTTCCTGGAAATTGTGTTAGTAGGCTGCAAATGAGAGTGCAGTGTGTCAGGGCAAACCCCCAAGAGCTTATATCTCCTTACTTCTTGTGTGTTTTTTAAAATTTAATTGTTATCTAGTATCACAGCCAATTGGATAAAAATGTGGTGTGTGTTCTAGGTGTACTGCATCTGGTTCATCATATGTATGTGTCAATCTATTCATCTTTGGATCCTTTCCCGTGTAGGTTATTACAGAGTGTTGAGTCGACCTCTCTTGGTATTCCTTAGGTATTTTGTGATTATATATTTCATATGTATCAGTACATGTCTGTAAACCCCCATATCCAAATTCATACATTCCTTACACCTTTCCACTTGGTTAAGCATAGTTGGTTTTCTGCATCTATGCACGGCCTTCTCTTGGAAATGACTTCATGGGTATCAATGTTGAAGTAACAGCTATAAGTGATGTCATAGGATATTTCTATTTCGGTTTCTTTCGTACTTCCTTTTGGGTGGGTATCTCTAGATCCTTCTACGGTGGTGCCAGAGGCACCTGTTGCATGCTCTTCCGTGGCTCATGTTCCATTGTGCACATGGGCCCCCTTCTTCTTGGTGCATTGTTCTGTTGATGGACATTTGGGTTTCTTCCAAGTCTTGGCTATGGTACATGTTGCTGCAGTGCAGGATGGCCAGCCTGTGTCTTTTTGATTTTGGTCTACTCGGGAGATAGGCCCATCAGTGGGCCTACCCGATTACAGGTTAGCTCAATTTTTACCTTTCAACGCACCTCCACGGTGTTCTCACTACTAGCTGTTACCAGGTTACGTCCCAGCGGCCGCTAGAGGGCACAGAGTTCTCTAAAACACCTTGAGCATTTATTCTTTGTAGACTCTGTGGCTGATGATCATTCTGACGACGGTGGGTGAACGTTTCTGTCGACTGGATTTGCATGGCTTTATTAATTCCTGATGTTGAGCATTTTTCCATGCCCTTTTATTTATCACAAGAGAAAGAAAGAAAGAGAAGACAAAATGTGCACAAAATATGCCTCTTGAAATTGTCGTTTTGAAATGTGCACGTCTTTTGAGTTGTTTTCCTCGATGGACGACCCAAGAATCGTTTTTGAGGGCAGGTGTCATTTATAGGCCTGCAATGATTTTGAATATCAAGTGACCATTAGCACTGGGTTTAAAGCTGCTGTTTTGAGAAACGGCCACAAGGCGGCAGCAGGTCTCCTTTACCAAACCTGGTTACTCGGGCAACAGAGCCTCCGTGGAAGTCGTATTCTAGGTTGTCAATTAGAATGGACTGTGCCAGGAAAAAGCCCCTTATGTTTGTGCCTCACGACTGACTTGTTCGTTTTTTAATTCAATGTTTATTGTTTCTCACAGCAAGTTTGATTACAATGTTTTGCTTGTTGTGGGTGTGAAAGATGTGGCTCTTTTACACATAAACATGTAACTAGTCTTCTTTGGATCCTTTTCCCATGTAGCTTATGACACAATGTTGAGTACTCTTCTCTTGGTATTCCGTAGGCCTTTGGTGATTTTGTATTTCACCTGTGTTTGTATCTCTCTCTTAAACCCAATTTCCTAATGTACACAATTCTCACACCTGTCCATGGGTGAACCATAAATCTGTTTATTGCATCTGTGATTGCCTTTCTCTGTGGAAATATCTTCAGTGATATCAATTTTTAGGGAACACCTATAAGTGATATCGTAGGCTATGTATCTTTCGCTCTGTGACTTACTGCAAGGTGCGTGATGAACTCTAGCCTCACCGATGGTGCTGTTGATGGCATTGTTTCCTTTTGTTCCTTGGCTAATATTCCATCTGTTCAGGTCCCTGTTCTTCTTTGTCCACTCATCTGTTGATGGACTTTCTGCTTGCTTCCATGTCCTGGCTATTGTAATACTCCTGCAATGCAGATTTGCCTGCCTGTGTCTTTCCACTTCTGTCTTCTTTCTTAGGTTATAGGCCCAGGAGTGGGCCTGCTGGATCATATCGTAACTCAGTGTTTACCTTGTAAAGGCACCTCCATTCTGTTCCCATTAGTGCCTCTTACCAGGTGAAGTCCTGTGGCGAGCATTGCCCTCTGAGGAAGGCGCCACTAAGACCCTCCTAAGCCTCAGGGCCCGACTGTACTCTCCTTGGTATGCATCCTGGACTTTATGGTATGAACATACAAAAGGAGATGGCCTTTGGCCAAATCGCTCCAGGGACCTGCTCAGTTACTGGGAGTCCCTGGTTGTTCCCTAAAGCTAGGAAAAGCAACCCTGGAGGGGAAATTGGTGCCTTTGAGGGAGAAGCCGAGCAGCCAACCAACCAGCTGATGCTGATAAGGTGTGACTAAGCCGAGAAGCCAACCAACCAGCTGATGCCGATAAGGCGTGACGAAGCAAAGTCCCTGCTTTAGGGGTATATATACGGCTAGGCTTTGTTATTAAACTTGCCTTGCAAGCGTCAGTTGCTTGTGCCCTTCTGATCCCATACCTTGGTGCGTTCAGTTCCCTACCCCCTCTCGTCGGTTGTTGCTACACTTTGAGGACCCGCCGCGGATGGCGGCAAAGTCCCACTTAACCTAGAGGGTATGCACTTCTCCACAACCCCTTCAGCATGAATTGTTGGTAGTCTTGTTGCTGATGGTTCTTCTGACTGGTGTGAGCCGATACCTCTGTGGTTGGATTTGCATGCGTCTCATAAAGCCTTGAAATTGAGCTTTCAGGGATGTCCTTTTTTTCTTCAAACTGTGTGTGTAGCTTACCTCATCACATTCTTTTCTTGAAGTATGTGCCGCCTTTTGAAATATTTTGGCCACTACCTCCCTCAAGACATTTTGAGGGCAGGTTTCATTGACAGCCCTCCAGGACTTGTGCACACGAAGTGACCATTAGCACGGGTTTTCAAGCTGCCGTTGCAGGTAACGGCCAGAGGGCTGCAGCATTTCTGCGTTTCCCACTCTGGTAACTAGTGAAACAGACCTTCCTGCCAGTGGTGTTCCTCGGTTATCAATGACGGTGGGATGTGTCTGGAGAAACCCCCCAAAGCTGATGTCTCCTTACTTATATCTGTTTTTAAAATGGAATTTCTACTTTTCACTGGAGTACTCTTCCATTGTGTCCATGGACCACTGCTCCTTTCTGCATTCCTCTGTGGCTGGGCATTTTCATTGCTTCCAAGTGTTGGCTATGGTAAACATTGCTGGATTGCAGGATTGCCAGCCCGTGTCTTTTTGATTCTCATCCTCTCAGGTGATAGACCCAGCAGTGGCTATGCTTGATTGAACGGTCGCTCAATGTTGACCCTTTCCAGGCAACTCCACTGTGTTTTCCTTAGGGGCTCTTACCACGTCCCACTTAGAACCGAGGGTACGCATTTCTTCACCACCCCGTCAGCATTTCTTGTTTGCAGAAGTTTTGCTGCTGGCCATGCTGAGTCGTGTGACATGATAGGTTTTTGTAACGTGTATTTTCGTGTCTAATAATTCCTAAGGTTCAGCATTTTTCCACGCCTTTTTTTATTCTGTTAAACAAAAACAGAAAAAAAAAAAACCGTGAGTACAATAAACCTCTCGAAATTGTCTTCTTGGAAGGTTGCCCTCTTTGGACTTTTTTGGTCGATTTTCGACCCCAGGATTTTGTTTTGGAGGGCAGGTGTCATTTACAAGCCTGCAATGGGTGTGAATATTGAGTGACCATTAGCACTGACTTTAAAGCTGCTGCTGTGGGAAACGGCCACAAGGCGTCAGCATTGCTACATTCCCACATCTGGTTACTAGGGCAGCAGAGCCTTCTGGAAGTCCTGTTCCCAGGTTGTCAATTAGAATGGAATGTGCCAGGAAAAAACCCCAGAAGTGTATGTCACATTACTTCTTGTTCGCTCTTTTAATTTGTTTAAATCGGGGTAATGATTAGAATACTGTTGGTCCTATATGTACAGAATCTGGTTCATTTGTACGTTTTATATGTATATATATATATATATATATATATATATATATATATATATATATTCTTGTACAGATCCTCTTCCCATGTAAATTATTGCAGAGTGTTCTGGTGACCTCCCTTGCTATATGGTCGGTCTGTTTGATATATATATTTAATACGTATTTGTACACATATGGTGACACTAATCTTAAGTTATCCATTCCCCCCACCTTTCATTTTACTTAAGCTTAGTTTGTTTTCTAAGTGTGTGAGTGTCTTTCTTTGTGGAAATATGTTCATTTGTGTCAGCTGTTAGATAACGCCTATAGGTGATGTCATACGGTATGCCTTTTGCTTTCCGACTTAACTCATGTTCTGTGATGATCTCTAGGCTCATCTCGGGTGCCTCAAAGAGCAGTGTTTCCTTGTTTTCCATGGCTAATAGTCCACTGTGTCCACGGACCAGCTCTTCTTATCCATTCATCTGTTGATGGACATTTGGGTTGCTTCGGTGTCTTGGCTACTGTGAAAACTCGTGGAGTGCAGCTCTTGCAGCCCGTCTTCTCAGGTGAGAGGCTCGGCTGTGGGTGTTCTGGATGGAAGGGTGGCTCAATTTTTAATTGAAAACGCAGCTCCTTTCTGTTCTCATTATTGGCTGTTACAACTAGACATGTCCTCCGCAGACAGAGGGAACAGAGTTCTCTAAAACCCCTTCAGCATTTATTGTTTGTAGTCTTTTGGCTGACGGTAGTTAACTTGGGTGAGCTGAAAGCTTTTTGTAGCTTAGAGGAGTCTGATCATTCCTGAGGTTGAGCTTTTCTCCATTTTGCTTTTTTGATAAAGAGTGAGTAAAACTTACCTCTTCATACTATCTCTTTGACACATTTGCCTGCTTTGAATTTTTTTCACCACTGCCGAGCTCAGGACATTTTTTTTTTTTTTTTTGAGGGCAGGTGTCTTTTAGAGGCCGGAGTCCTTGTGAATGTTAAGTGACCCATAGCTATCCGTTTAAAGCCGCTCTTGCGGGAAACGGCCACAAGGCGGCAGCATTTCTCCATTTCCAACTCTGGGTTTTCCTGCAACAGAGGCTTCCTGGAAATTGTGTTAGTAGGCTGCAAATGAGAGTGCAGTGTGTCAGGGCAAACCCCCAAGAGCTTATATCTCCTTACTTCTTGTGTGTTTTTTAAAATTTAATTGTTATCTAGTATCACAGCCAATTGGATAAAAATGTGGTGTGTGTTCTAGGTGTACTGCATCTGGTTCATCATATGTATGTGTCAATCTATTCATCTTTGGATCCTTTCCCGTGTAGGTTATTACAGAGTGTTGAGTCGACCTCTCTTGGTATTCCTTAGGTATTTTGTGATTATATATTTCATATGTATCAGTACATGTCTGTAAACCCCCATATCCAAATTCATACATTCCTTACACCTTTCCACTTGGTTAAGCATAGTTGGTTTTCTGCATCTATGCACGGCCTTCTCTTGGAAATGACTTCATGGGTATCAATGTTGAAGTAACAGCTATAAGTGATGTCATAGGATATTTCTATTTCGGTTTCTTTCGTACTTCCTTTTGGGTAGGTATCTCTAGATCCTTCTACGGTGGTGCCAGAGGCACCTGTTGCATGCTCTTCCGTGGCTCATGTTCCATTGTGCACATGGGCCCCCTTCTTCTTGGTGCATTGTTCTGTTGATGGACATTTGGGTTTCTTCCAAGTCTTGGCTATGGTACATGTTGCTGCAGTGCAGGATGGCCAGCCTGTGTCTTTTTGATTTTGGTCTACTCGGGAGATAGGCCCATCAGTGGGCCTACCCGATTACAGGTTAGCTCAATTTTTACCTTTCAACGCACCTCCACGGTGTTCTCACTACTAGCTGTTACCAGGTTACGTCCCAGCGGCCGCTAGAGGGCACAGAGTTCTCTAAAACACCTTGAGCATTTATTCTTTGTAGACTCTGTGGCTGATGATCATTCTGACGACGGTGGGTGAACGTTTCTGTCGACTGGATTTGCATGGCTTTATTAATTCCTGATGTTGAGCATTTTTCCATGCCCTTTTATTTATCACAAGAGAAAGAAAGAAAGAGAAGACAAAATGTGCACAAAATATGCCTCTTGAAATTGTCGTTTTGAAATGTGCACGTCTTTTGAGTTGTTTTCCTCGATGGACGACCCAAGAATCGTTTTTGAGGGCAGGTGTCATTTATAGGCCTGCAATGATTTTGAATATCAAGTGACCATTAGCACTGGGTTTAAAGCTGCTGTTTTGAGAAACGGCCACAAGGCGGCAGCAGGTCTCCTTTACCAAACCTGGTTACTCGGGCAACAGAGCCTCCGTGGAAGTCGTATTCTAGGTTGTCAATTAGAATGGACTGTGCCAGGAAAAAGCCCCTTATGTTTGTGCCTCACGACTGACTTGTTCGTTTTTTAATTCAATGTTTATTGTTTCTCACAGCAAGTTTGATTACAATGTTTTGCTTGTTGTGGGTGTGAAAGATGTGGCTCTTTTACACATAAACATGTAACTAGTCTTCTTTGGATCCTTTTCCCATGTAGCTTATGACACAATGTTGAGTACTCTTCTCTTGGTATTCCGTAGGCCTTTGGTGATTTTGTATTTCACCTGTGTTTGTATCCCTCTCTTAAACCCAATTTCCTAATGTACACAATTCTCACACCTGTCCATGGGTGAACCATAAATCTGTTTATTGCATCTGTGATTGCCTTTCTCTGTGGAAATATCTTCAGTGATATCAATTTTTAGGGAACACCTATAAGTGATATCGTAGGCTATGTATCTTTCGCTCTGTGACTTACTGCAAGGTGCGTGATGAACTCTAGCCTCACCGATGGTGCTGTTGATGGCATTGTTTCCTTTTGTTCCTTGGCTAATATTCCATCTGTTCAGGTCCCTGTTCTTCTTTGTCCACTCATCTGTTGATGGACTTTCTGCTTGCTTCCATGTCCTGGCTATTGTAATACTCCTGCAATGCAGATTTGCCTGCCTGTGTCTTTCCACTTCTGTCTTCTTTCTTAGGTTATAGGCCCACGAGTGGGCCTGCTGGATCATATCGTAACTCAGTGTTTACCTTGTAAAGGCACCTCCATTCTGTTCCCATTAGTGCCTCTTACCAGGTGAAGTCCTGTGGCGAGCATTGCCCTCTGAGGAAGGCGCCACTAAGACCCTCCTAAGCCTCAGGGCCCGACTGTACTCTCCTTGGTATGCATCCTGGACTTTATGGTATGAACATACAAAAGGAGATGGCCTTTGGCCAAATCGCTCCAGGGACCTGCTCAGTTACTGGGAGTCCCTGGTTGTTCCCTAAAGCTAGGAAAAGCAACCCTGGAGGGGAAATTGGTGCCTTTGAGGGAGAAGCCGAGCAGCCAACCAACCAGCTGATGCTGATAAGGTGTGACTAAGCCGAGAAGCCAACCAACCAGCTGATGCCGATAAGGCGTGACGAAGCAAAGTCCCTGCTTTAGGGGTATATATACGGCTAGGCTTTGTTATTAAACTTGCCTTGCAAGCGTCAGTTGCTTGTGCCCTTCTGATCCCATACCTTGGTGCGTTCAGTTCCCTACCCCCTCTCGTCGGTTGTTGCTACACTTTGAGGACCCGCCGCGGCTGGCGGCAAAGTCCCACTTAACCTAGAGGGTATGCACTTCTCCACAACCCCTTCAGCATGAATTGTTGGTAGTCTTGTTGCTGATGGTTCTTCTGACTGGTGTGAGCCGATACCTCTGTGGTTGGATTTGCATGCGTCTCATAAAGCCTTGAAATTGAGCTTTCAGGGATGTCCTTTTTTTCTTCAAACTGTGTGTGTAGCTTACCTCATCACATTCTTTTCTTGACGTATGTGCCGCCTTTTGAAATATTTTGGCCACTACCTCCCTCAAGACATTTTGAGGGCAGGTTTCATTGACAGCCCTCCAGGACTTGTGCACACGAAGTGACCATTAGCACGGGTTTTCAAGCTGCCGTTGCAGGTAACGGCCAGAGGGCTGCAGCATTTCTGCGTTTCCCACTCTGGTAACTAGTGAAACAGACCTTCCTGCCAGTGGTGTTCCTCGGTTATCAATGACGGTGGGATGTGTCTGGAGAAACCCCCCAAAGCTGATGTCTCCTTACTTATATCTGTTTTTAAAATGGAATTTCTACTTTTCACTGGAGTACTCTTCCATTGTGTCCATGGACCACTGCTCCTTTCTGCATTCCTCTGTGGCTGGGCATTTTCATTGCTTCCAAGTGTTGGCTATGGTAAACATTGCTGGATTGCAGGATTGCCAGCCCGTGTCTTTTTGATTCTCATCCTCTCAGGTGATAGACCCAGCAGTGGCTATGCTTGATTGAACGGTCGCTCAATGTTGACCCTTTCCAGGCAACTCCACTGTGTTTTCCTTAGGGGCTCTTACCACGTCCCACTTAGAACCGAGGGTACGTATTTCTTCACCACCCCGTCAGCATTTCTTGTTTGCAGAAGTTTTGCTGCTGGCCATGCTGAGTCGTGTGACATGATAGGTTTTTGTAACGTGTATTTTCGTGTCTAATAATTCCTAAGGTTCAGCATTTTTCCACGCCTTTTTTTATTCTGTTAAACAAAAACAGAAAAAAAAAAAAACGTGAGTACAATAAACCTCTCGAAATTGTCTTCTTGGAAGGTTGCCCTCTTTGGACTTTTTTGGTCGATTTTCGACCCCAGGATTTTGTTTTGGAGGGCAGGTGTCATTTACAAGCCTGCAATGGGTGTGAATATTGAGTGACCATTAGCACTGACTTTAAAGCTGCTGCTGTGGGAAACGGCCACAAGGCGTCAGCATTGCTACATTCCCACATCTGGTTACTAGGGCAGCAGAGCCTTCTGGAAGTCCTGTTCCCAGGTTGTCAATTAGAATGGAATGTGCCAGGAAAAAACCCCAGAAGTGTATGTCACATTACTTCTTGTTCGCTCTTTTAATTTGTTTAAATCGGGGTAATGATTAGAATACTGTTGGTCCTATATGTACAGAATCTGGTTCATTTGTACGTTTTATATGTATATATATATATATATATATATATATATATATATATATATATATATATATATATATATTCTTGTACAGATCCTCTTCCCATGTAAATTATTGCAGAGTGTTCTGGTGACCTCCCTTGCTATATGGTCGGTCTGTTTGATATATATATTTAATACGTATTTGTACACATATGGTGACACTAATCTTAAGTTATCCATTCCCCCCACCTTTCATTTTACTTAAGCTTAGTTTGTTTTCTAAGTGTGTGAGTGTCTTTCTTTGTGGAAATATGTTCATTTGTGTCAGCTGTTAGATAACGCCTATAGGTGATGTCATACGGTATGCCTTTTGCTTTCCGACTTAACTCATGTTCTGTGATGATCTCTAGGCTCATCTCGGGTGCCTCAAAGAGCAGTGTTTCCTTGTTTTCCATGGCTAATAGTCCACTGTGTCCACGGACCAGCTCTTCTTATCCATTCATCTGTTGATGGACATTTGGGTTGCTTCGGTGTCTTGGCTACTGTGAAAACTCGTGGAGTGCAGCTCTTGCAGCCCGTCTTCTCAGGTGAGAGGCTCGGCTGTGGGTGTTCTGGATGGAAGGGTGGCTCAATTTTTAATTGAAAACGCAGCTCCTTTCTGTTCTCATTATTGGCTGTTACAACTAGACATGTCCTCCGCAGACAGAGGGAACAGAGTTCTCTAAAACCCCTTCAGCATTTATTGTTTGTAGTCTTTTGGCTGACGGTAGTTAACTTGGGTGAGCTGAAAGCTTTTTGTAGCTTAGAGGAGTCTGATCATTCCTGAGGTTGAGCTTTTCTCCATTTTCCTTTTTTTGATAAAGAGTGAGTAAAACTTACCTCTATCATACTATCTCTTTGACACATTTGCCTGCTTTGAATTTTTTTGGCCACGGCCGAGCTCAGGACATTTTTTTTTTTTTTTGAGGGCAGGTGTCTTTTAGAGGCCGGAGTCCTTATGAATGTTAAGTGACCCATAGCTATCCGTTTAAAGCCGCTCTTGCGGGAAACGGCCACAAGGCGGCAGCATTTCTCCATTTCCAACTCTGGGTTTTCCTGCAACAGAGGCTTCCTGGAAATTGTGTTAGTAGGCTGCAAATGAGAGTGCAGTGTGTCAGGGCAAACCCCCAAGAGCTTATATCTCCTTACTTCTTGTGTGTTTTTTAAAATTTAATTGTTATCTAGTATCACAGCCAATTGGATAAAAATGTGGTGTGTG
The DNA here is from genome assembly GCF_026419965.1 of Kogia breviceps. Lineage (NCBI taxonomy): Eukaryota > Metazoa > Chordata > Mammalia > Artiodactyla > Physeteridae > Kogia > Kogia breviceps. Next base: position 178,370 of record NW_026711590.1, read on the forward strand.
TTCTAGGTGTACTGCATCTGGTTCATCATATGTATGTGTCAATCTATTCATCTTTGGATCCTTTCCCGTGTAGGTTATTACAGAGTGTTGAGTCGACCTCTCTTGGTATTCCTTAGGTATTTTGTGATTATATATTTCATATGTATCAGTACATGTCTGTAAACCCCCATATCCAAATTCATACATTCCTTACACCTTTCCACTTGGTTAAGCATAGTTGGTTTTCTGCATCTATGCACGGCCTTCTCTTGGAAATGACTTCATGGGTATCAATGTTGAAGTAACAGCTATAAGTGATGTCATAGGATATTTCTATTTCGGTTTCTTTCGTACTTCCTTTTGGGTGGGTATCTCTAGATCCTTCTACGGTGGTGCCAGAGGCACCTGTTGCATGCTCTTCCGTGGCTCATGTTCCATTGTGCACATGGGCCCCCTTCTTCTTGGTGCATTGTTCTGTTGATGGACATTTGGGTTTCTTCCAAGTCTTGGCTATGGTACATGTTGCTGCAGTGCAGGATGGCCAGCCTGTGTCTTTTTGATTTTGGTCTACTCGGGAGATAGGCCCATCAGTGGGCCTACCCGATTACAGGTTAGCTCAATTTTTACCTTTCAACGCACCTCCACGGTGTTCTCACTACTAGCTGTTACCAGGTTACGTCCCAGCGGCCGCTAGAGGGCACAGAGTTCTCTAAAACACCTTGAGCATTTATTCTTTGTAGACTCTGTGGCTGATGATCATTCTGACGACGGTGGGTGAACGTTTCTGTCGACTGGATTTGCATGGCTTTATTAATTCCTGATGTTGAGCATTTTTCCATGCCCTTTTATTTATCACAAGAGAAAGAAAGAAAGAGAAGACAAAATGTGCACAAAATATGCCTCTTGAAATTGTCGTTTTGAAATGTGCACGTCTTTTGAGTTGTTTTCCTCGATGGACGACCCAAGAATCGTTTTTGAGGGCAGGTGTCATTTATAGGCCTGCAATGATTTTGAATATCAAGTGACCATTAGCACTGGGTTTAAAGCTGCTGTTTTGAGAAACGGCCACAAGGCGGCAGCAGGTCTCCTTTACCAAACCTGGTTACTCGGGCAACAGAGCCTCCGTGGAAGTCGTATTCTAGGTTGTCAATTAGAATGGACTGTGCCAGGAAAAAGCCCCTTATGTTTGTGCCTCACGACTGACTTGTTCGTTTTTTAATTCAATGTTTATTGTTTCTCACAGCAAGTTTGATTACAATGTTTTGCTTGTTGTGGGTGTGAAAGATGTGGCTCTTTTACACATAAACATGTAACTAGTCTTCTTTGGATCCTTTTCCCATGTAGCTTATGACACAATGTTGAGTACTCTTCTCTTGGTATTCCGTAGGCCTTTGGTGATTTTGTATTTCACCTGTGTTTGTATCCCTCTCTTAAACCCAATTTCCTAATGTACACAATTCTCACACCTGTCCATGGGTGAACCATAAATCTGTTTATTGCATCTGTGATTGCCTTTCTCTGTGGAAATATCTTCAGTGATATCAATTTTTAGGGAACACCTATAAGTGATATCGTAGGCTATGTATCTTTCGCTCTGTGACTTACTGCAAGGTGCGTGATGAACTCTAGCCTCACCGATGGTGCTGTTGATGGCATTGTTTCCTTTTGTTCCTTGGCTAATATTCCATCTGTTCAGGTCCCTGTTCTTCTTTGTCCACTCATCTGTTGATGGACTTTCTGCTTGCTTCCATGTCCTGGCTATTGTAATACTCCTGCAATGCAGATTTGCCTGCCTGTGTCTTTCCACTTCTGTCTTCTTTCTTAGGTTATAGGCCCACGAGTGGGCCTGCTGGATCATATCGTAACTCAGTGTTTACCTTGTAAAGGCACCTCCATTCTGTTCCCATTAGTGCCTCTTACCAGGTGAAGTCCTGTGGCGAGCATTGCCCTCTGAGGAAGGCGCCACTAAGACCCTCCTAAGCCTCAGGGCCCGACTGTACTCTCCTTGGTATGCATCCTGGACTTTATGGTATGAACATACAAAAGGAGATGGCCTTTGGCCAAATCGCTCCAGGGACCTGCTCAGTTACTGGGAGTCCCTGGTTGTTCCCTAAAGCTAGGAAAAGCAACCCTGGAGGGGAAATTGGTGCCTTTGAGGGAGAAGCCGAGCAGCCAACCAACCAGCTGATGCTGATAAGGTGTGACTAAGCCGAGAAGCCAACCAACCAGCTGATGCCGATAAGGCGTGACGAAGCAAAGTCCCTGCTTTAGGGGTATATATACGGCTAGGCTTTGTTATTAAACTTGCCTTGCAAGCGTCAGTTGCTTGTGCCCTTCTGATCCCATACCTTGGTGCGTTCAGTTCCCTACCCCCTCTCGTCGGTTGTTGCTACACTTTGAGGACCCGCCGCGGCTGGCGGCAAAGTCCCACTTAACCTAGAGGGTATGCACTTCTCCACAACCCCTTCAGCATGAATTGTTGGTAGTCTTGTTGCTGATGGTTCTTCTGACTGGTGTGAGCCGATACCTCTGTGGTTGGATTTGCATGCGTCTCATAAAGCCTTGAAATTGAGCTTTCAGGGATGTCCTTTTTTTCTTCAAACTGTGTGTGTAGCTTACCTCATCACATTCTTTTCTTGAAGTATGTGCCGCCTTTTGAAATATTTTGGCCACTACCTCCCTCAAGACATTTTGAGGGCAGGTTTCATTGACAGCCCTCCAGGACTTGTGCACACGAAGTGACCATTAGCACGGGTTTTCAAGCTGCCGTTGCAGGTAACGGCCAGAGGGCTGCAGCATTTCTGCGTTTCCCACTCTGGTAACTAGTGAAACAGACCTTCCTGCCAGTGGTGTTCCTCGGTTATCAATGACGGTGGGATGTGTCTGGAGAAACCCCCCAAAGCTGATGTCTCCTTACTTATATCTGTTTTTAAAATGGAATTTCTACTTTTCACTGGAGTACTCTTCCATTGTGTCCATGGACCACTGCTCCTTTCTGCATTCCTCTGTGGCTGGGCATTTTCATTGCTTCCAAGTGTTGGCTATGGTAAACATTGCTGGATTGCAGGATTGCCAGCCCGTGTCTTTTTGATTCTCATCCTCTCAGGTGATAGACCCAGCAGTGGCTATGCTTGATTGAACGGTCGCTCAATGTTGACCCTTTCCAGGCAACTCCACTGTGTTTTCCTTAGGGGCTCTTACCACGTCCCACTTAGAACCGAGGGTACGTATTTCTTCACCACCCCGTCAGCATTTCTTGTTTGCAGAAGTTTTGCTGCTGGCCATGCTGAGTCGTGTGACATGATAGGTTTTTGTAACGTGTATTTTCGTGTCTAATAATTCCTAAGGTTCAGCATTTTTCCACGCCTTTTTTTATTCTGTTAAACAAAAACAGAAAAAAAAAAACCGTGAGTACAATAAACCTCTCGAAATTGTCTTCTTGGAAGGTTGCCCTCTTTCGACTTTTTTGGTCGATTTTCGACCCCAGGATTTTGTTTTGGAGGGCAGGTGTCATTTACAAGCCTGCAATGGGTGTGAATATTGAGTGACCATTAGCACTGACTTTAAAGCTGCTGCTGTGGGAAACGGCCACAAGGCGTCAGCATTGCTACATTCCCACATCTGGTTACTAGGGCAGCAGAGCCTTCTGGAAGTCCTGTTCCCAGGTTGTCAATTAGAATGGAATGTGCCAGGAAAAAACCCCAGAAGTGTATGTCACATTACTTCTTGTTCGCTCTTTTAATTTGTTTAAATCGGGGTAATGATTAGAATACTGTTGGTCCTATATGTACAGAATCTGGTTCATTTGTACGTTTTATATGTATATATATATATATATATATATATATATATATATATATATATATATTCTTGTACAGATCCTCTTCCCATGTAAATTATTGCAGAGTGTTCTGGTGACCTCCCTTGCTATATGGTCGGTCTGTTTGATATATATATTTAATACGTATTTGTACACATATGGTGACACTAATCTTAAGTTATCCATTCCCCCCACCTTTCATTTTACTTAAGCTTAGTTTGTTTTCTAAGTGTGTGAGTGTCTTTCTTTGTGGAAATATGTTCATTTGTGTCAGCTGTTAGATAACGCCTATAGGTGATGTCATACGGTATGCCTTTTGCTTTCCGACTTAACTCATGTTCTGTGATGATCTCTAGGCTCATCTCGGGTGCCTCAAAGAGCAGTGTTTCCTTGTTTTCCATGGCTAATAGTCCACTGTGTCCACGGACCAGCTCTTCTTATCCATTCATCTGTTGATGGACATTTGGGTTGCTTCGGTGTCTTGGCTACTGTGAAAACTCGTGGAGTGCAGCTCTTGCAGCCCGTCTTCTCAGGTGAGAGGCTCGGCTGTGGGTGTTCTGGATGGAAGGGTGGCTCAATTTTTAATTGAAAACGCAGCTCCTTTCTGTTCTCATTATTGGCTGTTACAACTAGACATGTCCTCCGCAGACAGAGGGAACAGAGTTCTCTAAAACCCCTTCAGCATTTATTGTTTGTAGTCTTTTGGCTGACGGTAGTTAACTTGGGTGAGCTGAAAGCTTTTTGTAGCTTAGAGGAGTCTGATCATTCCTGAGGTTGAGCTTTTCTCCATTTTGCTTTTTTGATAAAGAGTGAGTAAAACTTACCTCTTCATACTATCTCTTTGACACATTTGCCTGCTTTGAATTTTTTTCACCACTGCCGAGCTCAGGACATTTTTTTTTTTTTTTTGAGGGCAGGTGTCTTTTAGAGGCCGGAGTCCTTATGAATGTTAAGTGACCCATAGCTATGCGTTTGAAGCCGCTCTTGCGGGAAACGGCCACAAGGCAGCAGCATTTCTCCATTTCCAACTCTGGGTTTTCCTGCAACAGAGGCTTCCTGGAAATTGTGTTAGTAGGCTGCAAATGAGAGTGCAGTGTGTCAGGGCAAACCCCCAAGAGCTTATATCTCCTTACTTCTTGTGTGTTTTTTAAAATTTAATTGTTATCTAGTATCACAGCCAATTGGATAAAAATGTGGTGTGTGTTCTAGGTGTACTGCATCTGGTTCATCATATGTATGTGTCAATCTATTCATCTTTGGATCCTTTCCCGTGTAGGTTATTACAGAGTGTTGAGTCGACCTCTCTTGGTATTCCTTAGGTATTTTGTGATTATATATTTCATATGTATCAGTACATGTCTGTAAACCCCCATATCCAAATTCATACATTCCTTACACCTTTCCACTTGGTTAAGCATAGTTGGTTTTCTGCATCTATGCACGGCCTTCTCTTGGAAATGACTTCATGGGTATCAATGTTGAAGTAACAGCTATAAGTGATGTCATAGGATATTTCTATTTCGGTTTCTTTCGTACTTCCTTTTGGGTAGGTATCTCTAGATCCTTCTACGGTGGTGCCAGAGGCACCTGTTGCATGCTCTTCCGTGGCTCATGTTCCATTGTGCACATGGGCCCCCTTCTTCTTGGTGCATTGTTCTGTTGATGGACATTTGGGTTTCTTCCAAGTCTTGGCTATGGTACATGTTGCTGCAGTGCAGGATGGCCAGCCTGTGTCTTTTTGATTTTGGTCTACTCGGGAGATAGGCCCATCAGTGGGCCTACCCGATTACAGGTTAGCTCAATTTTTACCTTTCAACGCACCTCCACGGTGTTCTCACTACTAGCTGTTACCAGGTTACGTCCCAGCGGCCGCTAGAGGGCACAGAGTTCTCTAAAACACCTTGAGCATTTATTCTTTGTAGACTCTGTGGCTGATGATCATTCTGACGACGGTGGGTGAACGTTTCTGTCGACTGGATTTGCATGGCTTTATTAATTCCTGATGTTGAGCATTTTTCCATGCCCTTTTATTTATCACAAGAGAAAGAAAGAAAGAGAAGACAAAATGTGCACAAAATATGCCTCTTGAAATTGTCGTTTTGAAATGTGCACGTCTTTTGAGTTGTTTTCCTCGATGGACGACCCAAGAATCGTTTTTGAGGGCAGGTGTCATTTATAGGCCTGCAATGATTTTGAATATCAAGTGACCATTAGCACTGGGTTTAAAGCTGCTGTTTTGAGAAACGGCCACAAGGCGGCAGCAGGTCTCCTTTACCAAACCTGGTTACTCGGGCAACAGAGCCTCCGTGGAAGTCGTATTCTAGGTTGTCAATTAGAATGGACTGTGCCAGGAAAAAGCCCCTTATGTTTGTGCCTCACGACTGACTTGTTCGTTTTTTAATTCAATGTTTATTGTTTCTCACAGCAAGTTTGATTACAATGTTTTGCTTGTTGTGGGTGTGAAAGATGTGGCTCTTTTACACATAAACATGTATCTAGTCTTCTTTGGATCCTTTTCCCATGTAGCTTATGACACAATGTTGAGTACTCTTCTCTTGGTATTCCGTAGGCCTTTGGTGATTTTGTATTTCACCTGTGTTTGTATCCCTCTCTTAAACCCAATTTCCTAATGTACACAATTCTCACACCTGTCCATGGGTGAACCATAAATCTGTTTATTGCATCTGTGATTGCCTTTCTCTGTGGAAATATCTTCAGTGATATCAATTTTTAGGGAACACCTATAAGTGATATCGTAGGCTATGTATCTTTCGCTCTGTGACTTACTGCAAGGTGCGTGATGAACTCTAGCCTCACCGATGGTGCTGTTGATGGCATTGTTTCCTTTTGTTCCTTGGCTAATATTCCATCTGTTCAGGTCCCTGTTCTTCTTTGTCCACTCATCTGTTGATGGACTTTCTGCTTGCTTCCATGTCCTGGCTATTGTAATACTCCTGCAATGCAGATTTGCCTGCCTGTGTCTTTCCACTTCTGTCTTCTTTCTTAGGTTATAGGCCCACGAGTGGGCCTGCTGGATCATATCGTAACTCAGTGTTTACCTTGTAAAGGCACCTCCATTCTGTTCCCATTAGTGCCTCTTACCAGGTGAAGTCCTGTGGCGAGCATTGCCCTCTGAGGAAGGCGCCACTAAGACCCTCCTAAGCCTCAGGGCCCGACTGTACTCTCCTTGGTATGCATCCTGGACTTTATGGTATGAACATACAAAAGGAGATGGCCTTTGGCCAAATCGCTCCAGGGACCTGCTCAGTTACTGGGAGTCCCTGGTTGTTCCCTAAAGCTAGGAAAAGCAACCCTGGAGGGGAAATTGGTGCCTTTGAGGGAGAAGCCGAGCAGCCAACCAACCAGCTGATGCTGATAAGGTGTGACTAAGCCGAGAAGCCAACCAACCAGCTGATGCCGATAAGGCGTGACGAAGCAAAGTCCCTGCTTTAGGGGTATATATACGGCTAGGCTTTGTTATTAAACTTGCCTTGCAAGCGTCAGTTGCTTGTGCCCTTCTGATCCCATACCTTGGTGCGTTCAGTTCCCTACCCCCTCTCGTCGGTTGTTGCTACACTTTGAGGACCCGCCGCGGCTGGCGGCAAAGTCCCACTTAACCTAGAGGGTATGCACTTCTCCACAACCCCTTCAGCATGAATTGTTGGTAGTCTTGTTGCTGATGGTTCTTCTGACTGGTGTGAGCCGATACCTCTGTGGTTGGATTTGCATGCGTCTCATAAAGCCTTGAAATTGAGCTTTCAGGGATGTCCTTTTTTTCTTCAAACTGTGTGTGTAGCTTACCTCATCACATTCTTTTCTTGAAGTATGTGCCGCCTTTTGAAATATTTTGGCCACTACCTCCCTCAAGACATTTTGAGGGCAGGTTTCATTGACAGCCCTCCAGGACTTGTGCACACGAAGTGACCATTAGCACGGGTTTTCAAGCTGCCGTTGCAGGTAACGGCCAGAGGGCTGCAGCATTTCTGCGTTTCCCACTCTGGTAACTAGTGAAACAGACCTTCCTGCCAGTGGTGTTCCTCGGTTATCAATGACGGTGGGATGTGTCTGGAGAAACCCCCCAAAGCTGATGTCTCCTTACTTATATCTGTTTTTAAAATGGAATTTCTACTTTTCACTGGAGTACTCTTCCATTGTGTCCATGGACCACTGCTCCTTTCTGCATTCCTCTGTGGCTGGGCATTTTCATTGCTTCCAAGTGTTGGCTATGGTAAACATTGCTGGATTGCAGGATTGCCAGCCCGTGTCTTTTTGATTCTCATCCTCTCAGGTGATAGACCCAGCAGTGGCTATGCTTGATTGAACGGTCGCTCAATGTTGACCCTTTCCAGGCAACTCCACTGTGTTTTCCTTAGGGGCTCTTACCACGTCCCACTTAGAACCGAGGGTACGCATTTCTTCACCACCCCGTCAGCATTTCTTGTTTGCAGAAGTTTTGCTGCTGGCCATGCTGAGTCGTGTGACATGATAGGTTTTTGTAACGTGTATTTTCGTGTCTAATAATTCCTAAGGTTCAGCATTTTTCCACGCCTTTTTTTAATTCTGTTAAACAAAAACAGAAAAAAAAAAAACCGTGAGTACAATAAACCTCTCGAAATTGTCTTCTTGGAAGGTTGCCCTCTTTCGACTTTTTTGGTCGATTTTCGACCCCAGGATTTTGTTTTGGAGGGCAGGTGTCATTTACAAGCCTGCAATGGGTGTGAATATTGAGTGACCATTAGCACTGACTTTAAAGCTGCTGCTGTGGGAAACGGCCACAAGGCGTCAGCATTGCTACATTCCCACATCTGGTTACTAGGGCAGCAGAGCCTTCTGGAAGTCCTGTTCCCAGGTTGTCAATTAGAATGGAATGTGCCAGGAAAAAACCCCAGAAGTGTATGTCACATTACTTCTTGTTCGCTCTTTTAATTTGTTTAAATCGGGGTAATGATTAGAATACTGTTGGTCCTATATGTACAGAATCTGGTTCATTTGTACGTTTTATATGTGTATATATATATATATATATATATATATATATATATATATATATATATATATATTCTTGTACAGATCCTCTTCCCATGTAAATTATTGCAGAGTGTTCTGGTGACCTCCCTTGCTATATGGTCGGTCTGTTTGATATATATATTTAATACGTATTTGTACACATATGGTGACACTAATCTTAAGTTATCCATTCCCCCCACCTTTCATTTTACTTAAGCTTAGTTTGTTTTCTAAGTGTGTGAGTGTCTTTCTTTGTGGAAATATGTTCATTTGTGTCAGCTGTTAGATAACGCCTATAGGTGATGTCATACGGTATGCCTTTTGCTTTCCAACTTAACTCATGTTCTGTGATGATCTCTAGGCTCATCTCGGGTGCCTCAAAGAGCAGTGTTTCCTTGTTTTCCATGGCTAATAGTCCACTGTGTCCACGGACCAGCTCTTCTTATCCATTCATCTGTTGATGGACATTTGGGTTGCTTCGGTGTCTTGGCTACTGTGAAAACTCGTGGAGTGCAGCTCTTGCAGCCCGTCTTCTCAGGTGAGAGGCTCGGCTGTGGGTGTTCTGGATGGAAGGGTGGCTCAATTTTTAATTGAAAACGCAGCTCCTTTCTGTTCTCATTATTGGCTGTTACAACTAGACATGTCCTCCGCAGACAGAGGGAACAGAGTTCTCTAAAACCCCTTCAGCATTTATTGTTTGTAGTCTTTTGGCTGACGGTAGTTAACTTGGGTGAGCTGAAAGCTTTTTGTAGCTTAGAGGAGTCTGATCATTCCTGAGGTTGAGCTTTTCTCCATTTTGCTTTTTTGATAAAGAGTGAGTAAAACTTACCTCTTCATACTATCTCTTTGACACATTTGCCTGCTTTGAATTTTTTTCACCACTGCCGAGCTCAGGACATTTTTTTTTTTTTTTTGAGGGCAGGTGTCTTTTAGAGGCCGGAGTCCTTGTGAATGTTAAGTGACCCATAGCTATCCGTTTAAAGCCGCTCTTGCGGGAAACGGCCACAAGGCGGCAGCATTTCTCCATTTCCAACTCTGGGTTTTCCTGCAACAGAGGCTTCCTGGAAATTGTGTTAGTAGGCTGCAAATGAGAGTGCAGTGTGTCAGGGCAAACCCCCAAGAGCTTATATCTCCTTACTTCTTGTGTGTTTTTTAAAATTTAATTGTTATCTAGTATCACAGCCAATTGGATAAAAATGTGGTGTGTGTTCTAGGTGTACTGCATCTGGTTCATCATATGTATGTGTCAATCTATTCATCTTTGGATCCTTTCCCGTGTAGGTTATTACAGAGTGTTGAGTCGACCTCTCTTGGTATTCCTTAGGTATTTTGTGATTATATATTTCATATGTATCAGTACATGTCTGTAAACCCCCATATCCAAATTCATACATTCCTTACACCTTTCCACTTGGTTAAGCATAGTTGGTTTTCTGCATCTATGCACGGCCTTCTCTTGGAAATGACTTCATGGGTATCAATGTTGAAGTAACAGCTATAAGTGATGTCATAGGATATTTCTATTTCGGTTTCTTTCGTACTTCCTTTTGGGTGGGTATCTCTAGATCCTTCTACGGTGGTGCCAGAGGCACCTGTTGCATGCTCTTCCGTGGCTCATGTTCCATTGTGCACATGGGCCCCCTTCTTCTTGGTGCATTGTTCTGTTGATGGACATTTGGGTTTCTTCCAAGTCTTGGCTATGGTACATGTTGCTGCAGTGCAGGATGGCCAGCCTGTGTCTTTTTGATTTTGGTCTACTCGGGAGATAGGCCCATCAGTGGGCCTACCCGATTACAGGTTAGCTCAATTTTTACCTTTCAACGCACCTCCACGGTGTTCTCACTACTAGCTGTTACCAGGTTACGTCCCAGCGGCCGCTAGAGGGCACAGAGTTCTCTAAAACACCTTGAGCATTTATTCTTTGTAGACTCTGTGGCTGATGATCATTCTGACGACGGTGGGTGAACGTTTCTGTCGACTGGATTTGCATGGCTTTATTAATTCCTGATGTTGAGCATTTTTCCATGCCCTTTTATTTATCACAAGAGAAAGAAAGAAAGAGAAGACAAAATGTGCACAAAATATGCCTCTTGAAATTGTCGTTTTGAAATGTGCACGTCTTTTGAGTTGTTTTCCTCGATGGACGACCCAAGAATCGTTTTTGAGGGCAGGTGTCATTTATAGGCCTGCAATGATTTTGAATATCAAGTGACCATTAGCACTGGGTTTAAAGCTGCTGTTTTGAGAAACGGCCACAAGGCGGCAGCAGGTCTCCTTTACCAAACCTGGTTACTCGGGCAACAGAGCCTCCGTGGAAGTCGTATTCTAGGTTGTCAATTAGAATGGACTGTGCCAGGAAAAAGCCCCTTATGTTTGTGCCTCACGACTGACTTGTTCGTTTTTTAATTCAATGTTTATTGTTTCTCACAGCAAGTTTGATTACAATGTTTTGCTTGTTGTGGGTGTGAAAGATGTGGCTCTTTTACACATAAACATGTATCTAGTCTTCTTTGGATCCTTTTCCCATGTAGCTTATGACACAATGTTGAGTACTCTTCTCTTGGTATTCCGTAGGCCTTTGGTGATTTTGTATTTCACCTGTGTTTGTATCTCTCTCTTAAACCCAATTTCCTAATGTACACAATTCTCACACCTGTCCATGGGTGAACCATAAATCTGTTTATTGCATCTGTGATTGCCTTTCTCTGTGGAAATATCTTCAGTGATATCAATTTTTAGGGAACACCTATAAGTGATATCGTAGGCTATGTATCTTTCGCTCTGTGACTTACTGCAAGGTGCGTGATGAACTCTAGCCTCACCGATGGTGCTGTTGATGGCATTGTTTCCTTTTGTTCCTTGGCTAATATTCCATCTGTTCAGGTCCCTGTTCTTCTTTGTCCACTCATCTGTTGATGGACTTTCTGCTTGCTTCCATGTCCTGGCTATTGTAATACTCCTGCAATGCAGATTTGCCTGCCTGTGTCTTTCCACTTCTGTCTTCTTTCTTAGGTTATAGGCCCACGAGTGGGCCTGCTGGATCATATCGTAACTCAGTGTTTACCTTGTAAAGGCACCTCCATTCTGTTCCCATTAGTGCCTCTTACCAGGTGAAGTCCTGTGGCGAGCATTGCCCTCTGAGGAAGGCGCCACTAAGACCCTCCTAAGCCTCAGGGCCCGACTGTACTCTCCTTGGTATGCATCCTGGACTTTATGGTATGAACATACAAAAGGAGATGGCCTTTGGCCAAATCGCTCCAGGGACCTGCTCAGTTACTGGGAGTCCCTGGTTGTTCCCTAAAGCTAGGAAAAGCAACCCTGGAGGGGAAATTGGTGCCTTTGAGGGAGAAGCCGAGCAGCCAACCAACCAGCTGATGCTGATAAGGTGTGACTAAGCCGAGAAGCCAACCAACCAGCTGATGCCGATAAGGCGTGACGAAGCAAAGTCCCTGCTTTAGGGGTATATATACGGCTAGGCTTTGTTATTAAACTTGCCTTGCAAGCGTCAGTTGCTTGTGCCCTTCTGATCCCATACCTTGGTGCGTTCAGTTCCCTACCCCCTCTCGTCGGTTGTTGCTACACTTTGAGGACCCGCCGCGGCTGGCGGCAAAGTCCCACTTAACCTAGAGGGTATGCACTTCTCCACAACCCCTTCAGCATGAATTGTTGGTAGTCTTGTTGCTGATGGTTCTTCTGACTGGTGTGAGCCGATACCTCTGTGGTTGGATTTGCATGCGTCTCATAAAGCCTTGAAATTGAGCTTTCAGGGATGTCCTTTTTTTCTTCAAACTGTGTGTGTAGCTTACCTCATCACATTCTTTTCTTGAAGTATGTGCCGCCTTTTGAAATATTTTGGCCACTACCTCCCTCAAGACATTTTGAGGGCAGGTTTCATTGACAGCCCTCCAGGACTTGTGCACACGAAGTGACCATTAGCACGGGTTTTCAAGCTGCCGTTGCAGGTAACGGCCAGAGGGCTGCAGCATTTCTGCGTTTCCCACTCTGGTAACTAGTGAAACAGACCTTCCTGCCAGTGGTGTTCCTCGGTTATCAATGACGGTGGGATGTGTCTGGAGAAACCCCCCAAAGCTGATGTCTCCTTACTTATATCTGTTTTTAAAATGGAATTTCTACTTTTCACTGGAGTACTCTTCCATTGTGTCCATGGACCACTGCTCCTTTCTGCATTCCTCTGTGGCTGGGCATTTTCATTGCTTCCAAGTGTTGGCTATGGTAAACATTGCTGGATTGCAGGATTGCCAGCCCGTGTCTTTTTGATTCTCATCCTCTCAGGTGATAGACCCAGCAGTGGCTATGCTTGATTGAACGGTCGCTCAATGTTGACCCTTTCCAGGCAACTCCACTGTGTTTTCCTTAGGGGCTCTTACCACGTCCCACTTAGAACCGAGGGTACGCATTTCTTCACCACCCCGTCAGCATTTCTTGTTTGCAGAAGTTTTGCTGCTGGCCATGCTGAGTCGTGTGACATGATAGGTTTTTGTAACGTGTATTTTCGTGTCTAATAATTCCTAAGGTTCAGCATTTTTCCACGCCTTTTTTTAATTCTGTTAAACAAAAACAGAAAAAAAAAAACCGTGAGTACAATAAACCTCTCGAAATTGTCTTCTTGGAAGGTTGCCCTCTTTGGACTTTTTTGGTCGATTTTCGACCCCAGGATTTTGTTTTGGAGGGCAGGTGTCATTTACAAGCCTGCAATGGGTGTGAATATTGAGTGACCATTAGCACTGACTTTAAAGCTGCTGCTGTGGGAAACGGCCACAAGGCGTCAGCATTGCTACATTCCCACATCTGGTTACTAGGGCAGCAGAGCCTTCTGGAAGTCCTGTTCCCAGGTTGTCAATTAGAATGGAATGTGCCAGGAAAAAACCCCAGAAGTGTATGTCACATTACTTCTTGTTCGCTCTTTTAATTTGTTTAAATCGGGGTAATGATTAGAATACTGTTGGTCCTATATGTACAGAATCTGGTTCATTTGTACGTTTTATATGTATATATATATATATATATATATATATATATTCTTGTACAGATCCTCTTCCCATGTAAATTATTGCAGAGTGTTCTGGTGACCTCCCTTGCTATATGGTCGGTCTGTTTGATATATATATTTAATACGTATTTGTACACATATGGTGACACTAATCTTAAGTTATCCATTCCCCCCACCTTTCATTTTACTTAAGCTTAGTTTGTTTTCTAAGTGTGTGAGTGTCTTTCTTTGTGGAAATATGTTCATTTGTGTCAGCTGTTAGATAACGCCTATAGGTGATGTCATACGGTATGCCTTTTGCTTTCCGACTTAACTCATGTTCTGTGATGATCTCTAGGCTCATCTCGGGTGCCTCAAAGAGCAGTGTTTCCTTGTTTTCCATGGCTAATAGTCCACTGTGTCCACGGACCAGCTCTTCTTATCCATTCATCTGTTGATGGACATTTGGGTTGCTTCGGTGTCTTGGCTACTGTGAAAACTCGTGGAGTGCAGCTCTTGCAGCCCGTCTTCTCAGGTGAGAGGCTCGGCTGTGGGTGTTCTGGATGGAAGGGTGGCTCAATTTTTAATTGAAAACGCAGCTCCTTTCTGTTCTCATTATTGGCTGTTACAACTAGACATGTCCTCCGCAGACAGAGGGAACAGAGTTCTCTAAAACCCCTTCAGCATTTATTGTTTGTAGTCTTTTGGCTGACGGTAGTTAACTTGGGTGAGCTGAAAGCTTTTTGTAGCTTAGAGGAGTCTGATCATTCCTGAGGTTGAGCTTTTCTCCATTTTCCTTTTTTTGATAAAGAGTGAGTAAAACTTACCTCTATCATACTATCTCTTTGACACATTTGCCTGCTTTGAATTTTTTTGGCCACGGCCGAGCTCAGGACATTTTTTTTTTTTTTGAGGGCAGGTGTCTTTTAGAGGCCTGAGTCCTTATGAATGTTAAGTGACCCATAGCTATGCGTTTGAAGCCGCTCTTGCGGGAAACGGCCACAAGGCGGCAGCATTTCTCCATTTCCAACTCTGGGTTTTCCTGCAACAGAGGCTTCCTGGAAATTGTGTTAGTAGGCTGCAAATGAGAGTGCAGTGTGTCAGGGCAAACCCCCAAGAGCTTATATCTCCTTACTTCTTGTGTGTTTTTTTAAAATTTAATTGTTATCTAGTATCACAGCCAATTGGATAAAAATGTGGTGTGTGTTCTAGGTGTACTGCATCTGGTTCATCATATGTATGTATCAATCTATTCATCTTTGGATCCTTTCCCGTGTAGGTTATTACAGAGTGTTGAGTAGACCTCTCTCTGTATTTCTTAGGTGTTTTTTGATTATGTCTTTCATATGTATCAGTACTTATCTGTTAACCCCCATATCCTAATTCATGCATTCCTTACAGATGAGATGAGAATTCTCCACATTATACTAGTCATTTCAGAGAGTGGGAAAGGATGGCAAGTGGTAAAATATTATCTTTTCCCTTAATCTTTTTAAATTTCCCTTGTTACAACATAGGATTATTATCCCTGAATCATAATTCTGTCAGTACACCAGTATAGAGATTATTTCTTAATAGTTAGGTGAGAACCATTTCCTTCTGTTTTTGAGAAAAATTCTGTTACCTCCTTTCAGTAATGGCACTCTTCCCCAAATCAACGGTTTAACAAGGGAGATGGAAGCAGAATAATCATGCAAATACAAAACAATACAACAGCAAGAGAAAATGTCTAACTTCCAATAAGAGCTCAATTTAGAAGAGGGTTTATATCTTCAGAACAAAAGCATGCCTCCTTGACTTGCTAACCAGTCAAAATCTGTGTATTCTACAGAAAATCTGTGATGTTATTCCCATAAAACTACCCTTTACTGCTTCTGCCTCCAATAGATTTCCTAAGCACTAGTGTTTTAATGTACAGGTTACAAACAAAATCCTAATGAGATTTATTTATAATGTGTGTGTTATTTGTCTTATCCTAGCGTCTATATTCTTCTCCATTCCTGGAGTCGAAATAATATTACTTTACCTGCTAAGTGATATCGGGAGAGTGGGAGAGGTTTCATAAATACCCCAACCCTAAAGCATACCCTAAACCTAACCCATACACTAACTCTAACCCATCGACATACCTTAAACTATACCCTAATCCTAACCCGTGCCCTAACCCTAAACTTAACTCTAACCTGTACGCTAATCCTAACTCATACACTAACACGTATCCATACCCCAATCTTTACCCTAATCCTAACCTGTGCCCTAACCCTAACCCAAATGCTTAAACCTAAGCCATACCCTAGTCCTAAACCGTGCCCTAACCCTTAAAACCCTAACCGGTAGCCATAGCCTAATCTTTACCCTAATCCTAACCTGTGCCCTAACCCTAACCCTAACTGACCCTTTCCCTAAGTAAGCGCTGACACTGTCCCGAAGTGAGGCCCTGAGGTTGTCCCTAACTCACATCCTCATGCTAGGCCTAACCCTGGCCTTGTCATTGTCCCTAACAAAGGCCCTGACCCTAGTCTTAGCCTAGGCCTTGATATTTGGTCTATCTCAGGTTCTGATGCTGTCCCTAACTAAGGCCCTAAAGCTGTCCCTAACATCAGCCTTGCTGCCGCCAATAACTAACGTGCTGACACTATCCTGAGCTAATATCTTGATCCATCTCTTACCATGGTCCTGACACTGTCCTTACTAAAGTCCTGATGCCATCCCAAAGTGTGCATCCCCTTAGGAATTCAGCAGAATAAGCCTGAAACCTGGTCTGGAACTGGCACTTCAGAGAGATTTCGTAGCAAGTTGTCTAATTCTACCTAAGTAGGTTTTAACTTGTGATGTAGTATTGACATATCCATAACAGGAGCTACTGAACACTACACATATGTCTCATCTTTCTAATAGTATCTGATCTAAAGTCACTGTTTGAAATTTAATAGTTAAGATAGGAGTCCTTGAAAACGTACGGTTGCAGCTACCAGCAGACATTGTTTTCAGAATGGCTAGTGGCATCCTGAGTCTGATGTAGCTCAGAAATTCAATTTCAACAATACAGTTATGCGGGGACTTACCTGGTGGCTCAATGGTTAAGACTTCGCCTTCTAACACAGAGGGTGCCGGTTTGAGCCCTGGGCAGGGAGCTAAGATCTCACATGCCTCGTGGCCTAAAAACCAAAACATGAAACAGAAACAATATTGTAACAAATTCAATAGACTTAAAAAATGGTCCACATCCAAAAAAAACTTAAAAAGAATACAGAAAAAGAATTCAGGAATGCATCTAAATCACATCTACAAAGGTCACTTAGGTTTATCTTGGATGTCTGAACCATAGTTACTACTCCTTTTTGACTGTAAAATGCATTCCCTTCCTCAATGCCAAAGCAGATGTACAATTCGTATCTAAAAGGCCACAAAACAGGCCACTCTGGTCAGTATAATTTAAGTTAAACCATGTATAAGCCAGAGAGATTTCCTCACACCTCAATACGTGAAGTTTTTTTCCTTTTGATTCCAAGTCTTTCAATAGAAAGCACTGATGATCAAAATGTCAATCCCTCAGTGCCAGAATGATTCAGCTGTTTGGCCCTGGTGTAGATCATGTCCCTCAGTGCTAGGCCTCCTTGTTATTTGCCTAGTTAATCCACTTTGGGGGAATACTGATCAGGTATCGTGAACATGCTCAGAGGTATGTTAATGACAAAACGCTTTATATAGGCCATACATTTTATTATTCATACCCAATTGTCACACAAGCATTGTACATGTGCTTTTAGCAGTAGACCTAAAGCAAACAGTGATACATCATGAGTCATTACATTCTGATAACTTCACTATGTAATTTTCCTTTCCTCTTAAACATCGGGGCAAAATGAAGCCAACACAGTAACTTTCATAAATACACACTTCAATACAGAGGTGTCATTTATCCAATTGCTCCAAGTCCTAAGTAGCTTGAGGGGAAGGACTTCCAATTTTACCAGGACATACTAGATTTTTAGGAATTCCATGTAATTTAATATACTAATCAAACATTTCTCTCTGAGATAGCTCAAGGGCCTTCTAAAGCATCCCAAAGTTAGCTGGAGATCAAAAGAACGGTTAGAATTGGCCAAAAAACACTTATTCACTGAACCAAAGTAAAGAGATTTCAAACAAAAATACAGATCACAGACACAGGCAAAGGAACTCACCAGCTGTTCACAATCAAAAGCAGCATTCTAAGAAAACTTTGGAGGGAGAAACAAAATGCAGGCTTGCCCTAACCCACTTCCAACAAAATCCATCTTAGAATATCGTGGTCAGGCACAACTCTTCCCTCCATGTTCCCTTTTCACAAATGTTCACCACCTTCTGTATCCATCTTATGTTGTCCCTTATTTTTTTCTGCATTCAGACACAACGAGCTCTAGTACAAAGTGACTTTCTTTTCTCTTTGTACCATCAGCCTGTTACCTAGCCGCTCACCTCCTTTATTACGTAGTTTCATAAATGCTTGAACGTATGGAATTTCTTTTGTCTTTCTCCTCCTGTGACAAAATAACTCTAGCTGAAGGATAGTATAGTCATTTAGGCTATCATTCAAAGACCACCTTTCCTCATTTTTCAAGAATGTATCCATACATTGGCCAGACAAAATTACAATAGAATTTCATTCTTTTCTTACTCTTAGGTTTACAACTATAGGTTGACCAGTCTGCCAGGATTTTGCCCATTGGCTCTCAGATGGAACTGAAGAAGAAGCACTTCTTACGTTTGAACCATGGAACACTCACACCACGGACTAAGAACACAACAAAATCCTAAACACCAA
The DNA here is from genome assembly GCF_026419965.1 of Kogia breviceps. Taxonomy (NCBI): domain Eukaryota; kingdom Metazoa; phylum Chordata; class Mammalia; order Artiodactyla; family Physeteridae; genus Kogia; species Kogia breviceps. Next base: position 196,973 of record NW_026711590.1, read on the forward strand.
TGGAAGCCTCACACCAAAGGAACCAGAAACCAAAGAGAAACCAACAACCAAACAGCACAAGACTCAAATCAGCTTCCAAGTCTCAACTTAGCCTGTGACCTCTGTCCAAGTGGTTCACCTTCCAAATGAGATTTCCTGGAATGAAAAGTCACCCAAATGGGAACCAAGGTTCCCCCAAATGTACAGGGCTAAAAGGACCTCAGACTGCTTGCCAGGGGAGTTACCACACACTGGCTGAGGTGCTGCAACATCCCAAATGCTATTTTTCTGGTTCCCCAAAATAATCCCTTGGAGTAGGACATTCAGGGCAGTCCAGGCAGGAGGAACAGAGGAACGTCCTCAAGGCAAAGACGGCCTCGGCAGCTGCTAGGGTGGTTCCTCTTCCACCATCTACTCCTGCCCTAGAGTTCTAACTGCTGGGATGACTGGGGCTTGGCCTTTCCAGGCAAGGGTCCCAGGTGGTTTGGCCTCTAAAGGAATTCTCCAACCTTACACTCTCTCGAAAGAGACTAGTGTGGAGAAAATCTCAGTGTCCGATCAAGTCAGGGGACCCACAGGGGGATCCCCAAGTCAGCCCCACATTGGGTACTAAATTTGATGTCGAAAACTCAACCTCTGTGCACCAGTGCCAAATCAAATCTCAGAGAGAGAGGTTTGCAGGAAGTAGAGAAGAATAGCTTTACTCCTTTGGCAGCCAAAGGGGGACACAGAAAACTCCGACCCTCAAAAACCGTGTGTCCCAATGCAGGAGGATCTGGTGAGGAGTTTTACAGCAATGGTTTAAGGAGACAGGTATCCTAAGGATTACTGTGTGTACAGGGCCTTAACTAAATATAACCTGACCTCAGATGGTCTCTTGAGGACCTTCTCTGGAATGAAGACTAAAATCTTCTATTTTGTGGGGGGGTTTAGGTTGCTAAAGAGCCCAAAGATGCTCTTAACTGTATCCCTTGAGGCAAAACCAGAATCTTGGCCCAAGGCTGCACTGTTCATTCTATTCTGTTCTTCTTTGGTCTGTGCAGTCCCTCCTTTCCATGATTAGCAACTGTTCGAATCAGCCCTTTAGAACTCAGGGAAGGTCTTGGAGTCTCTAGCATAACTAAGGCCCTGAAATTCTCCCTAACTCAGTCCCTGACGCTGTCTCTAACTAAGGCCCAGATGCCAACAATATCTAAAGTCCTGACATTATCCTGAGCTAATATCCTGACCCAGGTCTTACCAAGCTCCTGACACTGACCCAAAGTAAGCCTTGATGCTGTCCATAAATGGGGGCATGAGGCTACCCCTAATAGAATCCCTGATAATGTCTTCAAAGATCCTCACATTGATCCCAAGAGGCCCTTATGCTGATCCTAAGACATGTCCTGACAGTGGCACTAACTCAGGCCCTAAAGACAGGCCTCACTTAGGCCCTTTAGCTGTACTTTAGATAGGCTCTGACGCTATCTGTATACAAAACGCTGGAAGACGTCCGGATTTAGGGCCCTGTCACTGGGCCTAACTAAGGTCCTGATGCTCTCAATAATTTTCTGGCACTATGCCTGGAACGGACCTAACTCTGTCCCAAGCTAATGTCCTGCATCTTTTCCTAACTGAAACCCTAATACACTCCATGACAAAGGCACAGACTAATCCTAACTAAGGCCTTAACACTATATCTCACTACGGCCCAGAATCTGTCCCTAATGGTCCCTGCTGCAAACAATAACTAAAATGCGGACACTGTCCTGAGAAAATTTCCTGACACATTTCTATGCACCATCCTGACTGTCCCAAAAAAATCCCTGTCGGTATCCTTAAGTGAAGACCTGAGGCTGTGCCTAACTCAGGCCCTGAAGCTTTCCCTAACGGAGGCCTCGATTCTCTGACTCACTCAGGCCCTGCTCATGTCTTTCACTATGACCCGAATGCTGACTCCACAAACGCCCTGAATGCTGCTCTTAAATCATGCCCTGACAGTGTCTGCATCTAGGGGCCTCACTCAGGCCCTCACCTTCTCCCTATATCAGGCTCTGACGCTGTCCCTACCCGAAGCCCTGGCACAGGTCTTAAATTAGGCCCTGATTCTCTAAGTACCTAAGGGCTTGATTCCAAACCTAGGTCATTACCTGACACTAGCCCTAGACCTGAATGTAACCTTGTCCGTTGCTAATGTCAAATTTATCTAAAGAGATTCTTTAGGATGAAATTCTTTCATCTTCTGAATAGAGTTTTCTGAAAAAAATAATGTTTAAACTCTTACCGACCTTAAACAAAATGTACTCAACTTCTGCGGAATATTCCTTTATACCAGCGTGTATGGTTTCCTTCTGCATCTGCGTGTGTTGGCTTAAAGGGTGCTTGTAGGAATGCCTACTGTTATGCTAACTAAATCCCTGATGCTGTCCCTAAATAACGTCCTGAAATTAGTCTCAAGGCTGTGAACCTGTCCCAAACTGAGGCCTGGAGGCTCATCCTAGCTCAGGCCCTGACACTGTCCCTAGCAAAGGCCCTCACACAACTCCTAGCTCAGTCCCTGACACTATACCTAACAAAGGCCATAATGCTAGTCCTAACTCAGGCCCTGACACTGTTTCTAACTAAAGCCCAGCTGCCGCCAATATCTAAAATCCTGATACTATCCTGAGTTAATATCCTGACCCAGGTCTTACCAAGGTCCTGAAACTGACTAAAACTAAGCCTTGATGCTGTCCATAAATAAGGCCCTGAGGCTCTCCCTAACAGAGGCCCTGATAATGTCTTTAATGAAGAACCTGACGCTGATCCCAAAGAGGCCCTTCTGCTGCTCCTAAGTCATGCCCTGACAGTGTCCCGAACTCAGGCCCTAAAGATAAGCCTCACTTAGGCCCTTTGGCTGTACCTTCCTTATGCTCTGACGCTGTCTGTATAGGAAGCCCTGGCAGTGGTCCTGATTTAGGCCCTCACGCTGGTCCTAAGTAAGGCCCTGAGGCTCGCAATAACGAAGGTCTTCACGCTTTTCCTGGGTCATTTCGTGACGTTATCCCTGGCCCGGAACCTGACTCTGTCCCAAGCTAATGTCCTGCATCTTATCCTAAATGAAACCCTAATAGTATGCCTAACTAAGCCCTGACCAATCCGAACAAAGGCCTTGACACTATCTCTCACTAAAGCCCGGAATCTGTCCCTAACATGGGACCTGTTGCAATCAATAACTAAAATCCGGACACTGTCCTGAGATACTTTCCTGACACATTTCTATGCACGATCCTGACACTGTCCCAAACCGGTCGGTGTCTTTAAGTGAAGACCAGACACTGTGCCTAACTCAGGCCCTGAAGCTTTCCCTAACGGAGGCCTTGATTCTGTGACTCACTCAAGGCCTGCTCATGTCTTTCACTATGACCTTTCGCTGACCCAACCAAGGTGTTTATGCTGCTCCTAAGTCATGCCCTGACTGTGTCTACAGCTACGGGGATGACGCTAGGCCTCACTCAGGCCCTGAAGTTCTCCATAAGTCAGGTCTGACGCTGTCCCTACCGAAAATCTTGACGCAGGTCCTAAATTTTAGGCCTTGATTCTCTAAGTAAGTAAGGTCTTGACACTAAAACTAGGTCATTAACTGACACTACCCCTAGACCTTAATCTAATCTTGACTTTAGCTAATGTCAAGTTTAGGGAAAGAGATTCTTTACGATGAAATTCTTTCATCATATGAATATTGGTTTCTTAAAACAATAATTTTTAAACTCTTGTTAACCTTAAACAAAGTGTACTCAACTGCTGTGGAATATTCCTTCATAGCAGCATGCATGGTTCACTTTTACATTCTTGTGTGTTGGCCTTCAAGGTTCTTGCAGGAATGGCTCCTCTTATGCTAACTAAATCATCCCTGATGCTGAACATAAATAAGGCGCTGAAATTACTCCCGATGCTCTGAACCTGTCCCTAACTACGGCCTGGAGACTCGTGCTAAACCAGGCCCTGACACTGTCCCAAACCAAGACCCTGACATTACACGTAACTCGGACCCTGACACTACCCCTAGCTCAGTCCCTGACACTATTACCTAACAAAGCCCATAATGATATTCCTAAATCAGACCCTGACACTGACTCTAACTAAGGCCCTGCTGCCGCCAATATCTAAAGTCCTGATGCTATCCTGAGTTAATATCCTGACCCAGGTCTTACCAAGGTCCTGAAACTGACCCAAAGTAAGCCTTGATGCTGTCTGAAAATGAGGCCCTGATAATGTCTTTAGTGAAGACCCTCACGCTGATGCCACAGAGGCCCTTCTGCAGCTCCTATGTCATGCCCTGACAGTGTCCCGAACTCAGGAACTAAAGATAAGCCTCACTTAGGCCCTTTGGCTGTACCTTCCTTATGCTCTGACGCTGTCTGTATAGGAAGCCCTGGCAGTGGTCCTGATTTAGGCCCTCACGCTGGTCCTAAGTAAGGCCCTGAGGCTCTCAATAACGAAGGTCTTCACGCTTTTCCTGGGTCATTTCGTGACGTTATCCCTGGCCCGGAACCTGACTCTGTCCCAAGCTCATGTCCTGCATCTTATCCTAAATGAAACCCTAATAGTATCCCTAACTAAGCCCTGACTAATCCGAACAAAGGCCTTGACACTATCTCTCACTAAAGCCCGGAATCTGTCCCTAACATGGGACCTGTTGCAATCAATAACTAAAATCCGGACACTGTCCTGAGCTAATATCCTGACTCATTTCTATCCACTGTTCTGATACTTTCCAAAAGAAAGCCTGTTGCCGTCCTTAAGTGAAGACCTGAGGCTGTTCCTAACTCAGGCCCTGAAGCTTTCCCTGACTGAGGCCTTGATTCTGTGACTAACACAGGCCCTGTTCATGTCTTTCACTATGACCTGCATGCTGACCCCACAAAGGCCCTGATGCTGTTCCTACGTCATGCCCTGACTGTGTCTCCAGCAGGTGGGCTGGCACTAGGCCTCACTCAGGCCTAGACGTTCTCCCTAAGTCAGGCTCTGACGCTGTCCCTACCCGAAGCCCTGACACAGGTCCTAAATTAGGCCCTGATTCTCTAAATAACTAAGGTCTTGACACCAACCCAGGTCATTTTCTGACACTATCCCTGGCTCGGATCATGAGTCTGTCCCAAGCTCATGTCCTGCATCTTATCCTAAATGAAACCCTAATAGTATCCCTAACTAAGCCCTGACTAATCCGAACAAAGGCCTTGACACTATCTCTCACTAAAGCCCGGAATCTGTCCCTAACATGGCACCTGTTGCAATCAATAACTAAAATCCGGACACTGTCCTGAGGTAATTTCCTGACACATTTCTATGCACGATCCTGACACTGTCCCAAACCGGTCGGTGTCTGTAAGTGAAGACCTGACACTGTGCCTAACTCAGGCCCTGAAGCTTTCCCTAAGTGAGGCCTTGATTCTGTGACTCACTCAAGGCCTGCTCATGTCTTTCACTATGACCTTTCGCTGACCCAACCAAGGTGTTTATGCTGCTCCTAAGTCGTACCCTGACTGTGTCTGCAGCTAGGGGGCTGACGCTAGGCCTCACTCAGGCCCTGACGTTCTCCATAAGTCAGGTCTGACGCTGTCCCTACCGAAAATCTTGACGCAGGTCCTAAATTTTAGGCCTTGATTCTCTAAGTAACTAAGGTCTTGACACCAAATCCAGGTCATTAACTGACACTACCCCTAGACCTTAATCTAATCTTGACTTTAGCTAATGTCAAGTTTAGGGAAAGAGATTCTTTACGATGAAATTCTTTCATCATATGAATATTGGTTTCTTAAAACAATAATTTTTAAACTCTTGTTAACCTTAAACAAAGTGTACTCAACTGCTGTGGAATATTCCTTCATAGCAGCGTGCATGGTTCACTTTTACATTCTTGTGTGTTGGCCTTCAGGGTTCTTGCAGGAATGGCTCCTCTTATGCTAACTAAATCATCCCTGATGCTGAACATAAATAAGGCGCTGAAATTACTCCCGATGCTGTGAACCGCTCCCTAACTACGGCCTGGAGACTCGTGCTAACCCAGGCGCTGACACTGTCCCTAACCAAGACCCTGACATTACACGTAACTCGGACCCTGACACTACTCCTAGCTCACTCCCTGACACTATACCTGACAAAGGCCATAATGATATTCCTAACTCAGACCCTGACACTGACTCTAACTAAGGCCCTGCTGCCGCCAATATCTAAAGTCTTGATGCTATCCTGAGTTAATATCCTGACTCAGGTCTTACCAAGGTCCTGAAACTGACCCAAAGTAAGCCTTGATGCTGTCTGAAAATGAGGCCCTGAGGCTCTCCCTAACAGAGGCCCTGATAATGTCTTTAGTGAAGACCCTCACGCTGATCCCACAGAGGCCCTTCTGCTGCTCCTAAGTCATGCCCTGACAGTGTCCCGAACTCAGGCCCTAAAGATAAGCCTCACTTAGGCCCTTTGGCTGTACCTTCCTTATGCTCTGACGCTGTCTGTATAGGAAGCCCTGGCAGTGGTCCTGATTTAGGCCCTCACGCTGGTCCTAAGTAAGGCCCTGAGGCTCTCAATAACGAAGGTCTTCACGCTTTTCCTGGGTCATTTCGTGACGCTATCCCTGGCCCGGAACCTGACTCTGTCCCAAGCTCATGTCCTGCATCTTATCCTAAATGAAACCCTAATAGTATCCCTAACTAAGCCCTGACGAATCCGAACAAAGGCCTTCACACTATCTCTCACGAGCGCCCGGAATCTGTCCCTAATGGTCCCTGCTGCAATTAATAACTAAAAAAAGGACACTGTCCAGAGCTAATATCCTGACACATTTCTAGCCACTGTCCTGATACTTTCCAAAAGAAAGCCTGTTGCCGTCCTTAAGTGAAGACCTGAGGCTGTGCCTAACTCAGGCCCTGCAGCTTTCCCTAACTGAGGCCTTGATTCTGTGACTAACACAGGCCCTGTTCATGTCTTTCACTATGACCTGCATGCTGACCCCACAAAGGCCCTGATGCTGTTCCTACGTCATGCCCTGACTGTGTCTCCAGCAGGTGGGCTGGCACTAGGCCTCACTCAGGCCTAGACGTTCTCCCTAAGTCAGGCTCTGACGCTGTCCCTACCCGAAGCCCTGACACAGGTCCTAAATTAGGCCCTGATTCTCTAAATAACTAAGGTCTTGACACCAACCCAGGTCATTTTCTGACACTATCCCTGGCTCGGATCATGACTCTGTCCCAAGGTAATGTCCTGCATCTTATCCTAATTGAAACCCTAATACTCTCCCTAACTAAGGCCCGGACTAATCCTAATTAAGGCATTGACCCTATCTCTCACTAAGGCCCAGAATCTATCCCTAACATGGGCCCTGCTGCAATCAATAATGAAAATCCGGACACTATCCTGAGCTAATATGCTGACACTTTTCTATCCACGGACCTGACACAGTCCCAAAGAAAGGCCTGTCGCTGTCCTTAAATGAAGACCTGAGGCTGTGCCTAACTCAGGCCCTGAAGCTTTCCCTAACGGAGGCCTCGATTCTCTGACGCACTCAGGCCCTGCTCATGTCCTTAACTATGACCCGAATGCTGACCCAACCAAGGCCCGGATGCTGCTTCGACGTCATGCCCTGACACTGTCTCCAGCTAGGGGCCTGAAGCTGGGCCTCACTCAGGCCCTGTTTCTTGCCCTAAGTCCGGTCCTGATGCTGGTCCTAAATAAGGCCCTCAGGTTCTCAGTAACTAAGGTCTTGACACTATCCCGAGGTCATTTGCTGACACAATCCCTAGACTTTACCCTAACCCTGTCCCTAGCTAATGTCCTGCCTCTTATGCTAACTGAAGCCCTTATGCTGTGCCCATGTCAGGACCTGAATTGAGTCCCCATGCCGTGACACTGTCCCTAACTAAGGCCTGGATGTTAGGCCTAACTCAAGGCCTGACACTGTCCCTAACTAAGGCCCTGATGCCATCAATATCTAAAGTCCTCACACTATCCTCAGCTAATTTACTATCCCATCTCTTACTAAGGTCCTGAAAATATCGCTAAGTAAGCCGTGACGCTGTCCCTAACAGAAGGCCTGCTCATGTCTTTAACGAAGACCATAATGCTGATCCAACAACGGCACTGATGCTGCTCCTGTGTCACGCCCTGACAGTGTCCCCACCTACAGGAATGACGCTAGGCCTCACTCAGGCCCTGTCGCTCACCCCAAGCCAGTCCGGGATGCGATTTTTACATGAAGCCCTAACATTGCTTCTAAAGAAGGCCCTGATGCTCTCAGTAACTAAGGTCTTGACACTATCTCTCACTAAGGCCTGGAATCTGTCCCTAACATGGGTCCTGCTGCAATCAATAACTAAAATCCGGACACTATCCTGAGCTAATATGCTGACACATTTCTATCCAAGGTTCTGACACTGTCCCAAAGAGAGCCCTGTCGCTCTCCTTAACTGAAGACGTGAGGCTGTGCCTAACTCAGGCCCTGAAGCTTTCCTTAACCCAGGCCTTGATTCTGTGACTCACTCAAGCCCTGCTCATGTCTTTCACTATGACCCGAATGCTGACTCCACAAACGCCCTGATGCTGCTCCTAAGTCATGCCCTGACAGTGTCTGCATCTAGGGGCCTGATGCTAGGCCTCACTCAGGCCCTCACTTTCTCCCTATACCAGGCTCTGACACTGTCCCTACCCGAAGCCCTGGCACAGATCCTAAATTAGGCCCTGATTCTATAAGTAACTAAGGGCTTGATTCCAAACCTAGGTCATTACCTGACACTAGCCCTAGACCTGAACGTAAACTTCTCTTTTGCTAATGTTAAATTTAGCTAAAGAGATTCTTTAGGATGAAATTCTTTCATCTTCTGAATAGAGTTTTCTGAAAAAAATAATGTTTAAACTCTTACTGAACTTAAACAAAATGTACTCAACTTCTGTGGAATATTCCTTTATACCAGCCTGTCTGGTTTACTTCTGCATTTGCCTGTGTTGGCTTTCAGGGTGCTTGTAGGAATACCTCCTCTTATGCTAACGAACTAACTCTTATTATGCTAAATCCCTGATGTTTTCCCTAATTAAATTCAGGAAACTCCTCCCAAGGCTGTGAACCCCTCCCAAACTGAGGCCTGGAGGCTCATCCTAGCTCAGGCCCTGACACAACTCCTAGCTCAGTCCCTGACACTATACCTAACAAAGGCTATAATGCTAGTCCTAACTCAGGCCCTGACACTGTTTCTAACTACAGCCCAGCTGCCGCCAATATCTAAAATCCTGATACTATCCTGAGTTAATATCCTGACCCAGGTCTTACCAAGGTCCTGAAACTGACCCAAAGTAAGCCTTGATGCTGTCCATAAATGAGGCCCTGAGGCTCTCCCTAACAGAGGCCCTGATAATGTCTTTAATGAAGAACCTGACGCTGATCCCACAGAGGCCCTTCTGCTGCTCCTAAGTCATGCCCTGACAGTGTCCCGAACTCAGGCCCTAAAGATAAGCCTCACTTAGGCCCTTTGGCTGTACCTTCCTTATGCTCTGACGCTGTCTGTATAGGAAGCCCTGGCAGTGGTCCTGATTTAGGCCCTCACGCTGGTCCTAAGTAAGGCCCTGAGGCTCTCAATAACGAAGGTCTTCACGCTTTTCCTGGGTCATTTCGTGACGCTATCCCTGGCCCGGAACCTGACTCTGTCCCAAGCTCATGTCCTGCATCTTATAATAAATGAAACCCTAATAGTATCCCTAACTAAGCCCTGACCAATCCGAACAAAGGCCTTGACACTATCTCTCACTAAAGCCCGGAATCTGTCCCTAACATGGCACCTGTTGCAATCAATAACTAAAATCCGGACACTGTCCTGAGATAATTTCCTGACACATTTCTATGCACGATCCTGACACTGTCCCAAACCGGTCGGTGTCTTTAAGTGAAGACCTGACACTGTGCCTAACTCAGGCCCTGAAGCTTTCCCTAAGTGAGGCCTTGATTCTGTGACTCACTCAAGGCCTGCTCATGTCTTTCACTATGACCTTTCGCTGACCCAACCAAGGTGTTTATGCTGCTCCTAAGTCGTACCCTGACTGTGTCTGCAGCTAGGAGGCTGACGCTAGGCCTCACTCAGGCCTTGACGTTCTCCATAAGTCAGGTCTGAATCTGTCCCTACCGAAAATCTTGACGCAGGTCCTAAATTTTAGGCCTTGATTCTCTAAGTAACTAAGGTCTTGACACCAAATCCAGGTCATTAACTGACACTACCCCTAGACCTTAATCTAATCTTGACTTTAGCTAATGTCAAGTTTAGGGAAAGAGATTCTTTACGATGAAATTCTTTCATCATATGAATATTGGTTTCTTAAAACAATAATTTTTAAACTCTTGTTAACCTTAAACAAAGTGTACTCAACTGCTGTGGAATATTCCTTCATAGCAGCGTGCATGGTTCACTTTTACATTCTTGTGTGTTGGCCTTCAGGGTTCTTGCAGGAATGGCTCCTCTTATGCTAACTAAATCATCCCTGATGCTGAACATAAATAAGGCGCTGAAATTACTCCCGATGCTGTGAACCGCTCCCTAACTACGGCCTGGAGACTCGTGCTAAACCAGGCCCTGACACTGTCCCAAACCAAGACCCTGACATTACACGTAACTCGGACCCTGACACTACTCCTAGCTCACTCCCTGACACTATTACCTAACAAAGCCCATAATGATATTCCTAACTCAGACCCTGACACTGACTCTAACTAAGGCCCTACTGCCGCCAATATCTAAAGTCCTGATATTATCCTGAGTTAATATCCTGACCCAGGTCTTACCAAGGTCCTGAAACTGACCCAAAGTAAGCCTTGATGCTGTCTGAAAATGAGGCCCTGAGGCTCTCAGTAACAGAGGCCCTGATAATGTCTTTAGTGAAGACCCTCACGCTGATGCCACAGAGGCTCTTCTGCAGCTCCTATGTCTTGCCCTGACAGTGTCCCGAACTCAGGAACTAAAGATAAGCCTCACTTAGGCCCTTTGGCTGTACCTTCCTTATGCTCTGACGCTGTCTGTATAGGAAGCCCTGGCAGTGGTCCTGATTTAGGCCCTCACGCTGGTCCTAAGTAAGGCCCTGAGGCTCTCAATAACGAAGGTCTTCACGCTTTTCCTGGGTCATTTCGTGACGTTATCCCTGGCCCGGAACCTGACTCTGTCCCAAGCTCATGTCCTGCATCTTATCCTAAATGAAACCCTAATAGTATCCCTAACTAAGCCCTGACTAATCCGAACAAAGGCCTTGACACTATCTCTCACTAAAGCCCGGAATCTGTCCCTAACATGGGACCTGTTGCAATCAATAACTAAAATCCGGACACTGTCCTGAGCTAATATCCTGACTCATTTCTATCCACTGTTCTGATACTTTCCAAAAGAAAGCCTGTTGCCGTCCTTAAGTGAAGACCTGAGGCTGTTCCTAACTCAGGCCCTGAAGCTTTCCCTGACTGAGGCCTTGATTCTGTGACTAACACAGGCCCTGTTCATGTCTTTCACTATGACCTGCATGCTGACCCCACAAAGGCCCTGATGCTGTTCCTACGTCATGCCCTGACTGTGTCTCCAGCAGGTGGGCTGGCACTAGGCCTCACTCAGGCCTAGACGTTCTCCCTAAGTCAGGCTCTGACGCTGTCCCTACCCGAAGCCCTGACACAGGTCCTAAATTAGGCCCTGATTCTCTAAATAACTAAGGTCTTGACACCAACCCAGGTCATTTTCTGACACTATCCCTGGCTCGGATCATGAGTCTGTCCCAAGCTCATGTCCTGCATCTTATCCTAAATGAAACCCTAATAGTATCCCTAACTAAGCCCTGACTAATCCGAACAAAGGCCTTGACACTATCTCTCACTAAAGCCCGGAATCTGTCCCTAACATGGCACCTGTTGCAATCAATAACTAAAATCCGGACACTGTCCTGAGGTAATTTCCTGACACATTTCTATGCACGATCCTGACACTGTCCCAAACCGGTCGGTGTCTGTAAGTGAAGACCTGACACTGTGCCTAACTCAGGCCCTGAAGCTTTCCCTAAGTGAGGCCTTGATTCTGTGACTCACTCAAGGCCTGCTCATGTCTTTCACTATGACCTTTCGCTGACCCAACCAAGGTGTTTATGCTGCTCCTAAGTCGTACCCTGACTGTGTCTGCAGCTAGGGGGCTGACGCTAGGCCTCACTCAGGCCCTGACGTTCTCCATAAGTCAGGTCTGACGCTGTCCCTACCGAAAATCTTGACGCAGGTCCTAAATTTTAGGCCTTGATTCTCTAAGTAACTAAGGTCTTGACACCAAATCCAGGTCATTAACTGACACTACCCCTAGACCTTAATCTAATCTTGACTTTAGCTAATGTCAAGTTTAGGGAAAGAGATTCTTTACGATGAAATTCTTTCATCATATGAATATTGGTTTCTTAAAACAATAATTTTTAAACTCTTGTTAACCTTAAACAAAGTGTACTCAACTGCTGTGGAATATTCCTTCATAGCAGCGTGCATGGTTCACTTTTACATTCTCGTGTGTTGGCCTTCAGGGTTCTTGCAGGAATGGCTCCTCTTATGCTAACTAAATCATCCCTGATGCTGAACATAAATAAGGCGCTGAAATTACTCCCGATGCTCTGAACCCCTCCCTAACTACGGCCTGGAGACTCGTGCTAACCCAGGCGCTGACACTGTCCCAAACCAAGACCCTGACATTACACGTAACTCGGACCCTGACACTACTCCTAGCTCACTCCCTGACACTATTACCTAACAAAGCCCATAATGATATTCCTAACTCACACCCTGACACTGACTCTAACTAAGGCCCTGCTGCCGCCAATATCTAAAGTCCTGATGCTATCCTGAGTTAATATCCTGACCCAGGTCTTACCAAGGTCCTGAAACTGACCCAAAGTAAGCCTTGATGCTGTCTGAAAATGAGGCCCTGAGGCTCTCCCTAACAGAGGCCCTGATAATGTCTTTAGTGAAGACCCTCACGCTGATCCCACAGAGGCCCTTCTGCTGCTCCTAAGTCATGCCCTGACAGTGTCCCGAACTCAGGCCCTAAAGATAAGCCTCACTTAGGCCCTTTGGCTGTACCTTCCTTATGCTCTGACGCTGTCTGTATAGGAAGCCCTGGCAGTGGTCCTGATTTAGGCCCTCACGCTGGTCCTAAGTAAGGCCCTGAGGCTCTCAATAACGAAGGTCTTCACGCTTTTCCTGGGTCATTTCGTGACGCTATCCCTGGCCCGGAACCTGACTCTGTCCCAAGCTCATGTCCTGCATCTTATCCTAAATGAAACCCTAATAGTATCCCTAACTAAGCCCTGACGAATCCGAACAAAGGCCTTCACACTATCTCTCACGAGCGCCCGGAATCTGTCCCTAATGGTCCCTGCTGCAATTAATAACTAAAAAAAGGACACTGTCCAGAGCTAATATCCTGACACATTTCTAGCCACTGTCCTGATACTTTCCAAAAGAAAGCCTGTTGCCGTCCTTAAGTGAAGACCTGAGGCTGTGCCTAACTCAGGCCCTGCAGCTTTCCCTAACTGAGGCCTTGATTCTGTGACTAACACAGGCCCTGTTCATGTCTTTCACTATGACCTGCATGCTGACCCCACAAAGGCCCTGATGCTGTTCCTACGTCATGCCCTGACTGTGTCTCCAGCAGGTGGGCTGGCACTAGGCCTCACTCAGGCCTAGACGTTCTCCCTAAGTCAGGCTCTGACGCTGTCCCTACCCGAAGCCCTGACACAGGTCCTAAATTAGGCCCTGATTCTCTAAATAACTAAGGTCTTGACACCAACCCAGGTCATTTTCTGACACTATCCCTGGCTCGGATCATGACTCTGTCCCAAGGTAATGTCCTGCATCTTATCCTAATTGAAACCCTAATACTCTCCCTAACTAAGGCCCGGACTAATCCTAATTAAGGCATTGACCCTATCTCTCACTAAGGCCCAGAATCTATCCCTAACATGGGCCCTGCTGCAATCAATAATGAAAATCCGGACACTATCCTGAGCTAATATGCTGACACTTTTCTATCCACGGACCTGACACAGTCCCAAAGAAAGGCCTGTCGCTGTCCTTAAATGAAGACCTGAGGCTGTGCCTAACTCAGGCCCTGAAGCTTTCCCTAACGGAGGCCTCGATTCTCTGACGCACTCAGGCCCTGCTCATGTCCTTAACTATGACCCGAATGCTGACCCAACCAAGGCCCGGATGCTGCTTCGACGTCATGCCCTGACACTGTCTCCAGCTAGGGGCCTGAAGCTGGGCCTCACTCAGGCCCTGTTTCTTGCCCTAAGTCCGGTCCTGATGCTGGTCCTAAATAAGGCCCTCAGGTTCTCAGTAACTAAGGTCTTGACACTATCCCGAGGTCATTTGCTGACACAATCCCTAGACTTTACCCTAACCCTGTCCCTAGCTAATGTCCTGCCTCTTATGCTAACTGAAGCCCTTATGCTGTGCCCATGTCAGGACCTGAATTGAGTCCCCATGCCGTGACACTGTCCCTAACTAAGGCCTGGATGTTAGGCCTAACTCAAGGCCTGACACTGTCCCTAACTAAGGCCCTGATGCCATCAATATCTAAAGTCCTCACACTATCCTCAGCTAATTTACTATCCCATCTCTTACTAAGGTCCTGAAAATATCGCTAAGTAAGCCGTGACGCTGTCCCTAACAGAAGGCCTGCTCATGTCTTTAACGAAGACCATAATGCTGATCCAACAACGGCACTGATGCTGCTCCTGTGTCACGCCCTGACAGTGTCCCCACCTACAGGAATGACGCTAGGCCTCACTCAGGCCCTGTCGCTCACCCCAAGCCAGTCCGGGATGCGATTTTTACATGAAGCCCTAACATTGCTTCTAAAGAAGGCCCTGATGCTCTCAGTAACTAAGGTCTTGACACTATCTCTCACTAAGGCCTGGAATCTGTCCCTAACATGGGTCCTGCTGCAATCAATAACTAAAATCCGGACACTATCCTGAGCTAATATGCTGACACATTTCTATCCAAGGTTCTGACACTGTCCCAAAGAGAGCCCTGTCGCTCTCCTTAACTGAAGACGTGAGGCTGTGCCTAACTCAGGCCCTGAAGCTTTCCTTAACCCAGGCCTTGATTCTGTGACTCACTCAAGCCCTGCTCATGTCTTTCACTATGACCCGAATGCTGACTCCACAAACGCCCTGATGCTGCTCCTAAGTCATGCCCTGACAGTGTCTGCATCTAGGGGCCTGATGCTAGGCCTCACTCAGGCCCTCACTTTCTCCCTATACCAGGCTCTGACACTGTCCCTACCCGAAGCCCTGGCACAGATCCTAAATTAGGCCCTGATTCTATAAGTAACTAAGGGCTTGATTCCAAACCTAGGTCATTACCTGACACTAGCCCTAGACCTGAACGTAAACTTCTCTTTTGCTAATGTTAAATTTAGCTAAAGAGATTCTTTAGGATGAAATTCTTTCATCTTCTGAATAGAGTTTTCTGAAAAAAATAATGTTTAAACTCTTACTGAACTTAAACAAAATGTACTCAACTTCTGTGGAATATTCCTTTATACCAGCCTGCCTGGTTTACTTCTGCATTTGCCTGTGTTGGCTTTCAGGGTGCTTGTAGGAATACCTCCTCTTATGCTAACGAACTAACTCTTATTATGCTAAATCCCTGATGTTTTCCCTAATTAAATTCAGGAAACTCCTCCCAAGGCTGTGAACCCCTCCCAAACTGAGGCCTGGAGGCTCATCCTAGCTCAGGCCCTGACACAACTCCTAGCTCAGTCCCTGACACTATACCTAACAAAGGCTATAATGCTAGTCCTAACTCAGGCCCTGACACTGTTTCTAACTACAGCCCAGCTGCCGCCAATATCTAAAATCCTGATACTATCCTGAGTTAATATCCTGACCCAGGTCTTACCAAGGTCCTGAAACTGACCCAAAGTAAGCCTTGATGCTGTCCATAAATGAGGCCCTGAGGCTCTCCCTAACAGAGGCCCTGATAATGTCTTTAATGAAGAACCTGACGCTGATCCCACAGAGGCCCTTCTGCTGCTCCTAAGTCATGCCCTGACAGTGTCCCGAACTCAGGCCCTAAAGATAAGCCTCACTTAGGCCCTTTGGCTGTACCTTCCTTATGCTCTGATGCTGTCTGTATAGGAAGCCCTGGCAGTGGTCCTGATTTAGGCCCTCACGCTGGTCCTAAGTAAGGCCCTGAGGCTCTCAATAACGAAGGTCTTCACGCTTTTCCTGGGTCATTTCGTGACGCTATCCCTGGCCCGGAACCTGACTCTGTCCCAAGCTCATGTCCTGCATCTTATAATAAATGAAACCCTAATAGTATCCCTAACTAAGCCCTGACCAATCCGAACAAAGGCCTTGACACTATCTCTCACTAAAGCCCGGAATCTGTCCCTAACATGGGACCTGTTGCAATCAATAACTAAAATCCGGACACTGTCCTGAGATAATATCCTGACTCATTTCTATCCACTGTTCTGATACTTTCCAAAAGAAAGCCTGTTGCCGTCCTTAAGTGAAGACCTGAGGCTGTTCCTAACTCAGGCCCTGAAGCTTTCCCTGACTGAGGCCTTGATTCTGTGACTAACACAGGCCCTGTTCATGTCTTTCACTATGACCTGCATGCTGACCCCACAAAGGCCCTGATGCTGTTCCTACGTCATGCCCTGACTGTGTCTCCAGCAGGTGGGCTGGCATTAGGCCTCAATCAGGCCTAGACGTTCTCCCTAAGTCAGGCTCTGACGCTGTCCCTACCCGAAGCCCTGACACAGGTCCTTAATTAGGCCCTGATTCTCTAAATAACTAAGGTCTTGACACCAACCCAGGTCATTTTCTGACACTATCCCTGGCTCGGATCATGAGTCTGTCCCAAGCTCATGTCCTGCATCTTATAATAAATGAAACCCTAATAGTATCCCTAACTAAGCCCTGACCAATCCGAACAAAGGCCTTGACACTATCTCTCACTAAAGCCCGGAATCTGTCCCTAACATGGCACCTGTTGCAATCAATAACTAAAATCCGGACACTGTCCTGAGATAATTTCCTGACACATTTCTATGCACGATCCTGACACTGTCCCAAACCGGTCGGTGTCTTTAAGTGAAGACCTGACACTGTGCCTAACTCAGGCCCTGAAGCTTTCCCTAAGTGAGGCCTTGATTCTGTGACTCACTCAAGGCCTGCTCATGTCTTTCACTATGACCTTTCGCTGACCCAACCAAGGTGTTTATGCTGCTCCTAAGTCGTACCCTGACTGTGTCTGCAGCTAGGAGGCTGACGCTAGGCCTCACTCAGGCCTTGACGTTCTCCATAAGTCAGGTCTGAATCTGTCCCTACCGAAAATCTTGACGCAGGTCCTAAATTTTAGGCCTTGATTCTCTAAGTAACTAAGGTCTTGACACCAAATCCAGGTCATTAACTGACACTACCCCTAGACCTTAATCTAATCTTGACTTTAGCTAATGTCAAGTTTAGGGAAAGAGATTCTTTACGATGAAATTCTTTCATCATATGAATATTGGTTTCTTAAAACAATAATTTTTAAACTCTTGTTAACCTTAAACAAAGTGTACTCAACTGCTGTGGAATATTCCTTCATAGCAGCGTGCATGGTTCACTTTTACATTCTTGTGTGTTGGCCTTCAGGGTTCTTGCAGGAATGGCTCCTCTTATGCTAACTAAATCATCCCTGATGCTGAACATAAATAAGGCGCTGAAATTACTCCCGATGCTGTGAACCGCTCCCTAACTACGGCCTGGAGACTCGTGCTAACCCAGGCGCTGACACTGTCCCTAACCAAGACCCTGACATTACACGTAACTCGGACCCTGACACTACTCCTAGCTCACTCCCTGACACTATACCTGACAAAGGCCATAATGATATTCCTAACTCAGACCCTGACACTGACTCTAACTAAGGCCCTACTGCCGCCAATATCTAAAGTCCTGATACTATCCTGAGTTAATATCCTGACCCAGGTCTTACCAAGGTCCTGAAACTGACCCAAAGTAAGCCTTGATGCTGTCCGAAAATGAGGTCCTGAGGCTCTCCCTAACAGAGGCCCTGATAATATCTTTAATGAAGACCCTCAGGCTGATCCCACAGAGGCCCTTCTGCTGCTCCTAAGTCATGCCCTGACACTTTCCCTAACTCAGATCCTAAAGATAGGCCTCACTTAGGCACTTGGGCTGTACCTTACTTAGGCTCTGATGCTGTCCTTATATGAAGCCAGGGCAGTGGTCGTGATTTAGGGCCTGACTCTGGTCCTAAGTCAGGCCCCGATGCTCTCAATAACTAAGGTTTTAACGCTTTCTCTTGGTCGTTTCCTGACACTATCCCTGGCCCGGAACCTGACTCTGTCCCAAGCTCATGTCCTGCATCTTATCCTAAATGAAACCCTAACACTCTCCGTAACTAGGGCCCTGAATAATCCTGCCTAAGGCCTTGACACGACTTCTCACTAAGGCCCGGAACCTGACATTGTCCCTAGAAAAGGCCCTGACTATACCTAACAAAGGCTATAATGCTAGTCCTAACTCAGGCCCTGACACTGTTTCTAACTAAAGCCCAGCTGCCGCCAATATCTAAAATCCTGATATTATCCTGAGTTAATATCCTGACCCAGGTCTTACCAAGGTCCTGAAACTGACTAAAAGTAAGCCTTGATGCTGTCCATAAATGAGGCCCTGAGGCTCTCCCTAACAGAGACCCTGATAATGTCTTTAATGAAGAACCTGACACTGATCCCACAGAGGCCCTTCTGCTGCTCCTAAGTCATGCCCTGACAGTGTCCCGAACTCAGGCCCTAAAGATAAGCCTCACTTAGGCCCTTTGGCTGTACCTTCCTTATGCTCTGACGCTGTCTGTATAGGAAGACCTGGCAGTGGTCCTGATTTAGGCCCTGACGCTGGTCCTAAGTAAGGCCCTGATGCTCTCAATAACGAAGGTCTTCACGCATTTCCTGGGTCATTTCGCGACGCTATCCCTGGCCCGGAACCTGACTCTGTCCCAAGCTCATGTCCTGCATCTTATCCTAAATGAAACCCTAATAGTATCCCTAACTAAGCCCTGATTAAACCTAACAAGGGCCTTCACACTATCTCTCACCAACACCCAGAATATATCCCTAATGGTCCCTGCTGCAATCAATAACTAAAATCCGGACACTGTCCTGAGCTATTACCCTGACTCCTTTCTATCCACTGTCCTGATACTTTCCAAAAGAAAGCCTGTTGCCGTCCTTAAGTGAAGACCTGAGGCTGTGCCTAACTCAGGCCCTGAAACTTTCCCTAACTGAGGCCTTGATTCTGTGACTAACACAGGCCCTGCTCATTTCTTTCACTATGACCCGAATGCTGACCCAACAAAGGCCCTGATGCTATTCCTACGTCATGCCCTGTGACTCCAGCTAGTGGGCTGACACTAGGCCGCACTCAGGCCTAGATGTTCTCCCTAAGTCAGGCTCTGACGCTGTCCCTACCCGAAACCCTGACACAGGTCCTAAATTAGGCCCTGATTCTCTAAGTAACTAAGGTCTTGACACCAACCCAGGTCATTGGCTGACACTATCCCTGGCTCGGATCGTGACTCTGTCCCAAGCTAATGTCCTGCATCTTATCCTAATTGAAACCCTAATACTCTCCCTAACTAAGTCGCTCACTGATCCTAACTAAGACTTTCACCCTATCTCTCACTAAGGCCCAGAATCTGTCCCTAACATGGGACCTTCTGCAGTCAATAATGAAAATCCGGACACTATCCTGAGCTAATATCCTGACACATTTCTATCCACCCACCAGACACAGTCCCAAAGAAAGGCCTGTCGCTGTCCTTAACTGAAGACGAGAGGCTGTGCCTAACTCAGGACCTCAAGATTTCCCTAACTGAGGCCTCGATTCTCTGACTCACTCAGGCCCTGCTCATGTCTTTCACTATGACCCGAATGCTGACTCCACAAACGCCCTGAATGCTGCTCTTAAGTCATGCCCTGACAGTGTCTGCATCTAGGGGCCTCACTCAGGCCCTCACCTTCGCCCTATATCAGGCTCTGACGCTGTCCCTACCCGAAGCCCTGGCACAGGTCTTAAATTAGGCCCTGATTCTCTAAGTACCTAAGGGCTTGATTCCAAACCTAGGTCATTACCTGACACTAGCCCTAGACCTGAATGTAACCTTGTCCGTTGCTAATGTCAAATTTATCTAAAGAGATTCTTTAGGATGAAATTCTTTCATCTTCTGAATAGAGTTTTCTGAAAAAAATAATGTTTAAACTCTTACCGACCTTAAACAAAATGTACTCAACTTCTGCGGAATATTCCTTTATACCAGCGTGTATGGTTTCCTTCTGCATCTGCGTGTGTTGGCTTAAAGGGTGCTTGTAGGAATGCCTACTGTTATGCTAACTAAATCCCTGATGCTGTCCCTAAATAACGTCCTGAAATTAGTCTCAAGGCTGTGAACCTGTCCCAAACTGAGGCCTGGAGGCTCAACCTAGCTCAGGCCCTGACACTGTCCCTAGCAAAGGCCCTCACACAACTCCTAGCTCAGTCCCTGACACTATACCTAACAAAGGCCATAATGCTAGTCCTAACTCAGGCCCTGACACTGTTTCTAACTAAAGCCCAGCTGCCGCCAATATCTAAAATCCTGATACTATCCTGAGTTAATATCCTGACCCAGGTCTTACCAAGGTCCTGAAACTGACTAAAACTAAGCCTTGATGCTGTCCATAAATAAGGCCCTGAGGCTCTCCCTAACAGAGGCCCTGATAATGTCTTTAATGAAGAACCTGACGCTGATCCCAAAGAGGCCCTTCTGCTGCTCCTAAGTCATGCCCTGACAGTGTCCCGAACTCAGGCCCTAAAGATAAGCCTCACTTAGGCCCTTTGGCTGTACCTTCCTTATGCTCTGACGCTGTCTGTATAGGAAGCCCTGGCAGTGGTCCTGATTTAGGCCCTCACGCTGGTCCTAAGTAAGGCCCTGAGGCTCGCAATAACGAAGGTCTTCACACTTTTCCTGGGTCATTTCGTGACGTTATCCCTGGCCCGGAACCTGACTCTGTCCCAAGCTAATGTCCTGCATCTTATCCTAAATGAAACCCTAATAGTATGCCTAACTAAGCCCTGACCAATCCGAACAAAGGCCTTGACACTATCTCTCACTAAAGCCCGGAATCTGTCCCTAACATGGGACCTGTTGCAATCAATAACTAAAATCCGGACACTGTCCTGAGATACTTTCCTGACACATTTCTATGCACGATCCTGACACTGTCCCAAACCGGTCGGTGTCTTTAAGTGAAGACCAGACACTGTGCCTAACTCAGGCCCTGAAGCTTTCCCTAACGGAGGCCTTGATTCTGTGACTCACTCAAGGCCTGCTCATGTCTTTCACTATGACCTTTCGCTGACCCAACCAAGGTGTTTATGCTGCTCCTAAGTCATGCCCTGACTGTGTCTACAGCTACGGGGATGACGCTAGGCCTCACTCAGGCCCTGAAGTTCTCCATAAGTCAGGTCTGACGCTGTCCCTACCGAAAATCTTGACGCAGGTCCTAAATTTTAGGCCTTGATTCTCTAAGTAAGTAAGGTCTTGACACTAAAACTAGGTCATTAACTGACACTACCCCTAGACCTTAATCTAATCTTGACTTTAGCTAATGTCAAGTTTAGGGAAAGAGATTCTTTACGATGAAATTCTTTCATCATATGAATATTGGTTTCTTAAAACAATAATTTTTAAACTCTTGTTAACCTTAAACAAAGTGTACTCAACTGCTGTGGAATATTCCTTCATAGCAGCATGCATGGTTCACTTTTACATTCTTGTGTGTTGGCCTTCAAGGTTCTTGCAGGAATGGCTCCTCTTATGCTAACTAAATCATCCCTGATGCTGAACATAAATAAGGCGCTGAAATTACTCCCGATGCTCTGAACCTGTCCCTAACTACGGCCTGGAGACTCGTGCTAAACCAGGCCCTGACACTGTCCCAAACCAAGACCCTGACATTACACGTAACTCGGACCCTGACACTACTCCTAGCTCACTCCCTGACACTATTACCTAACAAAGCCCATAATGATATTCCTAACTCAGACCCTGACACTGACTCTAACTAAGGCCCTACTGCCGCCAATATCTAAAGTCCTGATATTATCCTGAGTTAATATCCTGACCCAGGTCTTACCAAGGTCCTGAAACTGACCCAAAGTAAGCCTTGATGCTGTCTGAAAATGAGGCCCTGAGGCTCTCAGTAACAGAGGCCCTGATAATGTCTTTAGTGAAGACCCTCACGCTGATGCCACAGAGGCTCTTCTGCAGCTCCTATGTCTTGCCCTGACAGTGTCCCGAACTCAGGAACTAAAGATAAGCCTCACTTAGGCCCTTTGGCTGTACCTTCCTTATGCTCTGACGCTGTCTGTATAGGAAGCCCTGGCAGTGGTCCTGATTTAGGCCCTCACGCTGGTCCTAAGTAAGGCCCTGAGGCTCTCAATAACGAAGGTCTTCACGCTTTTCCTGGGTCATTTCGTGACGTTATCCCTGGCCCGGAACCTGACTCTGTCCCAAGCTCATGTCCTGCATCTTATCCTAAATGAAACCCTAATAGTATCCCTAACTAAGCCCTGACTAATCCGAACAAAGGCCTTGACACTATCTCTCACTAAAGCCCGGAATCTGTCCCTAACATGGGACCTGTTGCAATCAATAACTAAAATCCGGACACTGTCCTGAGCTAATATCCTGACTCATTTCTATCCACTGTTCTGATACTTTCCAAAAGAAAGCCTGTTGCCGTCCTTAAGTGAAGACCTGAGGCTGTTCCTAACTCAGGCCCTGAAGCTTTCCCTGACTGAGGCCTTGATTCTGTGACTAACACAGGCCCTGTTCATGTCTTTCACTATGACCTGCATGCTGACCCCACAAAGGCCCTGATGCTGTTCCTACGTCATGCCCTGACTGTGTCTCCAGCAGGTGGGCTGGCACTAGGCCTCACTCAGGCCTAGACGTTCTCCCTAAGTCAGGCTCTGACGCTGTCCCTACCCGAAGCCCTGACACAGGTCCTAAATTAGGCCCTGATTCTCTAAATAACTAAGGTCTTGACACCAACCCAGGTCATTTTCTGACACTATCCCTGGCTCGGATCATGAGTCTGTCCCAAGCTCATGTCCTGCATCTTATCCTAAATGAAACCCTAATAGTATCCCTAACTAAGCCCTGACTAATCCGAACAAAGGCCTTGACACTATCTCTCACTAAAGCCCGGAATCTGTCCCTAACATGGCACCTGTTGCAATCAATAACTAAAATCCGGACACTGTCCTGAGGTAATTTCCTGACACATTTCTATGCACGATCCTGACACTGTCCCAAACCGGTCGGTGTCTGTAAGTGAAGACCTGACACTGTGCCTAACTCAGGCCCTGAAGCTTTCCCTAAGTGAGGCCTTGATTCTGTGACTCACTCAAGGCCTGCTCATGTCTTTCACTATGACCTTTCGCTGACCCAACCAAGGTGTTTATGCTGCTCCTAAGTCGTACCCTGACTGTGTCTGCAGCTAGGGGGCTGACGCTAGGCCTCACTCAGGCCCTGACGTTCTCCATAAGTCAGGTCTGACGCTGTCCCTACCGAAAATCTTGACGCAGGTCCTAAATTTTAGGCCTTGATTCTCTAAGTAACTAAGGTCTTGACACCAAATCCAGGTCATTAACTGACACTACCCCTAGACCTTAATCTAATCTTGACTTTAGCTAATGTCAAGTTTAGGGAAAGAGATTCTTTACGATGAAATTCTTTCATCATATGAATATTGGTTTCTTAAAACAATAATTTTTAAACTCTTGTTAACCTTAAACAAAGTGTACTCAACTGCTGTGGAATATTCCTTCATAGCAGCGTGCATGGTTCACTTTTACATTCTTGTGTGTTGGCCTTCAGGGTTCTTGCAGGAATGGCTCCTCTTATGCTAACTAAATCATCCCTGATGCTGAACATAAATAAGGCGCTGAAATTACTCCCGATGCTGTGAACCGCTCCCTAACTACGGCCTGGAGACTCGTGCTAACCCAGGCGCTGACACTGTCCCTAACCAAGACCCTGACATTACACGTAACTCGGACCCTGACACTACTCCTAGCTCACTCCCTGACACTATACCTGACAAAGGCCATAATGATATTCCTAACTCAGACCCTGACACTGACTCTAACTAAGGCCCTGCTGCCGCCAATATCTAAAGTCTTGATGCTATCCTGAGTTAATATCCTGACTCAGGTCTTACCAAGGTCCTGAAACTGACCCAAAGTAAGCCTTGATGCTGTCTGAAAATGAGGCCCTGAGGCTCTCCCTAACAGAGGCCCTGATAATGTCTTTAGTGAAGACCCTCACGCTGATCCCACAGAGGCCCTTCTGCTGCTCCTAAGTCATGCCCTGACAGTGTCCCGAACTCAGGCCCTAAAGATAAGCCTCACTTAGGCCCTTTGGCTGTACCTTCCTTATGCTCTGACGCTGTCTGTATAGGAAGCCCTGGCAGTGGTCCTGATTTAGGCCCTCACGCTGGTCCTAAGTAAGGCCCTGAGGCTCTCAATAACGAAGGTCTTCACGCTTTTCCTGGGTCATTTCGTGACGCTATCCCTGGCCCGGAACCTGACTCTGTCCCAAGCTCATGTCCTGCATCTTATCCTAAATGAAACCCTAATAGTATCCCTAACTAAGCCCTGACGAATCCGAACAAAGGCCTTCACACTATCTCTCACGAGCGCCCGGAATCTGTCCCTAATGGTCCCTGCTGCAATTAATAACTAAAAAAAGGACACTGTCCAGAGCTAATATCCTGACACATTTCTAGCCACTGTCCTGATACTTTCCAAAAGAAAGCCTGTTGCCGTCCTTAAGTGAAGACCTGAGGCTGTGCCTAACTCAGGCCCTGCAGCTTTCCCTAACTGAGGCCTTGATTCTGTGACTAACACAGGCCCTGTTCATGTCTTTCACTATGACCTGCATGCTGACCCCACAAAGGCCCTGATGCTGTTCCTACGTCATGCCCTGACTGTGTCTCCAGCAGGTGGGCTGGCACTAGGCCTCACTCAGGCCTAGACGTTCTCCCTAAGTCAGGCTCTGACGCTGTCCCTACCCGAAGCCCTGACACAGGTCCTAAATTAGGCCCTGATTCTCTAAATAACTAAGGTCTTGACACCAACCCAGGTCATTTTCTGACACTATCCCTGGCTCGGATCATGACTCTGTCCCAAGGTAATGTCCTGCATCTTATCCTAATTGAAACCCTAATACTCTCCCTAACTAAGGCCCGGACTAATCCTAATTAAGGCATTGACCCTATCTCTCACTAAGGCCCAGAATCTATCCCTAACATGGGCCCTGCTGCAATCAATAATGAAAATCCGGACACTATCCTGAGCTAATATGCTGACACTTTTCTATCCACGGACCTGACACAGTCCCAAAGAAAGGCCTGTCGCTGTCCTTAAATGAAGACCTGAGGCTGTGCCTAACTCAGGCCCTGAAGCTTTCCCTAACGGAGGCCTCGATTCTCTGACGCACTCAGGCCCTGCTCATGTCCTTAACTATGACCCGAATGCTGACCCAACCAAGGCCCGGATGCTGCTTCGACGTCATGCCCTGACACTGTCTCCAGCTAGGGGCCTGAAGCTGGGCCTCACTCAGGCCCTGTTTCTTGCCCTAAGTCCGGTCCTGATGCTGGTCCTAAATAAGGCCCTCAGGTTCTCAGTAACTAAGGTCTTGACACTATCCCGAGGTCATTTGCTGACACAATCCCTAGACTTTACCCTAACCCTGTCCCTAGCTAATGTCCTGCCTCTTATGCTAACTGAAGCCCTTATGCTGTGCCCATGTCAGGACCTGAATTGAGTCCCCATGCCGTGACACTGTCCCTAACTAAGGCCTGGATGTTAGGCCTAACTCAAGGCCTGACACTGTCCCTAACTAAGGCCCTGATGCCATCAATATCTAAAGTCCTCACACTATCCTCAGCTAATTTACTATCCCATCTCTTACTAAGGTCCTGAAAATATCGCTAAGTAAGCCGTGACGCTGTCCCTAACAGAAGGCCTGCTCATGTCTTTAACGAAGACCATAATGCTGATCCAACAACGGCACTGATGCTGCTCCTGTGTCACGCCCTGACAGTGTCCCCACCTACAGGAATGACGCTAGGCCTCACTCAGGCCCTGTCGCTCACCCCAAGCCAGTCCGGGATGCGATTTTTACATGAAGCCCTAACATTGCTTCTAAAGAAGGCCCTGATGCTCTCAGTAACTAAGGTCTTGACACTATCTCTCACTAAGGCCTGGAATCTGTCCCTAACATGGGTCCTGCTGCAATCAATAACTAAAATCCGGACACTATCCTGAGCTAATATGCTGACACATTTCTATCCAAGGTTCTGACACTGTCCCAAAGAGAGCCCTGTCGCTCTCCTTAACTGAAGACGTGAGGCTGTGCCTAACTCAGGCCCTGAAGCTTTCCTTAACCCAGGCCTTGATTCTGTGACTCACTCAAGCCCTGCTCATGTCTTTCACTATGACCCGAATGCTGACTCCACAAACGCCCTGATGCTGCTCCTAAGTCATGCCCTGACAGTGTCTGCATCTAGGGGCCTGATGCTAGGCCTCACTCAGGCCCTCACTTTCTCCCTATACCAGGCTCTGACACTGTCCCTACCCGAAGCCCTGGCACAGATCCTAAATTAGGCCCTGATTCTATAAGTAACTAAGGGCTTGATTCCAAACCTAGGTCATTACCTGACACTAGCCCTAGACCTGAACGTAAACTTCTCTTTTGCTAATGTTAAATTTAGCTAAAGAGATTCTTTAGGATGAAATTCTTTCATCTTCTGAATAGAGTTTTCTGAAAAAAATAATGTTTAAACTCTTACTGAACTTAAACAAAATGTACTCAACTTCTGTGGAATATTCCTTTATACCAGCCTGTCTGGTTTACTTCTGCATTTGCCTGTGTTGGCTTTCAGGGTGCTTGTAGGAATACCTCCTCTTATGCTAACGAACTAACTCTTATTATGCTAAATCCCTGATGTTTTCCCTAATTAAATTCAGGAAACTCCTCCCAAGGCTGTGAACCCCTCCCAAACTGAGGCCTGGAGGCTCATCCTAGCTCAGGCCCTGACACAACTCCTAGCTCAGTCCCTGACACTATACCTAACAAAGGCTATAATGCTAGTCCTAACTCAGGCCCTGACACTGTTTCTAACTACAGCCCAGCTGCCGCCAATATCTAAAATCCTGATACTATCCTGAGTTAATATCCTGACCCAGGTCTTACCAAGGTCCTGAAACTGACCCAAAGTAAGCCTTGATGCTGTCCATAAATGAGGCCCTGAGGCTCTCCCTAACAGAGGCCCTGATAATGTCTTTAATGAAGAACCTGACGCTGATCCCACAGAGGCCCTTCTGCTGCTCCTAAGTCATGCCCTGACAGTGTCCCGAACTCAGGCCCTAAAGATAAGCCTCACTTAGGCCCTTTGGCTGTACCTTCCTTATGCTCTGACGCTGTCTGTATAGGAAGCCCTGGCAGTGGTCCTGATTTAGGCCCTCACGCTGGTCCTAAGTAAGGCCCTGAGGCTCTCAATAACGAAGGTCTTCACGCTTTTCCTGGGTCATTTCGTGACGCTATCCCTGGCCCGGAACCTGACTCTGTCCCAAGCTCATGTCCTGCATCTTATAATAAATGAAACCCTAATAGTATCCCTAACTAAGCCCTGACCAATCCGAACAAAGGCCTTGACACTATCTCTCACTAAAGCCCGGAATCTGTCCCTAACATGGCACCTGTTGCAATCAATAACTAAAATCCGGACACTGTCCTGAGATAATTTCCTGACACATTTCTATGCACGATCCTGACACTGTCCCAAACCGGTCGGTGTCTTTAAGTGAAGACCTGACACTGTGCCTAACTCAGGCCCTGAAGCTTTCCCTAAGTGAGGCCTTGATTCTGTGACTCACTCAAGGCCTGCTCATGTCTTTCACTATGACCTTTCGCTGACCCAACCAAGGTGTTTATGCTGCTCCTAAGTCGTACCCTGACTGTGTCTGCAGCTAGGAGGCTGACGCTAGGCCTCACTCAGGCCTTGACGTTCTCCATAAGTCAGGTCTGAATCTGTCCCTACCGAAAATCTTGACGCAGGTCCTAAATTTTAGGCCTTGATTCTCTAAGTAACTAAGGTCTTGACACCAAATCCAGGTCATTAACTGACACTACCCCTAGACCTTAATCTAATCTTGACTTTAGCTAATGTCAAGTTTAGGGAAAGAGATTCTTTACGATGAAATTCTTTCATCATATGAATATTGGTTTCTTAAAACAATAATTTTTAAACTCTTGTTAACCTTAAACAAAGTGTACTCAACTGCTGTGGAATATTCCTTCATAGCAGCGTGCATGGTTCACTTTTACATTCTTGTGTGTTGGCCTTCAGGGTTCTTGCAGGAATGGCTCCTCTTATGCTAACTAAATCATCCCTGATGCTGAACATAAATAAGGCGCTGAAATTACTCCCGATGCTGTGAACCGCTCCCTAACTACGGCCTGGAGACTCGTGCTAACCCAGGCGCTGACACTGTCCCTAACCAAGACCCTGACATTACACGTAACTCGGACCCTGACACTACTCCTAGCTCACTCCCTGACACTATACCTGACAAAGGCCATAATGATATTCCTAACTCAGACCCTGACACTGACTCTAACTAAGGCCCTACTGCCGCCAATATCTAAAGTCCTGATACTATCCTGAGTTAATATCCTGACCCAGGTCTTACCAAGGTCCTGAAACTGACCCAAAGTAAGCCTTGATGCTGTCCGAAAATGAGGTCCTGAGGCTCTCCCTAACAGAGGCCCTGATAATGTCTTTAATGAAGACCCTCAGGCTGATCCCACAGAGGCCCTTCTGCTGCTCCTAAGTCATGCCCTGACACTTTCCCTAACTCAGATCCTAAAGATAGGCCTCACTTAGGCACTTGGGCTGTACCTTACTTAGGCTCTGATGCTGTCCTTATATGAAGCCAGGGCAGTGGTCGTGATTTAGGGCCTGACTCTGGTCCTAAGTCAGGCCCCGATGCTCTCAATAACTAAGGTTTTAACGCTTTCTCTTGGTCGTTTCCTGACACTATCCCTGGCCCGGAACCTGACTCTGTCCCAAGCTCATGTCCTGCATCTTATCCTAAATGAAACCCTAACACTCTCCGTAACTAGGGCCCTGAATAATCCTGCCTAAGGCCTTGACACGACTTCTCACTAAGGCCCGGAACCTGACATTGTCCCTAGAAAAGGCCCTGACTATACCTAACAAAGGCTATAATGCTAGTCCTAACTCAGGCCCTGACACTGTTTCTAACTAAAGCCCAGCTGCCGCCAATATCTAAAATCCTGATATTATCCTGAGTTAATATCCTGACCCAGGTCTTACCAAGGTCCTGAAACTGACTAAAAGTAAGCCTTGATGCTGTCCATAAATGAGGCCCTGAGGCTCTCCCTAACAGAGACCCTGATAATGTCTTTAATGAAGAACCTGACACTGATCCCACAGAGGCCCTTCTGCTGCTCCTAAGTCATGCCCTGACAGTGTCCCGAACTCAGGCCCTAAAGATAAGCCTCACTTAGGCCCTTTGGCTGTACCTTCCTTATGCTCTGACGCTGTCTGTATAGGAAGACCTGGCAGTGGTCCTGATTTAGGCCCTGACGCTGGTCCTAAGTAAGGCCCTGATGCTCTCAATAACGAAGGTCTTCACGCATTTCCTGGGTCATTTCGCGACGCTATCCCTGGCCCGGAACCTGACTCTGTCCCAAGCTCATGTCCTGCATCTTATCCTAAATGAAACCCTAATAGTATCCCTAACTAAGCCCTGATTAAACCTAACAAGGGCCTTCACACTATCTCTCACCAACACCCAGAATATATCCCTAATGGTCCCTGCTGCAATCAATAACTAAAATCCGGACACTGTCCTGAGCTATTACCCTGACTCCTTTCTATCCACTGTCCTGATACTTTCCAAAAGAAAGCCTGTTGCCGTCCTTAAGTGAAGACCTGAGGCTGTGCCTAACTCAGGCCCTGAAACTTTCCCTAACTGAGGCCTTGATTCTGTGACTAACACAGGCCCTGCTCATTTCTTTCACTATGACCCGAATGCTGACCCAACAAAGGCCCTGATGCTATTCCTACGTCATGCCCTGTGACTCCAGCTAGTGGGCTGACACTAGGCCGCACTCAGGCCTAGATGTTCTCCCTAAGTCAGGCTCTGACGCTGTCCCTACCCGAAACCCTGACACAGGTCCTAAATTAGGCCCTGATTCTCTAAGTAACTAAGGTCTTGACACCAACCCAGGTCATTGGCTGACACTATCCCTGGCTCGGATCGTGACTCTGTCCCAAGCTAATGTCCTGCATCTTATCCTAATTGAAACCCTAATACTCTCCCTAACTAAGTCGCTCACTGATCCTAACTAAGACTTTCACCCTATCTCTCACTAAGGCCCAGAATCTGTCCCTAACATGGGACCTTCTGCAGTCAATAATGAAAATCCGGACACTATCCTGAGCTAATATCCTGACACATTTCTATCCACCCACCAGACACAGTCCCAAAGAAAGGCCTGTCGCTGTCCTTAACTGAAGACGAGAGGCTGTGCCTAACTCAGGACCTCAAGATTTCCCTAACTGAGGCCTCGATTCTCTGACTCACTCAGGCCCTGCTCATGTCTTTCACTATGACCCGAATGCTGACTCCACAAACGCCCTGAATGCTGCTCTTAAGTCATGCCCTGACAGTGTCTGCATCTAGGGGCCTCACTCAGGCCCTCACCTTCTCCCTATATCAGGCTCTGACGCTGTCCCTACCCGAAGCCCTGGCACAGGTCTTAAATTAGGCCCTGATTCTCTAAGTACCTAAGGGCTTGATTCCAAACCTAGGTCATTACCTGACACTAGCCCTAGACCTGAATGTAACCTTGTCCGTTGCTAATGTCAAATTTATCTAAAGAGATTCTTTAGGATGAAATTCTTTCATCTTCTGAATAGAGTTTTCTGAAAAAAATAATGTTTAAACTCTTACCGACCTTAAACAAAATGTACTCAACTTCTGCGGAATATTCCTTTATACCAGCGTGTATGGTTTCCTTCTGCATCTGCGTGTGTTGGCTTAAAGGGTGCTTGTAGGAATGCCTACTGTTATGCTAACTAAATCCCTGATGCTGTCCCTAAATAACGTCCTGAAATTAGTCTCAAGGCTGTGAACCTGTCCCAAACTGAGGCCTGGAGGCTCATCCTAGCTCAGGCCCTGACACTGTCCCTAGCAAAGGCCCTCACACAACTCCTAGCTCAGTCCCTGACACTATACCTAACAAAGGCCATAATGCTAGTCCTAACTCAGGCCCTGACACTGTTTCTAACTAAAGCCCAGCTGCCGCCAATATCTAAAATCCTGATACTATCCTGAGTTAATATCCTGACCCAGGTCTTACCAAGGTCCTGAAACTGACTAAAACTAAGCCTTGATGCTGTCCATAAATAAGGCCCTGAGGCTCTCCCTAACAGAGGCCCTGATAATGTCTTTAATGAAGAACCTGACGCTGATCCCAAAGAGGCCCTTCTGCTGCTCCTAAGTCATGCCCTGACAGTGTCCCGAACTCAGGCCCTAAAGATAAGCCTCACTTAGGCCCTTTGGCTGTACCTTCCTTATGCTCTGACGCTGTCTGTATAGGAAGCCCTGGCAGTGGTCCTGATTTAGGCCCTCACGCTGGTCCTAAGTAAGGCCCTGAGGCTCTCAATAACGAAGGTCTTCACGCTTTTCCTGGGTCATTTCGTGACGTTATCCCTGGCCCGGAACCTGACTCTGTCCCAAGCTAATGTCCTGCATCTTATCCTAAATGAAACCCTAATAGTATGCCTAACTAAGCCCTGACCAATCCGAACAAAGGCCTTGACACTATCTCTCACTAAAGCCCGGAATCTGTCCCTAACATGGGACCTGTTGCAATCAATAACTAAAATCCGGACACTGTCCTGAGATACTTTCCTGACACATTTCTATGCACGATCCTGACACTGTCCCAAACCGGTCGGTGTCTTTAAGTGAAGACCAGACACTGTGCCTAACTCAGGCCCTGAAGCTTTCCCTAACGGAGGCCTTGATTCTGTGACTCACTCAAGGCCTGCTCATGTCTTTCACTATGACCTTTCGCTGACCCAACCAAGGTGTTTATGCTGCTCCTAAGTCATGCCCTGACTGTGTCTACAGCTACGGGGATGACGCTAGGCCTCACTCAGGCCCTGAAGTTCTCCATAAGTCAGGTCTGACGCTGTCCCTACCGAAAATCTTGACGCAGGTCCTAAATTTTAGGCCTTGATTCTCTAAGTAAGTAAGGTCTTGACACTAAACCTAGGTCATTAACTGACACTACCCCTAGACCTTAATCTAATCTTGACTTTAGCTAATGTCAAGTTTAGGGAAAGAGATTCTTTACGATGAAATTCTTTCATCATATGAATATTGGTTTCTTAAAACAATAATTTTTAAACTCTTGTTAACCTTAAACAAAGTGTACTCAACTGCTGTGGAATATTCCTTCATAGCAGCATGCATGGTTCACTTTTACATTCTTGTGTGTTGGCCTTCAAGGTTCTTGCAGGAATGGCTCCTCTTATGCTAACTAAATCATCCCTGATGCTGAACATAAATAAGGCGCTGAAATTACTCCCGATGCTCTGAACCTGTCCCTAACTACGGCCTGGAGACTCGTGCTAAACCAGGCCCTGACACTGTCCCAAACCAAGACCCTGACATTACACGTAACTCGGACCCTGACACTACCCCTAGCTCAGTCCCTGACACTATTACCTAACAAAGCCCATAATGATATTCCTAAATCAGACCCTGACACTGACTCTAACTAAGGCCCTGCTGCCGCCAATATCTAAAGTCCTGATGCTATCCTGAGTTAATATCCTGACCCAGGTCTTACCAAGGTCCTGAAACTGACCCAAAGTAAGCCTTGATGCTGTCTGAAAATGAGGCCC
Source organism: Kogia breviceps (assembly GCF_026419965.1). Taxonomy (NCBI): domain Eukaryota; kingdom Metazoa; phylum Chordata; class Mammalia; order Artiodactyla; family Physeteridae; genus Kogia; species Kogia breviceps. The sequence continues at coordinate 230,035 of NW_026711590.1, forward strand.
TGATAATGTCTTTAGTGAAGACCCTCACGCTGATGCCACAGAGGCCCTTCTGCAGCTCCTATGTCATGCCCTGACAGTGTCCCGAACTCAGGAACTAAAGATAAGCCTCACTTAGGCCCTTTGGCTGTACCTTCCTTATGCTCTGACGCTGTCTGTATAGGAAGCCCTGGCAGTGGTCCTGATTTAGGCCCTCACGCTGGTCCTAAGTAAGGCCCTGAGGCTCTCAATAACGAAGGTCTTCACGCTTTTCCTGGGTCATTTCGTGACGTTATCCCTGGCCCGGAACCTGACTCTGTCCCAAGCTCATGTCCTGCATCTTATCCTAAATGAAACCCTAATAGTATCCCTAACTAAGCCCTGACTAATCCGAACAAAGGCCTTGACACTATCTCTCACTAAAGCCCGGAATCTGTCCCTAACATGGGACCTGTTGCAATCAATAACTAAAATCCGGACACTGTCCTGAGCTAATATCCTGACTCATTTCTATCCACTGTTCTGATACTTTCCAAAAGAAAGCCTGTTGCCGTCCTTAAGTGAAGACCTGAGGCTGTTCCTAACTCAGGCCCTGAAGCTTTCCCTGACTGAGGCCTTGATTCTGTGACTAACACAGGCCCTGTTCATGTCTTTCACTATGACCTGCATGCTGACCCCACAAAGGCCCTGATGCTGTTCCTACGTCATGCCCTGACTGTGTCTCCAGCAGGTGGGCTGGCACTAGGCCTCACTCAGGCCTAGACGTTCTCCCTAAGTCAGGCTCTGACGCTGTCCCTACCCGAAGCCCTGACACAGGTCCTAAATTAGGCCCTGATTCTCTAAATAACTAAGGTCTTGACACCAACCCAGGTCATTTTCTGACACTATCCCTGGCTCGGATCATGAGTCTGTCCCAAGCTCATGTCCTGCATCTTATCCTAAATGAAACCCTAATAGTATCCCTAACTAAGCCCTGACTAATCCGAACAAAGGCCTTGACACTATCTCTCACTAAAGCCCGGAATCTGTCCCTAACATGGCACCTGTTGCAATCAATAACTAAAATCCGGACACTGTCCTGAGGTAATTTCCTGACACATTTCTATGCACGATCCTGACACTGTCCCAAACCGGTCGGTGTCTGTAAGTGAAGACCTGACACTGTGCCTAACTCAGGCCCTGAAGCTTTCCCTAAGTGAGGCCTTGATTCTGTGACTCACTCAAGGCCTGCTCATGTCTTTCACTATGACCTTTCGCTGACCCAACCAAGGTGTTTATGCTGCTCCTAAGTCGTACCCTGACTGTGTCTGCAGCTAGGGGGCTGACGCTAGGCCTCACTCAGGCCCTGACGTTCTCCATAAGTCAGGTCTGACGCTGTCCCTACCGAAAATCTTGACGCAGGTCCTAAATTTTAGGCCTTGATTCTCTAAGTAACTAAGGTCTTGACACCAAATCCAGGTCATTAACTGACACTACCCCTAGACCTTAATCTAATCTTGACTTTAGCTAATGTCAAGTTTAGGGAAAGAGATTCTTTACGATGAAATTCTTTCATCATATGAATATTGGTTTCTTAAAACAATAATTTTTAAACTCTTGTTAACCTTAAACAAAGTGTACTCAACTGCTGTGGAATATTCCTTCATAGCAGCGTGCATGGTTCACTTTTACATTCTCGTGTGTTGGCCTTCAGGGTTCTTGCAGGAATGGCTCCTCTTATGCTAACTAAATCATCCCTGATGCTGAACATAAATAAGGCGCTGAAATTACTCCCGATGCTGTGAACCGCTCCCTAACTACGGCCTGGAGACTCGTGCTAACCCAGGCGCTGACACTGTCCCTAACCAAGACCCTGACATTACACGTAACTCGGACCCTGACACTACTCCTAGCTCACTCCCTGACACTATACCTGACAAAGGCCATAATGATATTCCTAACTCAGACCCTGACACTGACTCTAACTAAGGCCCTGCTGCCGCCAATATCTAAAGTCTTGATGCTATCCTGAGTTAATATCCTGACTCAGGTCTTACCAAGGTCCTGAAACTGACCCAAAGTAAGCCTTGATGCTGTCTGAAAATGAGGCCCTGAGGCTCTCCCTAACAGAGGCCCTGATAATGTCTTTAGTGAAGACCCTCACGCTGATCCCACAGAGGCCCTTCTGCTGCTCCTAAGTCATGCCCTGACAGTGTCCCGAACTCAGGCCCTAAAGATAAGCCTCACTTAGGCCCTTTGGCTGTACCTTCCTTATGCTCTGACGCTGTCTGTATAGGAAGCCCTGGCAGTGGTCCTGATTTAGGCCCTCACGCTGGTCCTAAGTAAGGCCCTGAGGCTCTCAATAACGAAGGTCTTCACGCTTTTCCTGGGTCATTTCGTGACGCTATCCCTGGCCCGGAACCTGACTCTGTCCCAAGCTCATGTCCTGCATCTTATCCTAAATGAAACCCTAATAGTATCCCTAACTAAGCCCTGACGAATCCGAACAAAGGCCTTCACACTATCTCTCACGAGCGCCCGGAATCTGTCCCTAATGGTCCCTGCTGCAATTAATAACTAAAAAAAGGACACTGTCCAGAGCTAATATCCTGACACATTTCTAGCCACTGTCCTGATACTTTCCAAAAGAAAGCCTGTTGCCGTCCTTAAGTGAAGACCTGAGGCTGTGCCTAACTCAGGCCCTGCAGCTTTCCCTAACTGAGGCCTTGATTCTGTGACTAACACAGGCCCTGTTCATGTCTTTCACTATGACCTGCATGCTGACCCCACAAAGGCCCTGATGCTGTTCCTACGTCATGCCCTGACTGTGTCTCCAGCAGGTGGGCTGGCACTAGGCCTCACTCAGGCCTAGACGTTCTCCCTAAGTCAGGCTCTGACGCTGTCCCTACCCGAAGCCCTGACACAGGTCCTAAATTAGGCCCTGATTCTCTAAATAACTAAGGTCTTGACACCAACCCAGGTCATTTTCTGACACTATCCCTGGCTCGGATCATGACTCTGTCCCAAGGTAATGTCCTGCATCTTATCCTAATTGAAACCCTAATACTCTCCCTAACTAAGGCCCGGACTAATCCTAATTAAGGCATTGACCCTATCTCTCACTAAGGCCCAGAATCTATCCCTAACATGGGCCCTGCTGCAATCAATAATGAAAATCCGGACACTATCCTGAGCTAATATGCTGACACTTTTCTATCCACGGACCTGACACAGTCCCAAAGAAAGGCCTGTCGCTGTCCTTAAATGAAGACCTGAGGCTGTGCCTAACTCAGGCCCTGAAGCTTTCCCTAACGGAGGCCTCGATTCTCTGACGCACTCAGGCCCTGCTCATGTCCTTAACTATGACCCGAATGCTGACCCAACCAAGGCCCGGATGCTGCTTCGACGTCATGCCCTGACACTGTCTCCAGCTAGGGGCCTGAAGCTGGGCCTCACTCAGGCCCTGTTTCTTGCCCTAAGTCCGGTCCTGATGCTGGTCCTAAATAAGGCCCTCAGGTTCTCAGTAACTAAGGTCTTGACACTATCCCGAGGTCATTTGCTGACACAATCCCTAGACTTTACCCTAACCCTGTCCCTAGCTAATGTCCTGCCTCTTATGCTAACTGAAGCCCTTATGCTGTGCCCATGTCAGGACCTGAATTGAGTCCCCATGCCGTGACACTGTCCCTAACTAAGGCCTGGATGTTAGGCCTAACTCAAGGCCTGACACTGTCCCTAACTAAGGCCCTGATGCCATCAATATCTAAAGTCCTCACACTATCCTCAGCTAATTTACTATCCCATCTCTTACTAAGGTCCTGAAAATATCGCTAAGTAAGCCGTGACGCTGTCCCTAACAGAAGGCCTGCTCATGTCTTTAACGAAGACCATAATGCTGATCCAACAACGGCACTGATGCTGCTCCTGTGTCACGCCCTGACAGTGTCCCCACCTACAGGAATGACGCTAGGCCTCACTCAGGCCCTGTCGCTCACCCCAAGCCAGTCCGGGATGCGATTTTTACATGAAGCCCTAACATTGCTTCTAAAGAAGGCCCTGATGCTCTCAGTAACTAAGGTCTTGACACTATCTCTCACTAAGGCCTGGAATCTGTCCCTAACATGGGTCCTGCTGCAATCAATAACTAAAATCCGGACACTATCCTGAGCTAATATGCTGACACATTTCTATCCAAGGTTCTGACACTGTCCCAAAGAGAGCCCTGTCGCTCTCCTTAACTGAAGACGTGAGGCTGTGCCTAACTCAGGCCCTGAAGCTTTCCTTAACCCAGGCCTTGATTCTGTGACTCACTCAAGCCCTGCTCATGTCTTTCACTATGACCCGAATGCTGACTCCACAAACGCCCTGATGCTGCTCCTAAGTCATGCCCTGACAGTGTCTGCATCTAGGGGCCTGATGCTAGGCCTCACTCAGGCCCTCACTTTCTCCCTATACCAGGCTCTGACACTGTCCCTACCCGAAGCCCTGGCACAGATCCTAAATTAGGCCCTGATTCTATAAGTAACTAAGGGCTTGATTCCAAACCTAGGTCATTACCTGACACTAGCCCTAGACCTGAACGTAAACTTCTCTTTTGCTAATGTTAAATTTAGCTAAAGAGATTCTTTAGGATGAAATTCTTTCATCTTCTGAATAGAGTTTTCTGAAAAAAATAATGTTTAAACTCTTACTGAACTTAAACAAAATGTACTCAACTTCTGTGGAATATTCCTTTATACCAGCCTGTCTGGTTTACTTCTGCATTTGCCTGTGTTGGCTTTCAGGGTGCTTGTAGGAATACCTCCTCTTATGCTAACGAACTAACTCTTATTATGCTAAATCCCTGATGTTTTCCCTAATTAAATTCAGGAAACTCCTCCCAAGGCTGTGAACCCCTCCCAAACTGAGGCCTGGAGGCTCATCCTAGCTCAGGCCCTGACACAACTCCTAGCTCAGTCCCTGACACTATACCTAACAAAGGCTATAATGCTAGTCCTAACTCAGGCCCTGACACTGTTTCTAACTACAGCCCAGCTGCCGCCAATATCTAAAATCCTGATACTATCCTGAGTTAATATCCTGACCCAGGTCTTACCAAGGTCCTGAAACTGACCCAAAGTAAGCCTTGATGCTGTCCATAAATGAGGCCCTGAGGCTCTCCCTAACAGAGGCCCTGATAATGTCTTTAATGAAGAACCTGACGCTGATCCCACAGAGGCCCTTCTGCTGCTCCTAAGTCATGCCCTGACAGTGTCCCGAACTCAGGCCCTAAAGATAAGCCTCACTTAGGCCCTTTGGCTGTACCTTCCTTATGCTCTGACGCTGTCTGTATAGGAAGCCCTGGCAGTGGTCCTGATTTAGGCCCTCACGCTGGTCCTAAGTAAGGCCCTGAGGCTCTCAATAACGAAGGTCTTCACGCTTTTCCTGGGTCATTTCGTGACGCTATCCCTGGCCCGGAACCTGACTCTGTCCCAAGCTCATGTCCTGCATCTTATAATAAATGAAACCCTAATAGTATCCCTAACTAAGCCCTGACCAATCCGAACAAAGGCCTTGACACTATCTCTCACTAAAGCCCGGAATCTGTCCCTAACATGGCACCTGTTGCAATCAATAACTAAAATCCGGACACTGTCCTGAGATAATTTCCTGACACATTTCTATGCACGATCCTGACACTGTCCCAAACCGGTCGGTGTCTTTAAGTGAAGACCTGACACTGTGCCTAACTCAGGCCCTGAAGCTTTCCCTAAGTGAGGCCTTGATTCTGTGACTCACTCAAGGCCTGCTCATGTCTTTCACTATGACCTTTCGCTGACCCAACCAAGGTGTTTATGCTGCTCCTAAGTCGTACCCTGACTGTGTCTGCAGCTAGGAGGCTGACGCTAGGCCTCACTCAGGCCTTGACGTTCTCCATAAGTCAGGTCTGAATCTGTCCCTACCGAAAATCTTGACGCAGGTCCTAAATTTTAGGCCTTGATTCTCTAAGTAACTAAGGTCTTGACACCAAATCCAGGTCATTAACTGACACTACCCCTAGACCTTAATCTAATCTTGACTTTAGCTAATGTCAAGTTTAGGGAAAGAGATTCTTTACGATGAAATTCTTTCATCATATGAATATTGGTTTCTTAAAACAATAATTTTTAAACTCTTGTTAACCTTAAACAAAGTGTACTCAACTGCTGTGGAATATTCCTTCATAGCAGCGTGCATGGTTCACTTTTACATTCTTGTGTGTTGGCCTTCAGGGTTCTTGCAGGAATGGCTCCTCTTATGCTAACTAAATCATCCCTGATGCTGAACATAAATAAGGCGCTGAAATTACTCCCGATGCTGTGAACCGCTCCCTAACTACGGCCTGGAGACTCGTGCTAACCCAGGCGCTGACACTGTCCCTAACCAAGACCCTGACATTACACGTAACTCGGACCCTGACACTACTCCTAGCTCACTCCCTGACACTATACCTGACAAAGGCCATAATGATATTCCTAACTCAGACCCTGACACTGACTCTAACTAAGGCCCTACTGCCGCCAATATCTAAAGTCCTGATACTATCCTGAGTTAATATCCTGACCCAGGTCTTACCAAGGTCCTGAAACTGACCCAAAGTAAGCCTTGATGCTGTCCGAAAATGAGGTCCTGAGGCTCTCCCTAACAGAGGCCCTGATAATGTCTTTAATGAAGACCCTCAGGCTGATCCCACAGAGGCCCTTCTGCTGCTCCTAAGTCATGCCCTGACACTTTCCCTAACTCAGATCCTAAAGATAGGCCTCACTTAGGCACTTGGGCTGTACCTTACTTAGGCTCTGATGCTGTCCTTATATGAAGCCAGGGCAGTGGTCGTGATTTAGGGCCTGACTCTGGTCCTAAGTCAGGCCCCGATGCTCTCAATAACTAAGGTTTTAACGCTTTCTCTTGGTCGTTTCCTGACACTATCCCTGGCCCGGAACCTGACTCTGTCCCAAGCTCATGTCCTGCATCTTATCCTAAATGAAACCCTAACACTCTCCGTAACTAGGGCCCTGAATAATCCTGCCTAAGGCCTTGACACGACTTCTCACTAAGGCCCGGAACCTGACATTGTCCCTAGAAAAGGCCCTGACTATACCTAACAAAGGCTATAATGCTAGTCCTAACTCAGGCCCTGACACTGTTTCTAACTAAAGCCCAGCTGCCGCCAATATCTAAAATCCTGATATTATCCTGAGTTAATATCCTGACCCAGGTCTTACCAAGGTCCTGAAACTGACCCAAAGTAAGCCTTGATGCTGTCTGAAAATGAGGCCCTGAAGCTCTCCCTAACAGAGGCCCTGATAATGTCTTTAATGAAGAACCTGACACTGATCCCACAGAGGCCCTTCTGCTGCTCCTAAGTCATGCCCTGACAGTGTCCCGAACTCAGGCCCTAAAGATAAGCCTCACTTAGGCCCTTTGGCTGTACCTTCCTTATGCTCTGACGCTGTCTGTATAGGAAGCCCTGGCAGTGGTCCTGATTTAGGCCCTCACGCTGGTCCTAAGTAAGGCCCTGAGGCTCTCAATAACGAAGGTCTTCACGCTTTTCCTGGGTCATTTCGTGACGCTATCCCTGGCCCGGAACCTGACTCTGTCCCAAGCTCATGTCCTGCATCTTATCCTAAATGAAACCCTAGTACTCTCCCTAACTAAGCCCCGACTAAACCTAACAAAGGCCGTCACACTATCTGTCACCAACACCCAGAATCTATCCCTAATGGTCCCTGCTGCAATCAATAACTAAAATCCGGACACTGTCCTGAGCTATTACCCTGACTGATTTCTATCCACTGTCCTGATACTTTCCAAAAGAAAGCCTGTTGCAGTCCTTAAGTGAAGACCTGAGGCTGTGCCTAACTCAGGCCCTGAAACTTTCCCTAACTGAGGCCTTGATTCTGTGACTAACACAGGCCCTGCTCATGTCTTTCACTATGACCCGAATGCTGACCCAGCAAAGGCCCTGATGCTGTTCCTACGTCATGCCCTGACTGTGTCTCCAGCTAGTGGGCTGACACTAGGCCTCACTCAGGCCTAGACGTTCTCCCTAAGTCAGGCTCTGATGCTGTCCCTACCCGAAGCCCTGACACACGTCCTTTATTAGGCCCCGATTCTCTAAGTAACTAAGGTCTTGACACCAACCCAGGTCATTGGCTGACACTATCCCTGGCTCGGATCATGAGTCTGTCCCAAGCTAATGTCCTGCATCTTATCCTAATTGAAACCCTAATACTCTCCCTAACTAAGGCGCTCATGGATCCTAACTAAGACTTTCACCTTATCTCTCATTAAGGCCCAGAATCTGTCCCTGACATGGGCCGTGCTCCAGTCAATAATGAACATCCCGACACTATCCTGAGCTAATATCCTGACACATTTCTATCCACGGACCTGACACAGTCCCAAAGAAAGGCCTGTCGCTGTCCTTAAATGAAGACGAGAGGCTGTGCCTAACTCAGACCCTGAAGCTTTCCCTAACGGAGGCCTCGATTCTCTGACTCACTCAGGCCCTGCTCATATCTTTAACTATGACCCGAATGCTGACCCAACAAAGGCCCGGATGCTGCTTCGACGTCATGCCCTGACACTGTCTCCAGCTAGGAGCCTGAAGCTGGGCCTCACTCAGGCCCTGTTTCTTGCCCAATTCCGGCCCTGATGCTGGTCCTAAATAAGGCCCTCAGGTTCTCAGTAACTAAGGTCTTGACACTATCCCGAGGTCATTTGCTGACACAATCCCTAGACTTTACCCTAACCCTGTCCCTAGCTAATGTCCTGCCTCTTATGCTAACTGAAGCCCTTATGCTGTGCGGACGTCAGGACCTGAATTGGTTCCCCATGCCGTGACACTGTCCCTAACTAAGGCCTGGATGTTAGGCCTAACTCACAGCCTGACACTGTCCCTAACTAAGTCCCTGATGCCATCAATATCTAAAGTCCTCACACTATCCTCAGCTAATTTACTATCCCATCTCTTACTAAGGTCCTGAAAATATCGCTAAGTAAGCCGTGACGCTGTCCCTAACAGAAGGCCTGCTCATGTCTTTAACGAAGACCATAATGCTGATCCAACAATGGCACTGATGCTGCTCCTGTGTCACGCGCTGACAGTGTCCCCACCTACAGGAATGACGCTAGGCCTCACTCAGGCCCTGTCGCTCGCCCGAAGCCAGTCCGTGATGCTATTTTTACACGAAGCCCTAACATTGCTTCTAAAGAAGGCCCTGATGCTCTCAGTAACTAAGGTCTTGACACTATCTCTCACTAAGGCCTGGAATCTGTCCCTAACATGGGTCCTGCTGCAATCAATAACTAAAATCCGGACACTATCCTGAGCTAATATGCTGACACATTTCTATCCAAGGTTCTGACACTGTCCCAAAGAGAGCCCTGTCGCTCTCCTTAACTGAAGACGTGAGGCTGTGCCTAACTCAGGCCCTGAAGCTTTCCTTAACCGAGGCCTTGATTCTGTGACTCACTCAAGCCCTGCTCATGTCTTTCACTATGATCTGAATGCTGACTCCACAAACGCCCTGATGCTGCTCCTAAGTCATGCCCTGACAGTGTCTGCATCTAGGTGCCTGACGCTAGGCCTCACTCAGGCTCTCACATTCTCCCTATATCAGGCTCTGACACTGTCCCTACCCGAAGCCCTGGCACAGGTCCTAAATTAGGCCCTGATTCTCTACGTAACTAAGGGCTTGTTTCCAAACCTAGGTCATTACCTGACACTAGCCCTAGACCTGAACGTAAACTTCTCATTTGCTAATGTTAAATTTAGCTAAAGAGATTCTTTAGGATGAAATTCCTTCATCTTCTGAATATAGTTTTCTGAAAAAAATAATGTTTAAACTCTTACGCACCTTAAACAAAATGTACTCAACTTCTGTGGAATATTCCTTTATACCAGCGTGCATGGTTTACTTCTGCATCTGCGTGTGTTGGCTTAAAGGGTGCTTGTAGGAATTCCTCCTGTTATGCTAACTAAATCCCTGATGCTGTCCCTAAATAACGCCCTGAAATTAGTCCCGAGGCTGTGAATCTGTCCCAAACTTAGGCCTGGAGGCTCCTCCTAGCTCAGTCCCTGACACTATACCTAACAAAGGCTATAATGCTACTCCTAACTCAGGCCCTGACACTGTGTCTAACTAAGGCACTAGTGCCGTCAATATCTAGAGTCCTGATACTATCCTGAGTTAATATCTTGACCCAGGTCTTACCAAGGTCCTGAAACTGACCCAAAGTTAGCCTTGATGCTGTCCATAAATGAGGCCCTGAGGCTCTCCCTAACAGAGGCCCTGATAATGTCTTTAATGAAGAACCTGACGCTGATCCCACAGAGGACCTTCTGCTGCTCCTAAGTCATGCCCTGACAGTGTCCCGAACTCAGGCCCTAAAGATAAGCCTCACTTAGGCCCTTTGGTTGTACCTTCCTTATGCTCTGACGGTGTCTGTATAGGAAGCCCTGGCAGTGGTCCTGATTTAGGCCCTCACGCTGGTCCTAACTACGGCCCTGAGGCTCTCAATAACGAAGGTCTTCACGCTTCTCCTGGGTCATTTCGTGACGCTATCCCTGGCCCGCAACCTGACTCTGTCCCAAGCTAATATCCTGCATCTTATCCTAACTGAAACCCTAATAGTCTCCCTAACTAAGCCCTGACTAACCCTAAATAAGTCCTTCACACTCGCTCTCACTAAGGCCCGGAATCTGTCCCTAACATGAGACCTGTTGAAATCAATAGCTAAAATCTGGACACTCTCCTGAGATAATTTCCTGCCACATTTCTATGCACGTTCCTGACTCTGTCCCAAAGAAAGCCCTGTCAGTGTCCTTAAGTGAAGTCCTGAGGCTGTGCCTAACTCAGGCCCTGAAGCTTTTCCTAAATGAAGCCTTGATGTTCTTAGTAACTCAGGTTCTGATCATATCTTTCACTGAGACCATAATGTTGACCCAACAAAGGCCCTGATGCTGCTCTTAAGTCATGCCCTGACAGTTTCTCCAGCTAAGATCCTGTTAATGTACACATTCAACGCAATCCTTACCAAAAGTCCAATGACATTTTCCATAGAAACAGGACGAACCATCTTAGGTTGTGTGTGGAACCACAAAGGACCCAGAAGAACCAAAGCGACCCTGAGGCAGGGGAATGTGTGGAGGCATCTCGTTCCCTGACTTCACACTTCATTATGAAGCTAGTCCCCCAAAATTGTGGCATTGGCAGAAAAACAGGCACACAGACCAGAGGAATAGAGCAGAGAGCCCAGGAATCAACCTACAGGTATGTGATCAGTTAATTCACAAGAAAGGAGCCAAGAACATACACCAGGGAAAGGACAGGCCCCTCAATAAACGGTGCTGGGAAAACCAGACACTACACGCCAAAGAACAACATTCAACTGTCTACACCCCACACAAAATGGGCCAAAAACCCAGTTTTCCACATCAAGCCCTTCCTCTCCTGGGTCCTCTGGAGACAGACACCCACAGCGGTCAGCCCTGCACAGGAACCTTCTCCCCACTTTTCCTCACCTTCTCCCTCAGCGGCATCACCTCCTAGCAGGTCCTGAGGAGATCAGGCTCATGTCAGCCTGAACTGGACCCCCCAGTGTCCCAGAGCTGAAGCCTCGGCGGGTCCTGAGGAGACCCGGTTTCCGTTAGTGTGGACTTGACCCCGGGTTGTACCGAAGCCAGGCCATCAGCGTGGACTCAGCCCCGCGTGTTCCTGAAGCCAAAGCCCCAGCAGGTCCCGAGGAGACAGGGCTCCTCCCAGCATGAACATGAACAGCGTGATCTGAACAGACATCCTGCCAAAAAAGTTACAGATAGTAAAAGTCATACAGAAAAAAGCTCAACATCATATACCATTAGGGAACTACAAATTAAAATCATGAGACACCATAGCACACCAATTGGGACTGCTAAGCTCCAAAAATATGACAATACCAATTGCTAGAGGGTGAGGAACAAAAGGAACTCTCCCTCATAGCTGGGGGGATGCCTGTGCAGCCACTTTGTAAGACAATTTGGCAGTTTTTTCCAAAGCTAAACAAGTCTCACGTTGGGATCCAACAATCATACTTCCAGTATTTAGGCAACTGCTTTGAAAATCTATGTCCAAATGCAAACAAGGATGCAATTATGCACAGCAGCACTTCCATAATGGCTAAAAACTTGAAATCAGGATATCCTTCAAAAGATGAATGCATAAGCAAATTGGGATACATCCATGTCAAGGCGAGTAGAATATGCCACCTCAAAATATGTCTCTCTGGCATAAGGGTTATTGGTCTGCTTTAAAAAGAATAGGGCTTCCCTGGTGGCTCAGTGAGTAAGAGTCCACCTGCCGATTCAGGGGACACAGGTTCGAGGCCCGGTCCGGGAAGATCCCACATGCCGCAGAGCAACTAAGCCTGTGCGCCACAACTACTGAGCCTGTGCTCTAGAGCCCGCGAGCCACAACTACTGAGCCCGTGTGCCACAACTACTGAAGCCTGCATGCCTAGAGCCTGTGCTCCGTGACAAGAAAAGCCACCACAATGAGAAGCCCCTGCTCGCCAACACCCAGAGAAAAGACTGCACGCAGCAACGAAGACCCAATGAAGCCAAAAATAAAATAATAAATTTATTTTTTAAAAAATCTCAGAAAACTGAGATTGCCGTTTTATGAAGGGCATTTACAATAGAGAAATCTCCATTTATAAGGGTATGTCCCTCTTTGCACCAAACATAGAAGGATAATTAAATCTTAAGTAACTCTTTTCAATGGGGAAGTCCTGACTTAAATGTGCACACAGCCATACCCTTGTTTACTGTGCTTTGCATGATAACCTTCCATAACTGGCCTTCCCCCCTTTCCCAGCATCTTTTCTGTTTTTAGCTGAAGACGGTATTGAAGGGGATGGTTTGGGGAGTGACTCAGTTTTCCGTGGTATCCCCCCTCTATTCAGAAGGTATACATGTTATTAAACTTCTGCTTTTCTCCTGGTAATCTGTCTTTTATTACAGGGGCGGGGGGGGGCCTCAACCAAGAACCTAGAAAAGTAGAGGGAAAATTGTTTTTCCTCCCATACACATGCAGTGGAATACTACTCAGCAGAAAGGAATGCACCATCCACCTATGGAAAGACATGGATAAACCTTCAGCGTGTACTGCTAAGTGAAAAATCCAGCCTGAGCAGGCTGCACACAGTATGACCCCATTGATGACATCCCGGGAAAGGCAAAGCTACATAGATGATAAGCAGATCATGGGGTGGGGGGTTTGAAGTAGTCCATGTGATACTCTAGGATGGATACCTGTCACTATGCATTTGTCTAAGCCCATAGATGTGTGTAGCCCAAGGGGCCAATCATAATCTACTCAAATTTAGTTATTTAGGGTGTAGGATGTTGCACGATGGAATACGTCATGTGACAGAATCTAACTGTATTAGAAATATATGGAAACAACTCACTGTAGGGGATGGGGTAAAAGCTGCTGACTTAAGTTACCTTTGGAAATGAATGGAATCTGTAGGCTAAAGGCAAAATGGCCCGTATATATACAGTGGGCTTTGTTTTATGAAGTTCTTTCCAGGGTGTAGTAGCTAACAATTCTGAAACCTCTGCACATGTAATGTGGAAAGGAGCAATGCATAGATAAATGGCAGATGGTGGGAGCCAGGCTCCTTGCTGTGGGAGTGCGAAGTTACAGGTACGCAAGGGGAGAGCCTCTGCCCTCGTAATCCTGGATCTGGGCTTCCTGGGAGGATGCCGACTGGCCGGGGGGAACACACAGATCTTCACGCCGGGAAGACCCTGCAGACATAGGAACTTCGCACCCCATCTTTCCATCCACACCTGCTGGAAACACTCAGCACTCCGTAATCAGTCAACTGCAGCGTTTAAGACATTCTCACCCCTAAGCAAATAAAGGAGCGTGAGGGTCTTGCTTACCCCTAAGCTGTCCCAGAATCTAGGCCCTGGGTGGAGACAGTTTGGGGATTCCTGGGACACTGAATCCTGGCTCTGGGGGTGGAGCCAAGTTGGGGGCTCCTGGGCCTCTGAATCCAGGCCCTGGGGGTGGAGCCAGGTTGGGGGTTCCTGGGTCTCTGACCAGCAGGTGAGAGGAAGGAGGAAGACCAGTCCTGAGGACAGAGGTGCCCTGAAGTCTGTGAGCCCAGGAGCCCCGATGGGACTCATTCCCAGTGAGGACATGGGCGGGGCCTGCAGTGGTTCTGTGTTCCCCCTGGGCCCTTTGATGAAGCCATGGCAGCACTGGGCCCAGACGTCTCCTGGCGGCGTCTCAAACTCTGACACAGTGGTTTTACAAAGGAACAAGAGAATGGAGCTGAGCCCCTGACGGCCACTCCTTTCTGGCTCTGAGTTGCTTCCAACAAGACCGCAGTCACCTGCATTAGTCTGCTGTGACCCATCTGCCCCCACTTTGCCTTTCCTCTCCCTCCCTGCCATGATTCCAGTGACATTTCCAGCCCGGACCCCTCTCCCAGGCCAGAAGCCTCCGTCCAGTCACTGCACACCCATCTCACCTTGGGGGCTTAGCAGGGTTTCAGAGGACTGGGATCCTGCAGCTCCCCACACCCAGGAGCAGCCCCACCTTCCCAGGTTGCTGAGCCCAGGCACCAGGTGTAACCGAGCAGGACCCTGTGGGGCCTTCCCAGGACAGACCCCTCCCCCACACCCTCTGCTGTAGCTCCCCTCTGAAGTACCTGGATAACAGTGCCCGATGCATGCTTCCTCCACCACCAAGTGGAAGAAATTAACTACTTGATGATCAGGAACAGGTAACCCCGGAGCTCCTGGTGCTTAAGAATTTATAACGTTAACCGCCCGTTACCTCACCATCAATCAGAGAATTGTGCACCAGCTGATCACATACCCTGCGACCCCCCTCCTTCACTTGGCCTTGAAAATTGCTTTGCTGAAATCCTTCAGGGAGCTCGGGGTTTTAGAGCACAGGCCACCTGGCCTCCTTGTATCCGCACTTTGACAATTTAGGCTGCACCTTCCTCCACCACCCCCGGTGTCAGTAGACTGGCTCTGCTGCCCTCGGGCGAGCGGACCCACGTTCGGTTCGGTAACACTGGGGCCTCCCAGGCTCCCACTCGCCTTGTGCCCCAGTGACTGTCAGCTCCTCCTCCACAGTCTTGTTGCAGCAAAAACAGAAACGAAGTTTCCCTGCCCTGAGAACAAGGGGACAGCGAAAAGACTAGAGAAGAAACGTAACCTGGCCTGAAAGAGCTCATCACTCCTTGTTTCACTTTGTCATTCATTTGTAGTAACTAGATTTGTACTCTACAAAGCTAACCTCACTCCGACACTATGGAATTTACCTTCGGCACCCATCACCCCTCACTGTGTGTGTTACAGCCCCTGCTTCTCACTCCCTAACCTTATTATGTAACGCACTTAGATTCTATACGCTCCTCATAACAAATCACCCCCTAGTTTTTCATTTCAGAAACAAGGTCACTGGCCAATAAACCAGAGGCAAACGGACGCAATTACCAGTCTGCTGGACCCCAATTACCGGCGACCTGATGCCAGCGATGACTGTTTTGAAATAATGCAAAGGAAAGGAGGAATGCAAGACCTTCACTACTTTGATCCTTATCCTCTACCCTGGACTGCAGAAGCCCCACATATAAAATCTTCCCTGATTCTCAAAGAGGGGTGCCCAGTTCTTGAGGTGCTAGCCAGCTGTGTCTTCCCTGCTGCCTGGCAGAAAAATAAAGCCATCTGTCTCTTCCTCCAAAACCCCTGTCTCCGTATTTCTGTTCGGCCTCGGTACACAGGGAAACCGATATTTCGACAACAGCCTGTGGCCAGTTCCCACACTAATTCCCCTCTACGCCCACAGCCGTGGCCCAAGCCCGATCTTGTGCCTGGTTCCTCCATCAGACCTGACAAACCTCCCTGCCCCACGGTGCGTCTCACATCCCACCCCAACGTGGTCTTTCTGAAGCATAAACGAGACTGTGACTCTCTCCCTCCTGTAATCCCCCAAAGTTTCCCCACTTTCGCTAGGGTATGTGCCAAGGCCCTGAGAGTCCCCGGCAGCCCCACTAGGCTGCTGACTCCTGGGTTCCCAGACACTGAGCACCTCAGCAGGCCAGGTGACACGGCAGGAAACCCCAGAACTGCTCACCTCAGGAGGGGGCTGGCACTGCCACTGCCTGATCAAAGAGAGCAGAGAAGGGTTCCCCAGCTGGGACACAAACTCTGCACGAGTGGCCTCTCCTTGAGCCATTAGCTCACCTCGTATGACTTGAGGGAAGGAAGGACCGAGGCACACTTGCTTCCTAAGGAGGATGCTATAGGCTCAGTCATGTCTCCCCAAATCCACATGCTGAATGCCTAACCCCCAGGACCCCAGGATGTGTCTGTATTTGGAGATGGGATTTTTAAAGAGATGATCAAAGTAAAAATGACGTCACTAGGGTGGATCCTAATCCAATAGGATTGATGTCCTACAAGAAGAGATTAGGACACAGATAGGCACAGGGGGAGACCATGTGAGGACCTGGGGAGAAGGTGGCTGTCTAAGCACCAAGGAGCGAGGCCTCAGGAGAAGCCAGCGTGCAGACACCTTGATCTCCGACAGCATCCAGGACTGGGAGATAGGCCTGTTATTCAAGCTGCGCAGTCTGTGGTATTTGTTACGGTGGTCCCGAGCAGACTCACAGGGCTCAGACTGGACAGACCCCGCTCTCCATCCCCTTGTACGTGAGTTACAGGAGCCCCAGGCACTGAGGAGGGGGTCCCTGAGGAGGCACAAGATAGAAGATGCTAGGCATTAACATGACTGCATTCATGTTAAACGTGCCTGAAGTCCATTCACCTGAGATGGTTTTGTCCTGCATGTACATCGGCACCTTTAGTCTGAACTGCAGACCTTTGGCTTCACCACCTCCACTGCGAGCATTAGCTTCACCTGCTGTGGACCATCTCCTATAGGATTTCCAGAACCACAGAGCATCGAAGCTTCACAGAACCCAGAATCTGTGCGCTAGTGTCTGGGCGACCCTCACAACAGACCCGCACAGCTGCCCATCAGAACCCATTTCCCTTTTTCCTGTGCACAGCTACCCTGCACATCCCAGCCTTCCCACCCCTTACAGCTGGGGCACAGTGTCTCGTGTTACCAAGGGGAAGGGGTGGAGGTGGTGAGGGCCTTGGCCAGCCTGCATCCTAGGACGGAGGGCACGATGTCCCTGTGGTCACCCCACCCCGCTGGTTGAAACACTCACCTGGAAGCAGGGAGGAGAAACAAAGTGGGGGCAGAGCCTGGGAACTGACACCCACCTGCCCTGGACTCTCACAGGAAGGGGACAGAGACATCTTGAGCTTCAGCCCAGTTTGGGGAGACACTATGTTCCAGCAACAAACTTGGCCTTAAACGCTAAGTTGCTTTACAAACCCCTCCCCAGCTGTCACAGAAAGTCAGGCTTCATCTCATCACACGTTTCTCAAACACCAGCTCACGCTGAGACCACCTCTCAGGTGATGGTGTTTCAGAGCAGCCCCTTTAAAAGATCCCTGGATTTCAGCTCTCCCCGCCCTGCCTTCAGTTTAAGGGAGAAGTTTCCTTGACAACCTACCTTGACAAACCTGCTCAGTTTCCTTAACAACCAAGCTTCGCAATCTCCCAAACTCTTCTCCTTCAAACATTCCTATTCTAAGCTTGATGAGCCTAAAGTGACAGTGCTGTCATCACGTGCCACAGGGTGACTCCTCCAAGCCCGTAGTTACTGGTTACATGATGCTACTGATGATGACATCCCAGAAGAGCCAGCTTTGCAATATCACCATTTCTGGACTCGGCACTGGGTCCCTTTCCACGGACAGAGTGGAGTGGCTGTTTCCACGGGCCCCGTGGTGGAAGAGCTCACCGAATGCAGCCAGGACTTCATCCTTTCCAGGTGATTCCAGGGTCCTCATTCTCCCCAGACCCCCACCCACATGGCTGCTGGCTGCTATCTATACGGGACCTTGGTAATCTCCTAAAATTAGGGTTATTTTATACACAGGTAATGGGTTGAATGCTGGTCCCAAAATATGTTCCCCCCAGAACACAGGAACCGGACCATATCTGGGAAAAGCGTCTTTGTATATGTAGTTAAGGGTCTCAAGGTGAGGCCATCTGGGGTTAGCGTGGCCCCCAATCCAATTGAGAGAGTCCTTATGAGACAAAAGAGGAGAAACACAAACATAGAGGAGAAGCCACGTGAAGGCAGAGACAGGAGGGCTGCAGCCGCAAGCCTGGGGATGCCTGGAGCCCCCCAAAGCTGGAAAAGGCAGGAAGAGCCCTATCCTGGAGCCTCTGGAGGGACGTCCATCCTGGAACACCTGGATCTCAGATGTCTGGTCTCCAGGACTGGGGGAGGGTGAATTCCTGTTGTTTTAAACCACCCAGCTTGTGGTCATTTGTTACAGAAGCCACAGAACAGTCACACGGACCCTGCTCTGTGGGACCCTGGAAGTGCGGGTCTCATTAAAGACCAACAGAGCCTGGGTTACAGAACCCTGAGAGTCAGCACTGGGCCCCAGAAATTCTAAAGCAGTGGCTGGACACCAGAACGTTGAGGGGTCAGTCGGAAGCCAAGCCCTAAGGGTGCCGGCTGCACACGGCCTCCCCAGGTTTTTATGCCTGCCTGTACAAGTTGGGGATAAGTATTTCCATCCTGATTCGGGACCTCTGATATCACCGTTCACGCTGCCAATTAAGAACCCACTAGTTACACAGAGGAAAACCCTATCAGGAAAACCCTTGCTCCAGTGGTAAACAATTCTGAAGTTGGTCAGAGGTGGGGAATCATCTCTCATGCAGCCAGCAGCCCCCCCGCAAGGAACGTCCTCATTGCAAAGCTGGGGGACCATGTCAAGGCGTCCCTGAGTAAACATGAGCTGACCCCCAGGCCAGCTGCTGCTGAACTGTTCCCACCCTTCCCAGCTAAAACACCTGAATGTGTGCAAGGACTTGAAAGCCTAGAGGAAGGGCCATGGAGCCACACCAGCACGGAGGCCGACTTGGGGCCTGCAGGCCAGCCAGCATGGTCCTGGCCCCGGGCGCTCTTCTGGAAGCTTTCCATCTCCCTGCCCAATGTACCCCTCCTGTCCCGGCGCCCACCGCTTTTCTCCGTCCTCACCTCTGCCCGGGGAGAAATTCCAGCGGCAGGTATGGGTGACACATCCTCTTCTTTAGCAGGTGGCAGCGCGGCAACTCCTGCAGAAAGTCCACCAGAGCCCCACTCGCACCGGGCCACGCACAGAGCCGTGGGCCCTACTCCCTCCCACCAGCCCAGCCCCGAGACTGCCGATGGGGCAGAGAATATGGCGTCAGGCACAGCTGCAGGGGCTCTTGCTGCGTGGAGCGGTGTTTATATTGACCTCAGCCCAGGCACACCTGGGGAGGACTGGCCGGCCGGGTCAGACTGCCCAGGTCAGCCACTCCTCGCCCCTCAGGGGCTCACAGTTGCATAAAATGGACCTTCCTGCACCGGTCAGTTCCAAGGAACACGTGTAGGTCCTGAGGGTCAGGATAGACAAGGGGCTGCAGCCCTGGCTTGTTTTCTAACCATTTTATCTGGCCCATGAGTGGGAGACAACTTCAAGAAGACCCTCTCCTAATAAGAGGAACCCAGGAGTCAGGGAGAGGAGGGGTGGTGGGTGGAGACAGAGACCTGGTGCCCCGGCTGCAGTGGAAGTCTCTGGAAGACCAGGCGGAGGGAGGCCACACAGAGTGAAGCCCAGGGTCACAGACCTGTCGGAGCTGCTGTTTGTTAGTTCAAGTCCTGCTCTGAGGTGCTCTGTGTCAGCTCTGAGGGACAGGTGAGATGGGGGTGCTCTGCAATGAGGGCTATGTGCACGGTTCCTGTGTGCCCAGCCCTGCCGTGGTACCTGCACAAGGGTGTTCCGTATCCAAGGAGGGGCCTGACCACGAGAGCCCCGTGGGCTGCTGGGTAGCTGCACAGGTGAGCTCCATATCCTGGGAGGGGCCTGACCACGAGAGCCCCGTGGGCTGCTGGGTACCTGCCCAGGTGAGCTGTATATCCTGCGAGGGGCCTGACCACGAGAGCCCCATGGGCTACTGGGGAACTGGTAAAGATGTCGGGACAGTCAGTGAAGCCACTGAGGATATGCATCCAATAGTTCCTAATTCCTACACCCTGCTGGTCATTGTACCATCCCCCAGGACATAGTATTCTGTATGAGACGTACATGATGCTTTCTTCTGTATTCCATTAGTCCCAGAGGTCACAGAAATTTTGGCTTGTGACTGGCAGGACTCAACATACAAGGAAGACAGTACTGCTGGGCCGTCCTCCCCCAAGGGTTCAAAACTTCCCGCACCACCTTTGGGGAAACTTAACTAAAACCTCAAAGATCTACCTCTGGAGAAGGGAACCCTCCTTCAATATGCAGACGACATTCTGATCCCCAGCCCTACTAAGGAGGCCTCTGAACTACCTAGCCAATAAAGGATAGAAGGTGTCCAAGACAAAGGCTCAAATATCACAGACTAAGGTGACCTGCCTGGGCTTCATTCTCACAGAAGGTCAGAGAAGCCCATCCCAGGGAAGGGAAGAAGTCATTTGCAGCCTTACCCCTTCTAAACCTAGAAGACAGCTTAAGGGTTCCTAGGGAGGTCGGGGTTTGCTGCATCTGGATCCCTAACTACAGTCTAATAGCTGGGCCTCTATAGGAAACATTGAAAGGAAAAGATGATGATCTGTTCGCATAGAATCCAGAAGCGGTCTTTCAAGAATGGAAAGAGCAGTTAATTCAGACCCTTGCCCTGGACCTCCCTAATTTAGCTAAACCCTTTGACCTTTACATTCTGGGTAGAAAGTGAATCGCCCTTGGAGTATTAGTGCAAAAACTGGGACCTCTTGAAATGGAACAATGCAAGAATGCCCTCCAGGTAGG
This sequence comes from Kogia breviceps, assembly GCF_026419965.1. Lineage (NCBI taxonomy): Eukaryota > Metazoa > Chordata > Mammalia > Artiodactyla > Physeteridae > Kogia > Kogia breviceps. The sequence goes on from NW_026711590.1 coordinate 250,934, forward strand.
AGAAAGTACGGTCACCAAGGGCTTGGCCCGCCGCCCCATCCAGCCAAGATACTGGGGGTATCTAAAAACCTGGAATCCGCAGCCCGCAAGGCCAACTCCCTCCTAAGGGGAAAGGACCGCACACGGTGATCCTAACCACCCACCATGCCCTGAAGTTGCAGGCATCGCTCCGTGGGCACACTGACCTCGAGTGAGGAAGCCCTCCAACTCCAACCTCCAGAGGGACAACTGGGGGCAACGGGTCCCCATGATGACCCGTGTGACCATCACTTGACGTGGATCTTCTCTCAGAAAACAACAAGAGCGTGCCCCAAAAGAGCAGACTACTGCTTGCAGGACTTACTGCACCCAGAGCGGAGCTCATAAGCTTGGCGGGGGAACCCTAAATAACGCTGTCACCATAGAAACGCCTACAGACACCGCGGTGACGGCGGCGGCCATGAGACCGGCTGCACTCCTGGCTACTTGAAAAGGCCGTTGACTCAGTGGCCGTCATGGGTCTGGATCACCACCGGCCCTGGACTGTGTGGGAGTTGAGCAGGCAGGGTTCTGACACCTGGTGCTGTTTGTACGTTAATTCAGGGGCCTAATTGAAGAAAGCGCAGACTACTGGTCAGAGCATCTAGGCTGGCAGAAACCGTCTGCCTAAGGTGGCCGAACAAATGTGGGCGGGGTAAAACCGGCCCCCCCAGCGTCTCTGCGCATCTCTTTCCTGCACCCTTAAAGGTCATTAGAATCTATAACACTTCAAATGCTGGGGCTCAGGCGGACGAGCAGTGAGGGAAGAGCCCTGGGGACAGTCAACCTCACCTGGAGGCTGCTGGGGAGAAGTTCTGCCCCTCCCCCCGGGTATGAGGCCTCCCAACTCAGCACGAAGCAGTTACAGAAGCGGGGTCTGCACCCTCAGCGCCCCAACAATGAGGAATGGGACAAAAGGCAGAGGAGGGGTTTGTCACCGGCAGAGCCCATGAAAAAATCCTGGGAGATAAAAATAGAATCCGGGCAATAAAGTAAAGTCTAACGTTTATTCCTTTGTGCTTTGTCTAATTTCACTTGCTCCTAGGTTTCCACATGCAGAGGTCCCACACCCGGCACTTCAGAACCTATTTCCTGGTGCAAAATGGCTGGGCCGACACCTCAGCTCGCGGGGCCCCATGCAGACTCTGCGACATGGAGCCTGAGCTCCAGCCAACCCGGCCCTCGAGACTCCGCCCCTTCCGTCCCGCTGATGCTGCCTGGATCCCCACACAGCAGCCCCGCCCACAGCCCTCGGGGGAGCGCACGCTCTCACCTCTCCCCGTTCTCTGATCAGAATCTAAAGTTTCCTTTGCTTCTGAACCAAACTCAGTCTCGTTCTCTTGGCTCCAATGACACGGGGCAGGGGACCCTTGTTGGGGCCCACTCTGCAGGATCAGTGACAGAAATTGAGAACATTGTAACTTCAATGAACAGATGTGTGAGCCAAACTGTAATTAACCTAGAGCCGTGTATAAGGCTCAGGTAAAATAAGATGTTTCCAACACTTCCATTTGATATTTCCATCACTTTAGTATAGGCAAGTTCAGTGAAGGGGATTGTCTTATTTGTCAGGTCAACATTGGAGAAATGAAGTGATTTCTTTCCAAGGATGTACATCGAATAATCTTGACTGAAGCTTCAATATAGTTTTGAATGCTTTTCCATTGAAAATGATACCTCTCTTTCAGCTCCCCCATTTCTGAGAAGCATAAAATCTTATAATTTATTATTACCAAAGGGGAAAGGTGCAGGGAGGGATAAATGAACAGTTTGGGATTAACACGTACACACTGCTATGTATAAATAGATCATCAACACAGAACTACTGTACAGCACAGGGAACTACACTCAATATTTTGTAATACCTAGAAGCGGAAATAATCTGAAAACGAATAGATATTTTTATTGACATCATCTATCAATGACAGATACAATGTACCCTAAGGGAGGCCGATGGTCAGCGCTTCTGACCCTGAAGACTTTAATCATCTTAAGTTCGGACTCTGCCTACTGCCCAAGGCCCTTAATGAACATACGTGTAGCCATAGCGTAAAATTCCCCAGTTTAGGGTTCAGGGAGACACTGATTTGGAAACATCCCTGGTGTTCTCTTACCATGCACGGGACCCTTCCTACAGCTAAAACATGACTCTGACACCCAGAAGGTGGTACACCATTTGATCGGGAAGAGTTTGGAAAAGGCATCTCATCTCCTCATCTCCAGGGAGTCGGGTTCACCCCTCCAGCGTCTTTCCTAACAATCTCCCCACTTGGGGATGTCAGCACCTTCAACCTCCTGTTGCGCACAGTTTGGAATTTGTCCAGAGGATGAAGCGGAAGGATGAGAAACAATGAGAGAAAAGTCCTAGGTGTTCGGACAGGCACATGTCACTCTCATTTCCAATCAGGAAGACGAAATGACCAGAGGCTAAGATTGCCCATGGAAAAAGAATACGGTTTGAGGAAATCCCACTATTTTGTGGCCAGTTCCAAAAAACACAAGTTGAAAAATGGAACTCAGGATCACTAAAATTCACGAAACTGCAGAGTTGAAAATATCTATCATTGAAAAATGTCTTGAGGGAAGTCACCGAAAAGGAATTGTAAACAAGGGAGAATGGCAGGAAAGGGATTTGAAGAGGTAAAAAGGACTCATCATGAAAGCACAAAAAAGGGGCTGAACATCGCCAACGGTGCAGTTAGCCAAAAAGGGCGTATGCTTTTTTCCTGAATATATTCAAGAAAAGGGCATACACCCTTTTTAGCCAACCAAACAGGTGGGCATTGCAAATCAATACTACAAAAAGTATCACACTTCGCATCAGTCAGAAGAGCCATCCTCATAAAGTGTAAACACCAGAAATGCAGGACAGGGCGAGGAGTGAAGGGAGCCCTGTGAGGCTGATAGTGGAAATGTAAATTGCCAACGGGCACACTGAAGAAGTGTACTGTGTTTACTAAAACATCTAAACAGATGAGCTACAGAGCATAGGGCACTTGCACTCATGGGCGAATATCTTGGGAAAAACAAAAATCGTCAGGATACAGGCACCCCAACGTTTACCGCCTCTCTGTTTAAAAGAGCCTCGACTTGGATAAAACCTAAATATACCTGGAAGGAAAAAATGGATAAAAGAGATGTGGTACATATGTAGAGTGGAATATAACTCAGCCAGGAAATCAATGAAATAAGGCCAGTTGCATCAACTCAGGAGGAGTTATGTAAGATCATTCTAGGTAACATAAGTCAGAAAGAAAAAGACACATATCGTAAGATATAACTTAAAGGTAGAATCAACAATGGCTACACATGAAACAAATTACAAAACAGAAACATAGTCAAATATGTAGAAAACACACATAAGGCTGCCAAAGGGGAAAGGTGGGGAGGGGTGAGGCATTATCCAGGAGGTTGAAATTAGCAAAGATACCGTTCCAAATACCAAATTGATAATAGACGAGGCCTACACAGAACCTCAAAGAACTGCACTCAGCACACTCAAGTCACCAGAAAAAATTCTATACGACTGTTAAGAATCTGAAAAAGAATTTATTGATGTCTGTTTCTACGTGAATCAAGTGGATGTAGAACAGCAACAAACAGCGTTGAAAATCAGCTGTAACCAATATAACAATAGTAGAAAAAGACAGTGACAGACATAAAAACCCTTATAACTTTTGCTCAGGGGCTATGATGCAACATGGATTGAACACACCTAGACACACAGCAGGATGAGACATAAGGTTGGACACTCTTGGGACTGAGAGGATTGGTGAGGTTGAGTGAGCAAATGCAGACCCTTTAAAGTAATACTGTGTGCTACCCATTCCATGGGTCCCAACTCTCCAGGTGCAACGCAACCTTCCTACAGCTAAAAGCTGCATGGGAAGCCCAGAGGATGATACACCGTGTGATCATGAAAGGTTTCGACAGCGCACCTCATTTTTCATCTCCTGGTGCTCGGGTTCACCATTCCAGCCGCTTTACTAACAATCTCCCCACTTGGAGAATCAGCACCTTTAACCTCCTGTTTCGAACAGTTTGCAATATGTGCCGAGGATGAACGGGAAAAGGGGGAACCAATGAGAGACTCGCTGGAGGTGTTTGGTCGGGCACATGTTACTCTCATTTCCCATCACGAAGAAGAATTCACCAAAGGCTCAGCCTGACGCCCCGAAACCAGGATAGGGCCTGAGGCGATGCTGTGGTTTTCTGGGCCAGCTCACAAAAAGGGCAGTTGAAACATGGAGCTCAGGGGCACTGCAACTCACAAACCTGCACAGTGATAAATGACAACTACCATCCAAAAATACATTGAGTTAAGGCAACGAAGAGGATTTGAAAGCAAGGCAGAATTGCAGGAAACAGATTTCAAGAGGTAGATTGGAGTTTCCTTGAAAGCACATGAAAAGCGGCAGAACTTGGACAATGATGCAGTTGGCCAAAAAGGGAGTATGTGTTCCTTCCTGAATATATTCAGGTAAAAAAGCATACACACGTTTTGGCCAACCAAGCAAGCTGGGAGAGCAAATCAGCACTACAAAGAAGTCTCACTTCCCCCCGGTCAAAACGGCCATCTGAAAAAAGTGTAAAAAACCACAAATGCAGGACAGGCCATGGAGAACAGGAAACCTTGTTATGCTGACGGGCGGGATGAAAATTGCCGCAGACACTCTACAAAAGTGTATGGTGTTTCCTAAAACATCTAAACAACAGAGCTACAGAGCATAGGGCACTTCCACTCATGGGCGTATATCTTGGGAAGACTAAAAATCAACAAGACACAGGCACCCCAAAGCTTAGGGCTGCTCTGTTTACAAGAACCTCGACTTCGGTACCCGTTCCATATCCCAGGAAAGAGAAAAATGGATACAGAAGTTGTGAAACTTATGTACAATGGAATATCACTCAGCCATGAAATCAATGTCATAAGGCTAGTAGCAGCATAATGAGTGGATTTAGGTACGATAATTCAAAGTGAAAAAGGTCACACAGAAAAAGAAATTTATCAAAACATATCACTTATAGAGGGAATGTAAACATGGCTACAAAGAACTGAATTAAAACAGAACAGAGTCACGCTTTTAGAAAACACACTTATGCCTGCTTCAGGGGAAAGGTGAGGGGGGGTTTTCATAAAACAAGAGTTTGAAATTAGCACAGATACCGTTCCAAAAACCAAATATGTAATAGACAAGACCTACTCCTTGCTCAATGAACTGGACTCAACAGCTCCTATTCATCGCAGAAGAAAAATTCCAGCCCTTGTTTCTCAGGAGCTCTGGGGTCTACCTGCGAGGTAAACTTAACTCACCTGGCACAAGGCGGCCATCCCGGGTTTCACATCAACATGATCTCAGGCACAAACCTCCTGGCTTTTCCATTGTGTCTTTAAGTTACTTCTTGAAACAACTGCACAAATATGACAAAGATATAAAATCAGGCATCTTCTGCCCCAGTGCCTGCTCATAAATGATTTTCTGCCACTTTAATGATAAAGATAGAACATTTCAACATTCTGCTGCCCTTATTATTTGTCATTTTTCTTGATATTTCTATTGAATACTCTTTCAATATTTTAACAATGGAACATTTATTTACCTTGTTCCAGACCCAGCCTGTAGTGGTAAAGGTTTTGTTGTTATATTTCTATTATGTTTCCTTTAAAAATCATTATGCTATTTAACTGGATTAAGTCAATTCTACAGGCATTTATCTTATGATATTGATGAAATTAATACATAGAGGGCAGTAGTACAAGTTGATTGTACTCCAGAGCCTCTATTAGCACAGTTAAGTAAGTATAACTATTATCTATATGTAAACCAAAGTACATGCCAAGTGAGACTCTCCGACGCTTCTTCACTGTCTGCCCCTCAAGCCTGTGAGAAATGGAATATTTCTTGCCATCTCAGTAAACAAAAGATGCCACAGTCATCCTCTCCAATGTGAGCGGGCAGGCCCTGAGGAACTCAGGATGTGCAATTACAGAATGCAGGCCCCAGAGAGCTGAGGTGCATATCAAAGGAAGGAATTCGTGAGCCTGACTCCGGCATCTTCGCATAAGGAAAGCCCTGCATTCCTGTAGAACCTGGGAGAGCAGGTTCTCCTTAGCTGACAATCACCTTTTCCCGTCCCCCATCACCTGCGCCAGCCCCCCGCCCTGTCCCCTCCCCCCCCCCCCGGTGCTTTAGCTCAGGGACGAAGGGGCGCACAGGGCCTCGGCTGAACAAGAGGCCTGGGAGCCTCGGGAGGAACTTTCGCCGCTTTCCCCGCCGTCGGGAGGAGGGTCGCTGACGCTGCGGCCGGACCCTGCGCCTCCCTCGCCCCGTGTCCCCTCAGGACGTTCAGCCGCCCTCTCCCCACGCCCCCCGGGCCCCGCGAGCCAGGCCGAGGGCAGGGCCGAGAGGAGGGGCCGAAGTTCCCCGGGACCAGACCCCGAGGCCGCTCGTTCTGCACAGCAGCGGCGGGTGGCCGCGAAACCCTTCCCCTCAGAAGCTGCTCTTGCGCGGCCGCCCGGGCACCAGACCCACTTACCCGGCCCGCCGTCCCCACGACTGTCGCGGCTTCGGCCGCCGGGGCCCCTCCGCAGCCGGCAGCGTCAGTGAGGCCGCCCTCCCCTTGGGCTCCGGGGCAGCTCCGTGACGGCGGAGGGAAGAGACCCCGAGCCGGGAGCTCCAGCTCTGAGGAAACGCGGGCTCCGTTCCGGGCGCAGTGGGTGGGGCCGTTCTGCCCCGAGGCCTCCTGGGAGGGGGCGGGGCGCCGGGGGAGGAGCCGCCAGGAGCTCAGGGCCCCGTCGGGGGGCCTGGAGGGGCGGCCCGGCCTGAGGGCCCCGCCCACTGTGGCCGCAGCACAGGCCTTTTACCTGCAATCCTACACAAAAAGTCAGAAAGATACACACGGTCTACAGTGAATGTTCACAAATGGTGGTTGCTGCTGTGCTTACTATCCTATTAAACGTGGGAAATCCATAACACACTTGAAGTTAGAAGTTAACTATGAATGTTTACCTTTCCTTATTATGTCTCTGCTATTCACAATTGTCGTTAATGAATCAGAGACTGTGGCATCACTAGTTAAAAATGAGCTCGTTTAAAAAATAGAACTCAGGCCCACCGGCCCTACTGTATCAGAATCTGCAATTTTACACTCTCTCCAGTGTACTTGTGGACCCATGAATAGTTGAAAGATACATTTCTACCTCGACATGTCTTTTCTGTCTGAGAAATACGCACATTTTATCCAGTTTGATATAAATAAAACACTCAAAAATGCATATGTCCGTGTTGAAACCACCATTTTATCATTTCTTTTCCAGATGACTATAGTCTCTATACTAGTTTTATGGATCACATGACATACTCTTTTTTGTAGTTAGAAATAGAGAAAGTTACTTTGTGAAAAAAAATATATATGTATATATATATATTAGTGGATGATTGAAGACACTCTTCTAAATTAAAACCAGTTCTCTTAATTTGCTCTTTTCTTCTTGCGTCACATTATGAACTCTTCCCGTGGCCAAATGTCATGTGTACTTTTAATTTCAGGGACTGCTGACATCCCAGGATGTGCCCATAGATTTCTCTCAAGAGAACTGGGAATGCCTGGACCGAGATCAATGGGAATTGTACAGGGATGTGATGTGACAAAAGTATAGGATCATGCTCTCCTTGAGTGAGGATACCTTCCTTCCAGAATTCCTTATCCACCCACAGGGTTTAGAGGCCTTGATTTGTAGAATGTCTCCTGGAATGTTCTGCTTCCTACAATAGGGTTTCAGATTGCAACGATTCAGGAAATATTGGGAGTTTGTGGGTATAATTTATGTTGTTCTTTGCAAACTGCAGCCTCCTTTATAATATACTTTGTAACTGCTTGGGATGTGTCTATATGAACAGTGTACTATATGCTTCTGTTATAGTCCTTACAATATTTTATTCTCGTATTATCTGTAACAATCTTCCATGGATTCTTTGGGCTTAAGGTGTATTAAAAGGGAGACGGCGATTCTGGGACTTCCCTGGTGATGCAGTGGTTAAGACTGCGCCTGCCAATTCAGGGGACACGGGTTCGATCCCTAGTCTGGGAAGATCCCACGTGCAACGGAGCAACTAACCCAGTGGGCCACAACTACTGAGCCTGCGTGCCACAACTACTGAAGCTGGTGCACCTTGAGCCCGTGTGCCATTCATTTTTAGAGAATAAAATCACCTCTGAGTGATTACAATTTAGACCAGCTAGTCAAAATTCTTTATCACCTGTTCTTCTCAAACACTGATCAATGGAACAAGTTTTACTAGGGATAAGAGTGTAATTGTATTCTAGAGTTCATATCGGCAATATGGTTTTTGACCTTGATGCTGGATCACGACATTTCAATGGTATAACTGCTATTAATTGTCTCTTTGTTCAATGATTAAAGTCTCACATGATCTGAGTTCAGACTGGAGCCATCCTGCTTGGTTTCTGTCTATTGCAGATTTCTTCCAGTATGAAAGGACAAGAGCAATACGGCTTACTTTACACAATGTCTTCAAACTAAATGATGACATAATCTACATTCAATTAATTTATACATACCCTACTGTAGAGCAGGGTTTGTTACGGTGGCAGAGCCCGGTAATTATGTAAAACTGAAACTTTTATCTGCACTGGTTCAAGTCCTCTTCCTAAGAATATGTTTATAATCAACACTCTTTCACAAGTTACCCAATTTAATTCACCATAGCATTCCTCATATTAACTAAATGGAAAATCCTAAGCTATATACAAATCCAGAAAGGGCCAAAAATCATCTGCCCACATGGATTATTACAACCCATTGCTGAGGCATTCAAATTACTTATTAAAGACCCACTATGTCCATCAACAGCATCAATTTATATATTATTGCCCCAATGCTAGCCTTAACCCTGGCTCTCACAACATGAATTCCTCTTCCCATATCTTAGCCACTAATTAATATAAATGTAGGCATACTCTTTATATTAGCCATATCACACCTAGCCATTTATTCCATCCTCAGTTCTGGATGAGCTTCACATTCACCATACTCACTCACTGGAGCTCTAGGGACAGTAGCATAGACAATCTCATATGAAGTAATGTAGCAGTTATTCTATTCTCAGTCTTACTGATAAATGGATCATTTACACTTTCAACAGTAATTATTACACAGGAACACCTATGACTATTTTCTTCTGACCCCTACTCAGAATTTTATTATCTCCGCAGTAGCAGAAATTCAATGAAGCCTCACTTGATTCAACAGAAGTAGAATCAAAACCTGTATATGACTTCAATGTAGAAGATGTAGCAGGCCCATTCACCTCTTCCTTGCTAGACAATATGTCAATTTCCTTATAATAAACATTTCCACAACAATCCATTTGTAGGAGCATTCGACAATCCCTAGGTGCCAGAATTATATGCACCCCAAGTCATCATTAAAACACATCTAACAATCTCCTTTCTATGAATTTGAGCATCCTACCCACAATTTTGATATGATCAACGTCTACATCTCGTATAAAAATTTTTTTCTACTAACATTAGCCCGATGTATATGAGAGTTTTCACCACCTGTCATCATACCAGGCAACCCACCACAAACTTAAGAAATATGTCTGACAAAAGAGTTACTGTGATAGAGTAAATTATAGAGGTTTCAATGCTCTTATTCCTGGAATTGAATTCTTCCTAAGAATTTTATATTCTCCATGTTACCACATTACAGCACATGCTATATACTAAGGTTCACTAGGTAAGCTTCAGGCCCATACCCCCAACATGTTGTCGTAGATCCTTCCTGTACTAATAAACTCTCATTGTTTTTACTATCATTCTACTGACCATTATCACAGGAAATATAATTGTATAAGAAGCTCACACTGGTTAATGGTATCCCCATTCTAATAAAAAACACAAACCCATAAGCTACAGAAGCATCCAACAAATATTTCCTAAAACAATCCACCACACCAATACTACTTATAATGGCTAGTATCATTAATCTAATATACTCTGGTCATGGAACACAATGAATAACAAAAATCTTTCATCCAGCAGCATCCACCCTCATGACAATCGCCCTTGTCACAAAAGTAGGACTTTCCCCATTTCACTTCTGAGTGCCTCACGTCACACAAGGCGTCCCATGAACAGCAGGCCTGATGCTATTAATATGACAAAAGTGCACCCCTGTCACTTTTATACCACATGTCACCATCCATCAACTTAAATATACTATTAATCATAGTGATATTATAAATCATAGCTGGAGGCTGAGGGAGATTTAGTCAGACTCACCTGGAAAAAATTAAACCCTCCTCATCAATTGCCCATATAGGATGAATAACAGCCGTTATAAAGTATATTCCGATTATAACAATCCTAAACATACTAATTTATATCATAACAGTACTCTCTTCTTATTATTTATGCCCAGAGCATGGACTACAAGAGTGTCATTATCACACACATGAGGTAAAACACCTCCCATCACAATCCTTTTCCTCACCATTATAGTATCATTAGGACATAGTCCATCACTATCAGGGTTTTTACCCAAATGAATACTTATCCAAGAGATAACGAAAATGACAACATCATTCTACCAACATTAATAGCCATCACAGCAGTGCTCAGCATATATTTCTACTTGCAGCTAACATACTCCACATCACTAACTGTATTCCCTTCATGAAACAACACAAAAACAAAGCACATTGAACATTCAAAGAAATAACCTTCCTATCATTACTAATCATAAAACCCAGACAATTACTCCACATAACACCCATTCCATCCGTGCTGGACTAGGAATTTAGGTTAGTTCAGACCAAGAGCTTTCATAACCCAAAACAAGTAAAATTTACTTAATTTCTAAAAATAAGGATTGAAAGACTTCATCCTACATCAATTGAATGTAAAGCAAACATTGTAGTTAAGCCAAATCTTTACGAGACTGATGAGTTTTAACCCCAGGAAACTTTAGTTAACAGGCAAATCCTCTAGTCAACTGGCTTCAATCTGCTTCTTCTTCATTTGAGAAAGAAAAAAAGAAAAAAGGCAGGAAAATCTCTGGCAGAATTGAAGCTGCTTCTCTGAAATTACAATTCAATTTGTTGATTCACCACAGGGTTTGTGAGAAAGAGGGCTCAATCTCTGTCTTCAGATTTACAGTCGAATGCTAGCTCAGTCATTTTACCTCTGTTCATACACTGTTGATTATTTTCAACAAATCACAAAGATATCGGCATCTTATAATTACTATTTGGTGCTTGAGCTGGAGTAGCAGGCAGCACCTTAAGAATATTAATCCAGGCTGAGCTATGCTAACCTGGAGCGCTACTTGGAGATGCACAAATCTGTAACGTGGTCATAACAGTCCCTGCATTTGTAATAATTTTCTTTATTGTTGTACCCCTTATATTGCAGGGTTTGAAAACTCACTTGGGCCACTAATAACTCGCACACCTGAGGTAGCATTTCCCCGAGTAAACCATGTAAATTTTTGACTACTTCCCCCATCGTTCTTACTCCTACTCATATCACCAATAGTAGAAGCTTGTTCTGGTACCAGTGGACCGTGTATTCAGCTCTAGCCTGCAACCTGGCCCACGCAGGAGCCTCTGTCGACATAACCATTTCCTCCTTACATTTATCAGGTGTCTCCTCAATTCTTGGTGCTATTGCTTTTATTACTATAGTCTTTCATACAAAACCAGCAGTCATACCCCAATACCAAACACCATTATTTGTTTAATCTTCACCAACTATAGCCATATTACTATAATTACCACTCTCAGTCCGAGCAGCCAGAATTGCCATACTCTTAAGAGATAGAAATCTCAACACTACTTTCTCTGACCCTGCAGGAGGAGGCCGAATCCTATACCAACACCTATTTTGATTCTTTGGTCACCCTGAAGTCTGTATTCATGGCCTACCAGGGTTTGTTATAAATTCACACATCATTACACACTATTTAGGACAAAAGGTGCCTTTCAGCTATTTGGGAATAGTATGAGTCATGCCCACTGGCTTTTTAGGATTTCTCTTGTGGACCCATCATATATTTACCATAGGGAGAGCTGTCCACTCAGGAGCATACTTTGCAAAAGCTACCATAATTGCTTCTATCCCTACAGGAGTGTGCTTTCTCTGGTTGCAGTGAGCAGTAGCGACTCTACGCTGCGGTGCATTGCCTTTTCACTGAAAAGGCTTTCTTTATTGCAGAGCATGGCTTTCACGCTCTAGAGGGCAGGCTCAGTAGTTGTGGCACATGGGCTTTTTGCTCCACGGCAGGTGGAATATTCCCACACGATGGCTCGAACCCGTGTCCCCTGCATTGGCAGGCAAATTCTTAACCACTGCACCACCAGGGAAGTCCCTGGTTAGCAACTGTTCACGGAGGTAATATTATATGACCTCCAATATATTATGAGTTTTAGGCTTTAGTTTTTCTTTTTACAGTAGGAGGTTTCACAGGAATCATCTTAGTGAACTCATCCCCGGACACTATCCTCCAGGATACATACTATGTAGCAGCACACTTCCATGATCTAATGTCCATGGGAGCGGGCTTCACTATTACGGGAGGCTTCCTACACGGATTCCCACTATTCTCAGGTTACACAGTGAACTCAGCATGAGCAAAAAGTCACTTCACGCGTATATTTGTAGTAGTAAATATGACTTCCCGCAGCACTTTCTGGCCTCTCAGGAATGTCATTACTTTAGTCTCACTACTCGGAGGCACACACAACATGAAATATTGTGTCTTTTGGCTCACTCATCTCAATAGCAGCAGTAATGCTAATCATAATCTTCATACTTTGAAAAGCATTTGCATCTAAACAAGAAGGCTAAGCACTAGAAACTGATACTCCTAACCTAGAATTGTTACATAAATGCCCTCCACCATATCCTATGTTTCAAGATCCTACCTATGTAAATATAAAATAAGGAAGGTCTCAAGTCCTTTTCAACCACTTTCAAGCCAACACCATAACAATTATGTCTTTCTCAATAAATGAGAGAAAAGTAAAAAGTGATGTAGCTTTGTCAAACTTAAATCAGAGGCTAAAATCCTGTATATCACGAAGGCATATCAATTTCACCTAGGATCTCAAGATATAACATCACCGATTATGGAAGAACATTTACATTCTCATCATCACACATTAATAGTGATTTTTGAAACTAGTTCTCTATATTATTTCTCTAACATTGACAACTAAACTAACTCATATACATATAATAGATGCACAGGTAGAGAAAATGTGAACAATTTATCAGCCATTATTGTAATCTTAATTGCTCTATCATCATTGTGAATCCTTTACATGATACATGAAATCAATAACTCTTCCCAAACCATAAAATCGATGGGTCAGTAATGATACTGAAGCTACAAATACACAGATTATGAAGATTTAAATGTTGGCTCCTCTGTAATCCCCACATCAGGGCTAAAACCAGGAGAATAATGACTAATAGAAGTCAACAACCACGGAGTTAGAGAGAGTCATAGAATATTAGTTTCATCTGAAATTGTTGTACACTCCTGAGCTGTTCCTTCTCAGGCCTAAAAAGGGCTGCTATCCCAGGACGCCTAAATTAAAGAATCCTAATACCAACAGGACCAGGCCTATGTTGTAGACAAGAGAGCTCATTTTCCTGAGTTCAAAGACAGGCCAGAGGGATATGGCTGAGATGAGGGGTGAATCTGGAGCCCATGGGGATGCACTCTCCAAGCTCCAGGATAGGAATGGGCCATTATTGGTTTAATGGACCTCTGGGGTCCCAGGCCACCCACACCACGCCCTCCCGAGCAGGATCTTGGCAACATTCCCTGTCAGTGATGAGGCAACCTAGCACTTGTCACGCCCCGATGTTGTGTCCTATGTGGGCACCATGCTGTGGGGACCACACCCACACTCTGCAGGTCCATGCTACAGGGTCCTTCTTGCCTCAGGAGTAGAGACCACCCAGCAAGCAGTTCGCTCCCCAACCAGCAGGAGGAGGGGAGGAGAGCAGGGGCACCAGGGGAATCTCACTCAGACAACAACACCCAGGGGTGCCAGCGGGGACAGTGATGATGCAGATGAGGCCCAGACCAAGAGATGCGACCAGAGGACACAAAAGGCAGCTGATCAGGTCCTGACTCAACTGCATCCCGGACACCTTTGTCCCTCCTACGCCCCTTCCTCATACATCCCCTCCTTAAATGCAGATTCTTCAGATGCAAACAGGCAGAGCCTCAGACTGAAAGTCAGCTCTTCCAAAATGACCCGTCAGCAAACACTGCAGGATTGTGCTCCAGTGGGGGCCCTGGAGTCCACAACTCAGGGACTGAAGGGGACATCGGTGCCAGGGCCAGTGTGAGGGGATGGGGAGTGAGACTTTCATGGTTGTGGAATGTTGGTTTTGCAAGATGAAAAGTTCTAGGCGTGGTGGTGATGGCTCCACGAGAAAGTGAATAGATCTGATGCCTCAGAAACGTGCACTTAAAATGGTGACGATGGTAAAGGGTATGTGACGTGTGTTTTATTTCACTTAAATTCATAAAATAATGTCTTTTTAAATCAGAGTCCATTTCGACTCCCGTTCATCACAAATGTCGGAGACCCAAACACATTCCCCTACCTTAGGGGCCATCACGGTGCCCTCACATGGCACATGGGAGACCGTTCTCACAGGGGCCTAGTCTGTGCTCACCTCACCTCTGTCCAGGGAGACCCAGGCAGTGGTGACCCCCATAGATTAGACATATGATATGCTATGATATTCATATGACACCACCGAACATTGTCACTCACCAGCACACAGAGCAGCACCCCACTCAAACATGCATGACCTCATATGAATGCGACAAGATTAAGGGAAGAAAAGGAACCACCAGTTAATCAGGGCAACACCCTTAACGCAGAGGTTGGAAATGTCAAAGGGGTAAAGACACACTGCAGGCAAAGAGCACATAGGGGTCTCCCCATACATGTGATCCTGACCCATGCAGATGTGGTGAGACCCATACAGTGCCCGTACCCTATAGCTGGGGTCACACATCCACACTCACCACAGTGACCCCACCTCCCCAGACCCTGCACCTAAAGTCACACGTTCTCTCTCAACACGTGACCCCACCTCCTCAGACCCCTCCACCTGGGTCACATGTCCACAGTCCCAGGGTGAACTGCCCTCCACAGACTCCCCCAACTGGGGTCACACGTGCACATCCTCCAGGGTGACCTCACCTCACCAGACCGTGCACCTGGGGTCACATGTCCCCTTGGTCAGGGCACCATAGCTCTGCTCTTGGCTCCCTAATTTGGAAACAAGCTGGGTTCCTGGGCCCTGCTGGGATGAGAAAAAGTGTAAGGTGGGTCTCCTGTCCCCACACTTGTCCCACAGAAGTCCTCCTCTTTTCACTTTGGTTCTGTGTGATTTTACCTCTTTTTAAAGCTTTCATGCTAAAGTTGAACACATTACTTGGTTCTGGCAGGCACAGTCTCACTTTCTTGTCTCACTTACTTGTTGAGAAAACTCATAGGACAGCAGGGCTGAAAGCCGAAGGGCAGCTCTGGACGCTGCTGACTAGGGACGGCAGACAGGAAGGAGAGCTCAGCAGCAGCCTCAGCTGTTACCCATCGGCCTTTTGCCCGATCTGCGTGCCCTGCAATCAATTCACCAGCTAAACCTGCCTCCCTTCGCACCATGCACGTGCTGGTAAATTGGAATAATCAGCAGGTAGCCCTCCTGAGGATTATCCACGAGCCCCAAGGAAGGTGAACCTTGCAGGAATAAGGACTAAGGCCCTGCCCATAGCACTGCCCTTGGGAGGACCAGGTCACCACAGTCAGAAGAGAGGGTGTTACCTAGACAAGCCCACCTCGGCTCCAGACCCAGACATCTAAGCACTGACTTTCAAATGCAGGCACGGAGCTTCCCAGTACTGAGGCCAGGCCGGCTCTCTTCCCAGCTCTCCAGACTCCTAGCATACACGGAACATGGTCAGGTCTAAATCTTCTTATTATAGACAACACATGGTCAGCTCTAAACATAAACAGTAGACAGCACATGGAGAGGTCTAAATTTACCATGTAGACAGGACTTGATCATGTTTCAACTAGCTTAGGGCTGAGCTCATAGGAGGTACAGATCACACATATGGGTCTCTCATCTTTGGACACCCACATCAGGAAACTGAACAATATCGTTGTCATTAAACATTTCAACAGGCAAAACAGAAATGTTACCAGTGTGTCTGGCCACCTGATGGTCAGGATCCTCATGTGATGCAAGAACTTCTTAGAGTGCAGCCCAGTCTGCGGCCAGGCCAGGCAAGAAGTGGCCTGATTGCAGCCTCCCAGGCTTCCAGAAGGAGGCGGCCGCACAGGAGGCCCAGGCAGGACAGTTCTGCATGGTGCGGGCCAGGAGAGCCTGTCTGTCCATTCCACTGGCCGATTCCGGGCGGGGTGCTCAGGGTCGCTGAGAGCCCCGCGCTCAGGCCCTGCTTCCCTGCACCATGTGCGTGTGCGTGCGTGTGTGTGTGTGTGTGTGTGTGTATCTGTGTGTGTGTAGAGGGGGCAGTGGCTGACGGCTCCCACGGCTCCCGTCCCGGGCACCGTGATATCTTCGAGGGGAGGTACGGGGAGAGGTAGGGGCACAGAAGCCGTTGGAGAGGAGAACCCACCGTGGAAACGCTTGCACACTGGCTGGCCCCACCCGGGGACCCGAGAGCCCATCGTGGGCCAAATGTCCCCCCCAGCCCCCACCCCCGAGGGCAGGGCACCTGCTCTTTCAACAGCACAGGGTCTCACATGAAGTAGACTCAGTGGGGACTGTCACCCCTCCCACTCCTAATGCTCCGTTTGGGGAGAATGAACCCCCTTGACTGGGCGATGGGACCCTGTGATGAAACATGTGGTGCCCCATCCAAGTCGGGGTCTGGCTGACAGATGGGAACACAGGAGCCACGTGCATGGCCTGGAGGCCAGGCCAACAGGACGAGCACCTCCAGCCTTGGTCTAGCTCTCCAACTGTGACATTGTAGTTTATAGGGGACCTAGGGCAGGTGACTGAATGTAATGGGGGCCTCAGGTGGACATCAAAGCTAAGAAAAAGGGAAAAATACATGTCAGCTTCACTTGCTTTCAGGAATTAATGCTTTACGGATTCACTTTATTCCCTGTGTGTGTGCTACGTGTGTGCATGTGCCTGTATGCGTACATGTGCTGTGCATGTGCATAGGTATGTGCACCGGCACACGTTAGTGTGTGCGTGGGTACACGCGTGCGTGTGTGTTCATAGGCTAGTGTGTGAATATATTTGTGCTGTGCGCATGCGTATGTTTGTGTGTGTGCTGTGTCTACCTTTGCGCACACCTGTGTGTTTTCTGCAACCACTTGCAAGTTGATTGCAGACTGAATTGTGCCCCAGATATGTCCGCACGCACCTGCTCTAACAATCCTGCGTAGCCACGTAAAGTTCAGAGATCGCAGGGATTTAAATGGATGGAGCAGGATGTCCTCACACAGGGTCTGTCTTCCAGTGACTGTCACTGTCTGAGTGACATCCTTCACACGTTCTTTAAGCCCCATTCAGGGTCCAGTTTAGACCCCATTACATTCAGTCACCTGCCTCAGGTCCCTTAATGCTACAATGTCACAGTTGGAGAGCTAGACCAAGGCTGGAGGTGCTTGTCCTGTTGGCCTGGCCTCCAGGCCATGCACGTGGCTCCTGTGTTCCCATCTGTCAGCCAGACCCCGACTTGGATGGGGCACCACATGTTTCATCACAGGGTCCCATCGCCCAGTCAAGGGGGTTCATTCTCCCCAAACGGAGCATCAGGAGTGGGGGAGTGGGTGACATTCCCCACTGAGTCTCCTTCATGTGAGACCCTGTGCTATTGAAAGAGCAGGTGCCCTGCCTTTTGGGGTGCGGGGCTGGGGGGTGGCATGTGGCCCACGATGGGTAGGCTGGTCCCCGGGTGGGGCGAGCCAGTGTGCAAGGAGCTCCGTGGTGGGTTCTCCTCTCCAATGGCTTCTGTGCCCCTACCTCTCCCCGTACCTCCCCTCGAAGATATCACGGTGCCCGGGACGGGAGCCGTGGGAGCCGTCAGCCACTGCCCCCTCTACACACACACAGATACACACACACACACACACACACACGCACGCACACGCACATGGTGCAGGGAAGCAGGGCCTGAGCGTGGGGCTCTCAGCGACCCTGAGCACCCCGCCCGGAATCGGCCAGTGGAATGGACAGACAGGCTCTCCTGGCCCGCACCATGCAGAACTGTCCTGCCTGGGCCTCCTGTGCGGCCGCCTCCTTCTGGAAGCCTGGGAGGCTGCAATCAGGCCACTTCTTGCCTGGCCTGGCCGCAGACTGGGCTGCACTCTAAGAAGTTCTTGCATCACATGAGGATCCTGACCATCAGGTGGCCAGACACACTGGTAACATTTCTGTTTTGCCTGTTGAAATGTTTAATGACAACGATATTGTTCAGTTTCCTGATGTGGGTGTCCAAAGATGAGAGACCCATATGTGTGATCTGTACCTCCTATGAGCTCAGCCCTAAGCTAGTTGAAACATGATCAAGTCCTGTCTACATGGTAAATTTAGACCTCTCCATGTGCTGTCTACTGTTTATGTTTAGAGCTGACCATGTGTTGTCTATAATAAGAAGATTTAGACCTGACCATGTTCCGTGTATGCTAGGAGTCTGGAGAGCTGGGAAGAGAGCCGGCCTGGCCTCAGTACTGGGAAGCTCCGTGCCTGCATTTGAAAGTCAGTGCTTAGATGTCTGGGTCTGGAGCCGAGGTGGGCTTGTCTAGGTAACACCCTCTCTTCTGACTGTGGTGACCTGGTCCTCCCAAGGGCAGTGCTATGGGCAGGGCCTTAGTCCTTATTCCTGCAAGGTTCACCTTCCTTGGGGCTCGTGGATAATCCTCAGGAGGGCTACCTGCTGATTATTCCAATTTACCAGCACGTGCATGGTGCGAAGGGAGGCAGGTTTAGCTGGTGAATTGATTGCAGGGCACGCAGATCGGGCAAAAGGCCGATGGGTAACAGCTGAGGCTGCTGCTGAGCTCTCCTTCCTGTCTGCCGTCCCTAGTCAGCAGCGTCCAGAGCTGCCCTTCGGCTTTCAGCCCTGCTGTCCTATGAGTTTTCTCAACAAGTAAGTGAGACAAGAAAGTGAGACTGTGCCTGCCAGAACCAAGTAATGTGTTCAACTTTAGCATGAAAGCTTTAAAAAGAGGTAAAATCACACAGAACCAAAGTGAAAAGAGGAGGACTTCTGTGGGACAAGTGTGGGGACAGGAGACCCACCTTACACTTTTTCTCATCCCAGCAGGGCCCAGGAACCCAGCTTGTTTCCAAATTAGGGAGCCAAGAGCAGAGCTATGGTGCCCTGACCAAGGGGACATGTGACCCCAGGTGCACGGTCTGGTGAGGTGAGGTCACCCTGGAGGATGTGCACGTGTGACCCCAGTTGGGGGAGTCTGTGGAGGGCAGTTCACCCTGGGACTGTGGACATGTGACCCAGGTGGAGGGGTCTGAGGAGGTGGGGTCACGTGTTGAGAGAGAACGTGTGACTTTAGGTGCAGGGTCTGGGGAGGTGGGGTCACTGTGGTGAGTGTGGATGTGTGACCCCAGCTATAGGGTACGGGCACTGTATGGGTCTCACCACATCTGCATGGGTCAGGATCACATGTATGGGGAGACCCCTATGTGCTCTTTGCCTGCAGTGTGTCTTTACCCCTTTGACATTTCCAACCTCTGCGTTAAGGGTGTTGCCCTGATTAACTGGTGGTTCCTTTTCTTCCCTTAATCTTGTCGCATTCATATGAGGTCATGCATGTTTGAGTGGGGTGCTGCTCTGTGTGCTGGTGAGTGACAATGTTCGGTGGTGTCATATGAATATCATAGCATATCATATGTCTAATCTATGGGGGTCACCACTGCCTGGGTCTCCCTGGACAGAGGTGAGGTGAGCACAGACTAGGCCCCTGTGAGAACGGTCTCCCATGTGCCATGTGAGGGCACCGTGATGGCCCCTAAGGTAGGGGAATGTGTTTGGGTCTCCGACATTTGTGATGAACGGGAGTCGAAATGGACTCTGATTTAAAAAGACATTATTTTATGAATTTAAGTGAAATAAAACACACGTCACATACCCTTTACCATCGTCACCATTTTAAGTGCACGTTTCTGAGGCATCAGATCTATTCACTTTCTCGTGGAGCCATCACCACCACGCCTAGAACTTTTCATCTTGCAAAACCAACATTCCACAACCATGAAAGTCTCACTCCCCATCCCCTCACACTGGCCCTGGCACCGATGTCCCCTTCAGTCCCTGAGTTGTGGACTCCAGGGCCCCCACTGGAGCACAATCCTGCAGTGTTTGCTGACGGGTCATTTTGGAAGAGCTGACTTTCAGTCTGAGGCTCTGCCTGTTTGCATCTGAAGAATCTGCATTTAAGGAGGGGATGTATGAGGAAGGGGCGTAGGAGGGACAAAGGTGTCCGGGATGCAGTTGAGTCAGGACCTGATCAGCTGCCTTTTGTGTCCTCTGGTCGCATCTCTTGGTCTGGGCCTCATCTGCATCATCACTGTCCCCGCTGGCACCCCTGGGTGTTGTTGTCTGAGTGAGATTCCCCTGGTGCCCCTGCTCTCCTCCCCTCCTCCTGCTGGTTGGGGAGCGAACTGCTTGCTGGGTGGTCTCTACTCCTGAGGCAAGAAGGACCCTGTAGCATGGACCTGCAGAGTGTGGGTGTGGTCCCCACAGCATGGTGCCCACATAGGACACAACATCGGGGCGTGACAAGTGCTAGGTTGCCTCATCACTGACAGGGAATGTTGCCAAGATCCTGCTCGGGAGGGCGTGGTGTGGGTGGCCTGGGACCCCAGAGGTCCATTAAACCAATAATGGCCCATTCCTATCCTGGAGCTTGGAGAGTGCATCCCCATGGGCTCCAGATTCACCCCTCATCTCAGCCATATCCCTCTGGCCTGTCTTTGAACTCAGGAAAATGAGCTCTCTTGTCTACAACATAGGCCTGGTCCTGTTGGTATTAGGATTCTTTAATTTAGGCGTCCTGGGATAGCAGCCCTTTTTAGGCCTGAGAAGGAACAGCTCAGGAGTGTACAACAATTTCAGATGAAACTAATATTCTATGACTCTCTCTAACTCCGTGGTTGTTGACTTCTATTAGTCATTATTCTCCTGGTTTTAGCCCTGATGTGGGGATTACAGAGGAGCCAACATTTAAATCTTCATAATCTGTGTATTTGTAGCTTCAGTATCATTACTGACCCATCGATTTTATGGTTTGGGAAGAGTTATTGATTTCATGTATCATGTAAAGGATTCACAATGATGATAGAGCAATTAAGATTACAATAATGGCTGATAAATTGTTCACATTTTCTCTACCTGTGCATCTATTATATGTATATGAGTTAGTTTAGTTGTCAATGTTAGAGAAATAATATAGAGAACTAGTTTCAAAAATCACTATTAATGTGTGATGATGAGAATGTAAATGTTCTTCCATAATCGGTGATGTTATATCTTGAGATCCTAGGTGAAATTGATATGCCTTCGTGATATACAGGATTTTAGCCTCTGATTTAAGTTTGACAAAGCTACATCACTTTTTACTTTTCTCTCATTTATTGAGAAAGACATAATTGTTATGGTGTTGGCTTGAAAGTGGTTGAAAAGGACTTGAGACCTTCCTTATTTTATATTTACATAGGTAGGATCTTGAAACATAGGATATGGTGGAGGGCATTTATGTAACAATTCTAGGTTAGGAGTATCAGTTTCTAGTGCTTAGCCTTCTTGTTTAGATGCAAATGCTTTTCAAAGTATGAAGATTATGATTAGCATTACTGCTGCTATTGAGATGAGTGAGCCAAAAGACACAATATTTCATGTTGTGTGTGCCTCCGAGTAGTGAGACTAAAGTAATGACATTCCTGAGAGGCCAGAAAGTGCTGCGGGAAGTCATATTTACTACTACAAATATACGCGTGAAGTGACTTTTTGCTCATGCTGAGTTCACTGTGTAACCTGAGAATAGTGGGAATCCGTGTAGGAAGCCTCCCGTAATAGTGAAGCCCGCTCCCATGGACATTAGATCATGGAAGTGTGCTGCTACATAGTATGTATCCTGGAGGATAGTGTCCGGGGATGAGTTCACTAAGATGATTCCTGTGAAACCTCCTACTGTAAAAAGAAAAACTAAAGCCTAAAACTCATAATATATTGGAGGTCATATAATATTACCTCCGTGAACAGTTGCTAACCAGGGACTTCCCTGGTGGTGCAGTGGTTAAGAATTTGCCTGCCAATGCAGGGGACACGGGTTCGAGCCATCGTGTGGGAATATTCCACCTGCCGTGGAGCAAAAAGCCCATGTGCCACAACTACTGAGCCTGCCCTCTAGAGCGTGAAAGCCATGCTCTGCAATAAAGAAAGCCTTTTCAGTGAAAAGGCAATGCACCGCAGCGTAGAGTCGCTACTGCTCACTGCAACCAGAGAAAGCACACTCCTGTAGGGATAGAAGCAATTATGGTAGCTTTTGCAAAGTATGCTCCTGAGTGGACAGCTCTCCCTATGGTAAATATATGATGGGCCCACAAGAGAAATCCTAAAAAGCCAGTGGGCATGACTCATACTATTCCCAAATAGCTGAAAGGCACCTTTTGTCCTAAATAGTGTGTAATGATGTGTGAATTTATAACAAACCCTGGTAGGCCATGAATACAGACTTCAGGGTGACCAAAGAATCAAAATAGGTGTTGGTATAGGATTCGGCCTCCTCCTGCAGGGTCAGAGAAAGTAGTGTTGAGATTTCTATCTCTTAAGAGTATGGCAATTCTGGCTGCTCGGACTGAGAGTGGTAATTATAGTAATATGGCTATAGTTGGTGAAGATTAAACAAATAATGGTGTTTGGTATTGGGGTATGACTGCTGGTTTTGTATGAAAGACTATAGTAATAAAAGCAATAGCACCAAGAATTGAGGAGACACCTGATAAATGTAAGGAGGAAATGGTTATGTCGACAGAGGCTCCTGCGTGGGCCAGGTTGCAGGCTAGAGCTGAATACACGGTCCACTGGTACCAGAACAAGCTTCTACTATTGGTGATATGAGTAGGAGTAAGAACGATGGGGGAAGTAGTCAAAAATTTACATGGTTTACTCGGGGAAATGCTACCTCAGGTGTGCGAGTTATTAGTGGCCCAAGTGAGTTTTCAAACCCTGCAATATAAGGGGTACAACAATAAAGAAAATTATTACAAATGCAGGGACTGTTATGACCACGTTACAGATTTGTGCATCTCCAAGTAGCGCTCCAGGTTAGCATAGCTCAGCCTGGATTAATATTCTTAAGGTGCTGCCTGCTACTCCAGCTCAAGCACCAAATAGTAATTATAAGATGCCGATATCTTTGTGATTTGTTGAAAATAATCAACAGTGTATGAACAGAGGTAAAATGACTGAGCTAGCATTCGACTGTAAATCTGAAGACAGAGATTGAGCCCTCTTTCTCACAAACCCTGTGGTGAATCAACAAATTGAATTGTAATTTCAGAGAAGCAGCTTCAATTCTGCCAGAGATTTTCCTGCCTTTTTTCTTTTTTTCTTTCTCAAATGAAGAAGAAGCAGATTGAAGCCAGTTGACTAGAGGATTTGCCTGTTAACTAAAGTTTCCTGGGGTTAAAACTCATCAGTCTCGTAAAGATTTGGCTTAACTACAATGTTTGCTTTACATTCAATTGATGTAGGATGAAGTCTTTCAATCCTTATTTTTAGAAATTAAGTAAATTTTACTTGTTTTGGGTTATGAAAGCTCTTGGTCTGAACTAACCTAAATTCCTAGTCCAGCACGGATGGAATGGGTGTTATGTGGAGTAATTGTCTGGGTTTTATGATTAGTAATGATAGGAAGGTTATTTCTTTGAATGTTCAATGTGCTTTGTTTTTGTGTTGTTTCATGAAGGGAATACAGTTAGTGATGTGGAGTATGTTAGCTGCAAGTAGAAATATATGCTGAGCACTGCTGTGATGGCTATTAATGTTGGTAGAATGATGTTGTCATTTTCGTTATCTCTTGGATAAGTATTCATTTGGGTAAAAACCCTGATAGTGATGGACTATGTCCTAATGATACTATAATGGTGAGGAAAAGGATTGTGATGGGAGGTGTTTTACCTCATGTGTGTGATAATGACACTCTTGTAGTCCATGCTCTGGGCATAAATAATAAGAAGAGAGTACTGTTATGATATAAATTAGTATGTTTAGGATTGTTATAATCGGAATATACTTTATAACGGCTGTTATTCATCCTATATGGGCAATTGATGAGGAGGGTTTAATTTTTTCCAGGTGAGTCTGACTAAATCTCCCTCAGCCTCCAGCTATGATTTATAATATCACTATGATTAATAGTATATTTAAGTTGATGGATGGTGACATGTGGTATAAAAGTGACAGGGGTGCACTTTTGTCATATTAATAGCATCAGGCCTGCTGTTCATGGGACGCCTTGTGTGACGTGAGGCACTCAGAAGTGAAATGGGGAAAGTCCTACTTTTGTGACAAGGGCGATTGTCATGAGGGTGGATGCTGCTGGATGAAAGATTTTTGTTATTCATTGTGTTCCATGACCAGAGTATATTAGATTAATGATACTAGCCATTATAAGTAGTATTGGTGTGGTGGATTGTTTTAGGAAATATTTGTTGGATGCTTCTGTAGCTTATGGGTTTGTGTTTTTTATTAGAATGGGGATACCATTAACCAGTGTGAGCTTCTTATACAATTATATTTCCTGTGATAATGGTCAGTAGAATGATAGTAAAAACAATGAGAGTTTATTAGTACAGGAAGGATCTACGACAACATGTTGGGGGTATGGGCCTGAAGCTTACCTAGTGAACCTTAGTATATAGCATGTGCTGTAATGTGGTAACATGGAGAATATAAAATTCTTAGGAAGAATTCAATTCCAGGAATAAGAGCATTGAAACCTCTATAATTTACTCTATCACAGTAACTCTTTTGTCAGACATATTTCTTAAGTTTGTGGTGGGTTGCCTGGTATGATGACAGGTGGTGAAAACTCTCATATACATCGGGCTAATGTTAGTAGAAAAAAATTTTTATACGAGATGTAGACGTTGATCATATCAAAATTGTGGGTAGGATGCTCAAATTCATAGAAAGGAGATTGTTAGATGTGTTTTAATGATGACTTGGGGTGCATATAATTCTGGCACCTAGGGATTGTCGAATGCTCCTACAAATGGATTGTTGTGGAAATGTTTATTATAAGGAAATTGACATATTGTCTAGCAAGGAAGAGGTGAATGGGCCTGCTACATCTTCTACATTGAAGTCATATACAGGTTTTGATTCTACTTCTGTTGAATCAAGTGAGGCTTCATTGAATTTCTGCTACTGCGGAGATAATAAAATTCTGAGTAGGGGTCAGAAGAAAATAGTCATAGGTGTTCCTGTGTAATAATTACTGTTGAAAGTGTAAATGATCCATTTATCAGTAAGACTGAGAATAGAATAACTGCTACATTACTTCATATGAGATTGTCTATGCTACTGTCCCTAGAGCTCCAGTGAGTGAGTATGGTGAATGTGAAGCTCATCCAGAACTGAGGATGGAATAAATGGCTAGGTGTGATATGGCTAATATAAAGAGTATGCCTACATTTATATTAATTAGTGGCTAAGATATGGGAAGAGGAATTCATGTTGTGAGAGCCAGGGTTAAGGCTAGCATTGGGGCAATAATATATAAATTGATGCTGTTGATGGACATAGTGGGTCTTTAATAAGTAATTTGAATGCCTCAGCAATGGGTTGTAATAATCCATGTGGGCAGATGATTTTTGGCCCTTTCTGGATTTGTATATAGCTTAGGATTTTCCATTTAGTTAATATGAGGAATGCTATGGTGAATTAAATTGGGTAACTTGTGAAAGAGTGTTGATTATAAACATATTCTTAGGAAGAGGACTTGAACCAGTGCAGATAAAAGTTTCAGTTTTACATAATTACCGGGCTCTGCCACCGTAACAAACCCTGCTCTACAGTAGGGTATGTATAAATTAATTGAATGTAGATTATGTCATCATTTAGTTTGAAGACATTGTGTAAAGTAAGCCGTATTGCTCTTGTCCTTTCATACTGGAAGAAATCTGCAATAGACAGAAACCAAGCAGGATGGCTCCAGTCTGAACTCAGATCATGTGAGACTTTAATCATTGAACAAAGAGACAATTAATAGCAGTTATACCATTGAAATGTCGTGATCCAGCATCAAGGTCAAAAACCATATTGCCGATATGAACTCTAGAATACAATTACACTCTTATCCCTAGTAAAACTTGTTCCATTGATCAGTGTTTGAGAAGAACAGGTGATAAAGAATTTTGACTAGCTGGTCTAAATTGTAATCACTCAGAGGTGATTTTATTCTCTAAAAATGAATGGCACACGGGCTCAAGGTGCACCAGCTTCAGTAGTTGTGGCACGCAGGCTCAGTAGTTGTGGCCCACTGGGTTAGTTGCTCCGTTGCACGTGGGATCTTCCCAGACTAGGGATCGAACCCGTGTCCCCTGAATTGGCAGGCGCAGTCTTAACCACTGCATCACCAGGGAAGTCCCAGAATCGCCGTCTCCCTTTTAATACACCTTAAGCCCAAAGAATCCATGGAAGATTGTTACAGATAATAAGAGAATAAAATATTGTAAGGACTATAACAGAAGCATATAGTACACTGTTCATATAGACACATCCCAAGCAGTTACAAAGTATATTATAAAGGAGGCTGCAGTTTGCAAAGAATAACATAAATTATACCCACAAACTCCCAATATTTCCTGAATCGTTGCAATCTGAAACCCTATTGTAGGAAGCAGAACATTCCAGGAGACATTCTACAAATGAAGGACTCTAAATCCTGTGGGTGGATAAGGAATTCTGGAAGGAAGGTGTCCTCACTCAAGGAGTGCATGATCCTATACTTTTATCACATCAGATCCCTGTACAATTCCCATTGATCTCGGTCCAGGCATTCCCAGTCCTCTTGAGAGAAATCTATGGGCACATCCTGGGATGTCAGCAGTCCCTGAAATTAAAAGTACACATGACATGTGGCCACGGGAAGAGTTCATAATGTGACGCAAGAAGAAAAGAGCAAATTAAGAGAACTGGTTTTAATTTAGAAGAGTGTCTTCAATCATCCACTAATATATATATATATATATATATATATATATATATATATATACATATATTTTTTTTTCACAAAGTAACTTTCTCTATTTCTAACTACAAAAAAGAGTATGTCATGTGATCCATAAAACCAGTAAAGAGACTATAGTTATCTGGAAAAAAATGATAAAATGGTGGTTTCAACACGGACATATGCATTTTTGAGTGTTTTATTTATATCAAACTGGATAAAATGTGCGTATTTCTCAGACAGAAAAGACATGTCGAGGTAGAAATGTACCTTTCAACTATTCATGGGTCCACAAATACACTGGAGAGAGTGTAAAATTGCAGATTCTGATACAGTAGGGCCGGTGGGCCTGAGTTCTATTTTTTTAACGAGCTCAGTTTTAACTAGTGATGCCACAGTCTCTGATTCATTAACGACAATTGTGAATAGCAGAGACATAATAAGGAAAGGTAAACATTCATAGTTAACTTCTAACTTCAAGTGTGTTATGGATTTCCCACGTTTAATAGGATAGTAAGCACAGCAGCAACCACCATTTGTGAACATTCACTGTAGACCGTGTGTATCTTTCTGACTTTTTGTGTAGGATTGCAGGAAAAAGGCCTGCGCTGTGGCCACAGTGGGCGGGGCCCTCAGGCCAGGCCGCCCCTCCAGGCCCCCCGACGGGGCCCTGAGCTCCTGGCGGCTCCTCCCCCGGCGCCCCGCTCCCTCCCAGGAGGCCTCAGGCAGAGCGGCCCCACCCGCAGCGCCCAGAACGGAGCCCGCGTTTCCTCAGAGCTGGAGCTCCCGGCTCGGGGTCTCTTCCCTCCGCCGTCACGGAGCTGCCCCGGAGCCCAAGGGGAGGGCGGCCTCACTGACGCTGCCGGCTGCGGAGGGGCCCCGGCGGCCGAAGCCGCGACAGTCGTGGGGACGGCGGGCCGGGTAAGTGGGTCTGGTGCCCGGGCGGCCGCGCAAGAGCAGCTTCTGAGGGGAAGGGTTTCGCGGCCACCCGCCGCTGCTGT
This sequence comes from Kogia breviceps, assembly GCF_026419965.1. Taxonomy (NCBI): domain Eukaryota; kingdom Metazoa; phylum Chordata; class Mammalia; order Artiodactyla; family Physeteridae; genus Kogia; species Kogia breviceps. The sequence goes on from NW_026711590.1 coordinate 279,252, forward strand.
GCAGAACGAGCGGCCTGGGGTCTGGTCCCGGGGAACTTCGGCGCCTCCTCCCGGCCCTGCCCTCGGCCTGGCTCGCGGGGCCCAGGGGACGTGGGGAGAGGGCGGCTGAACGTCCTGAGGGGACACGGGGCGAGGGAGGCGCAGGGTCCGGCCGCAGCGTCAGCGACCCTCCTCCCGACGGCGGGGATAGCGGCCGAAAGTTCCTCCCGAGGCTTCCAGGCCTCTTGTTCAGCCAAGGCCCTGTGCGCCCCATCCTCCCTGAGCTAAAGCACCCGGGGGGCGGGAGGGGACAGGGCGGGGGGCTGGCGCAGGTGATGGGGGACGGGAAAAGGTGATTGTCAGCTAAGGAGAACCTGCTCTCCCAAGGTGAGCAATGCAGGGCTTTCCTTTGTATGCGAAGATGCTGGAGTCAGGCTCACGAATTCCTTCCTTTGATATGCACCTCAGCTCTCTGGGGCCTGCATCCTGTATTTGCATATCCTGAGTTCCTCAGGGCCTGCCCGCTCACATTGGAGAGGATGACTGTGGCATCTTTTGTTTACTGAGGTGGCAAGAAATATTCCATTTCTCACAGGCTTGAGGGGCAGACAGTGAAGAAGCGTCGGAGAGTCTCACTTGGCATGTACTTTGGTTTACATATAGATAATAGTTATACTTACTTAACTGTGCTAATAGAGAGAGGCTCTGGAGTACAATCAACTTGTACTACTGCCCTCTATGTATTAATTTCATCAATATCATAAGATAAATGCCTGTAGAATTGACTTAATCCAGTTAAATAGCATAATGATTTTTAAAGGAAACATAATAGAAATATAACAACAAAACCTTTACCACTACAGGCTGGGTCTGGAACAAGGTAAATAAATGTTCCATTGTTAAAATATTGAAAGAGTATTCAATAGAAATATCAAGAAAAATGACAAATAATAAGGGCAGCAGAATGTTGAAATGTTCTATCTTTATCATTAAAGTGGCAGAAAATCATTTATGAGCAGGCACTGGGGCAGAAGATGCCTGATTTTATATCTTTGTCATAGTTGTGCAGTTGTTTCAACAAGTAACTTAAAGACACAATGGAAAAGCCAGGAGGTTTGTGCCTGAGATCATGTTGATGTGAAACCCGGGATGGCCGCCTTGTGCCAGGTGTGTTAAGTTTACCTCGCAGGTAGACCTCAGAGCTCCTGAGAAACAAGGTCTGGAATTTTCCTGCTGGGTGCCCCTTAGGTTCTGTGACTTGATTGATTGTGAGTCATGTTGGGAGAAAGACCTGATCACAGGAAGAGGGTGGGAATAGAGTGATTTGAGGAGCAGCTGACAACATTCATCACAGCTCATTGCCTGAATGAATTTTAAAGAAACAGGAAAACAAATGATTCTTATGGAATCAGAGAATGTGAGGGCTGGACAATCCCAGGAAATGAGGAACACCCATCCCGTTTTCCAGATGAGAAAACAGAGGCCCAGCAAGTTGAATCCCTCAGCCAAGTTGCACCCGTCTTTCCTCCCCACTACATGGTTTGTGTAAGCAGGACTCTTCCTGTCTTGATCACTGCTGAACCCCGAAAAGGGCCACGCATCTAGTAGCTGCTCCAAAATTTTTGATTGACTGTATGAACAATGCTATTTCTTTCTTTCTCACTCTTATTCAGGATTGTGCCAAGAACTCCCCAGGTTGCAATGTAATTCGATAAATGTCAATATGAATTGAGTTTTGTTGTGATGAGGACTTAGGCTTTAAGGTAACAGACTTGGTTCAGATCCTGGTTCTGCCACTCAATAGCTGTTTGGCTTCGGGAAAATTACCAAACCTCTCTGAGATTATTTCCTCCTTTGTAAAAGTGGGGATAAAACTATCTGAGCCAGCAGAGCACCTGCATGAGACATGTGCACTAAATGTTGGTCTTTCTCACTCTCCCACGCCATCTCTCTGTTCTTCCCAGAGAAGTTGTACAGAAGGATATAGTACTTTAAAAAAATATTTATTTATTTATTTATTTATTTTTGGCTGCGTTGGGTCTTCTTTGCTATGCATGGGCTTTCTCTAGTTGCAGCAAGCAGGGGTTACTTTTTGTTGCAGTGCGTGGGCTTCTCATTGCAGTGGCTTCTCTTGCTGTGCTTGTGGTGGAGCATCGGCTCTAGGCGTGCGGGCTTCAGTAGTTGTGGCCTGAAGGCTCAGTAGTTGTGGCACATGGGCTTAGCTACTCCGCGGCATGTGAGATCTTCCCTGACCAGGGCTCGAACCCATGTCCCCTGCCTTAGCATGCAGATTATTAACCACTGCGCCACCAGGGAAGTCAGATACAGTACTTTATAAAGAGGGGTTTTAATTTAATTCGGATAGTGTACATTTTTCTCGTAGAAAAGATTATTCCACTATAGAGACATTAGCACGCAATACCACTACAAATGCAGTATTCTATGGGTTAGATATTATCAGTAAATTTTATAAGGAATTGGACAAATGCCAAAACACTAGCAACTGTTGAGTAAGAGGATTCAAATCTGGGGTGCCCCCACCCCAATTTCAAGAGCAGCATGTGATTTTCAAATCCATGTTTCATCTGGTCTTTGTTTCTCATCCATCCTCTGGGTTTGCCTTTGTCAAGAAGGCTCAGATCCTCTGCTTTCACAGCCTCGCGGCTGGCTGTGCCCCAGCTCCCGTCCTGGAACCTCTGCATGCCTGGCTGTGCCTGCTCTCCCTGTGCATCACCAGCTTTGCCTGGGAGCTGCTGCGTCCTGCACTGCTTGCTGTACCCCAGAGTACCTAGACCCTTCTGGTACATGAAGTACACCCTCATACCATGTGTGGGATCAAAGTGAAGTTCCCAACTTTGGAAGTTGCAGGCTTGAGGGGCACACAGTGATTTAAAGTCGGGTCACCTGACTTAAAGGGGGGGGGTTGATTGTTTTAAAGCCAGGGCAGCTGACTTAAAGTCTGCGTCCCTCAGCTGCAGGACGAGACCAATTTTGGCAGTGCACGGGTTCGCTCCAAGCCAGCACTGCTGTTCAGGAAGAGCTCCAGTAGCGCCTTAGTGCAGGGGGACTTGGTCCGTTGTCTTCCCTTGCCCTCAGAGGGGGGCCACCTGCTCTTCTGGAGGAGAATCAGGGAGGGGGAAGTGCAGAGTCCCGGCTGGAGTTGCGGCACCCCTTGTCTGATGGCAGGGAAAGGGGGGAGGGGCTTTGTGGTGTCCTGGGGCTGGACTCACCAGGTCGACTCAGCCTCTCAATCTCCTAACCTCCCCCTACACACTCCACAAGAGTTTCCAATAATATGTAATTGCGCTTTAGATTCTCGGTCTTCAAACTCATACCCAGGCTCCCGGGTCCCTTGATTCAGCCAATTCCTCTGTGCTCTCTCTTCTATTAGATACAGTCCCAGAGGGAGGGGCCGGGGGATGGGACTGGAGGGACCCCGGCAGCACTGGCCTCAGTCGAGTGCATAGATCCGGGGCCTGTGTTCTCACACATGTGCGAGGACCCTTAAGGCGGAATGGAGGGGGCCAGTTAGAGGCAGTCCTTGCTGCCTCAAGTGAGTATGGATCACCGTCGGGTGGGGAACCCGCTGAGACCTGAGAAGTACTGTTAGGAAGATGCGTTCCTTCCCCGGCTTCAAGGACGTGGGTGGGCTTCATGACTCCAGTTCCCCTCCAGGCCTCCAGGTCCGGCTGCAACCCAGCGCCCTTGCAGACCTGCCTTCCTGTCCCAGAACGTGCCAGGCTCCAGGAAGAATCCAGACTGCAGAGATGGTGCCTGAGCGCTCCAGCTTAAGAAGTGCTGTCCCTGGGGACCCAACAGTGGAGGCAGGAAGGGTGAAAGGAGTAGCGGGGTGGGGTAGAGAGGGGTGGCTGCTCTGGGAGACGTTGAGAGAGAAATATCGCCCCTACACCCCCTGCAACTGACCCACTGATGCCATAGGATCTCAGGGCCCTTTAGTCAGAGATGCCTCTGCTTCTTTACTCCTATGTTCAAAACTATGCAAAACCAACTCTTCATCCTCTTGCTGCCTTGCCAGGACTTTTACAGCCCTGTTATTTTGAAGCACTCATTCCCTAAACTGCAGTTTGGAGCTGCCCCAGCTACTTAAAAGTGTTCTCCTTAAACTGAGACTAAATCCTACTCTTTTGGAAAAACGACCTTCACTTCAGAGAAGATCGTCTTTTCTGCCCATTCCCTCCTTCTACTGCCCTCTTAAAAACCCCTGTGCTTAAAGAGCTTGGTGATTTATTTTTTGCTTGATGTCAAAAAGAAACCTTCCCCATGCACCCCAAAAATCTTTCCTGGAAAATAGGTATTTCAAAACCATGACAGTGTTTTGCAGTTAGTATACACTGGGTAGACTGCCTAGCAATCCCTCCAAGTGGCAGAGGTGAGCAACACCTTTACTTATTTGATTGGATGCCCTTCAAATTGAGGAAGGTCCCATTCTTATGGGACCTGAGCCCTGGATGGCTGTGGCTGTGATTAGATAATTACTGGTGATTTTATTTCCCTTACTGAGCTGCTGCTTCTAGGTTACATTCATTTTGTTACCTGTCCATTTTTAAAGAAAGACTGACGACAAAGTCACTGTCATAGGTCAGGAGCCTGAGCTCAGGGTTGGTCAAAGGTACTCACAGGGAGAAAGGTGGATAAAAATAGGTGGGTAAGTGAGGAGGGTTGGCAAGTACAGCCAGGACACCCGTGTTCACCGTGCGTACTAATAAAGGCCCGAATCTCCTCATTTATCTCCCGTGGGAAGTTCTGATGGTTCACAGGATCAAACTCAAATCATATTTAAACTAGGGCATATTCCTGAGCATAAAAGGAAGTATCCATCCTTAGCAGGAGTCGCTGCAGAGGAATAAAGACGTAGAGAACGGACTTGAGGACACAGGGAGGGGGAAGGGTAAGCTGGAATGAAGTGAGAGAGTGGCATGGACATATATACACTAGCAAAGGTGAAGTGGATAGCTAGTGGAAAGCAGCTGCCTATAGCACAGGGGGATCAGCTCGGTGCTTTGTGACCACCTAGAGGGGTGGGATAGGGAGGGTGGGAGGGAGACACAAGAGGGCGGGGATATGGCGATATATGTATACGAATAGCTGATTCACTTTGTTATACAGCAGAAGCTAACACAACATGGTAAAGCAATTGTACTCCAATAAGGATGTTAACAACAACAACAACAAAACCCCCAAAACTAAGTCAATCACGCCAACGGAGACATTGTATATGCTTACAGTTCAAGAAATCCACAAGAGAATCCTTTATTCCGTATCCAATGAATGGTCCATTCGAAAAGAAAAAAAAAACACTTTCTAAAATGTTGCTTTTCCATTTATTGTTCAGAACATTTTTATACCTCTTCATTTCTTACTGTTCAAAGCCAAGTCACCTGAGTTACAGGGAAGCAGCTGATTGATTTAAAGTTGGGTCATGTGATTTAAAAACCAGTGGCAGTTGATTGATTTAAATCCCAGTCATATGACATGAGGAGAGGGTGCTAAAAACTGTTTTTTCATCTCTGGCTCAGAAGATCATATTTACCTTGGTTTTTCTTATGATTTAGAAAACTTGAGCTGTCTCTCCTTGGAATCATCAGGAGAAAAATATAGTATTTCAGGTTCATTCTTGAAATCAACTTCTCACTGTTAAGGTGTATTGACTAAAAGATCTTCCTTCTTCAAGAGATTCCATACCTCTGTAGGACACTTCAATTGTAATTGGAGAAAAAAGAAGAATGAAATCAGGCCAGCAGCTGCAGGAGGCCAAGGCAGCCCCCAGGACTAGGGAAGGGGGAGGAGGAAGGGCTGAGAGTTGCCATTAGAGCAGACAACCTCCAGAGGGCGCTGAAGCACCGGCACAGCCCACCTGCCACTTCCAGTTCGGCACTCCAGGGGCAGATTTGGGCTTGGAGATGGGGTTGCTGTAACCCCAAGGAGCTGAGCAGAGAGGAGGAGTTGATTAATAGTCTCCTCTGACCCTCTGGCCAAAATTGCCTGGCTTCACAGGGGGGACAAAGTTTCGCTTTCAGCAACTGATGGGGCACTTCCAGGCTGCTCGGGTTGGCAGTGGCCCGACAGCCTGACAGGCTGACTGCGGTGTGACCGCCCTTTGTTTCTCCAGAATGTGTACATCAGGAAGTGCACGGTTGTGGGAGCCTATTCACCGCCACCCCCCCGCAAGGGGGATGGCACTTTCCCTGGCTGTACCCTATGATCACCAGGTACTTGAAATGAATGTAAGAGTTTTGACTTCAAGGAAAAGCTCACATAACTGCTTCTGCCTCATCATGTGTGGGATTTACTCTAATGGAAGGACATTATAAAGAACAGGTAGAAAACTCACCCGTTGGTCTCCTTGTAGGAGTTTATTTTGCATGAATCCCTCCTACATGAGTAGATAGCAGAGGTTTATTTTTGTTCCCGTGTGTGTGTAGTTGTGGCAGAAGTTGTAGGTATGGTGATTTGAAGCCCTCAAAGAAATATTCTCAGAACTCTCAAGACTTCTCTTGATTGGAACCGAAAGAGACCTGGAAAAGGAGGAAAAGAAAAGGAGGAGGGAGAACGAATGGCTGTTTCTCAGTAAATTCACCTTCCTGGTTGATTGTTCTGTCTTCTTGTTTCTTTTCACTTCTATGTATGTCTAATGGAATAATGCAGAAAGGCTGATTTTATGCTTTAAAAGATTTTACATCACAAAGAAACTAGAAGTGGCTAACAGAACTTATTCAAATCAATTTGACATGGAGACTTTGATATTAAATTTGTATACTAAAATGGGTTAATCCAAATTTTCTCTTTCTTTTAGAGTGAATATTTGTAAAATATTTTTGTAGATAATAATTTACCCTAGATATACAAAATTGTGAGAATGGGTACCATTTTTCACCACTTAAATGATTTCTTTTCTTTCTTTTATTTTTTATTTATTTTTATTTATTTATTATTATTTTTTTGCGGTACATGGGCCTCTCACCATTGTGGCCTCTCCCGTTGCGGAGCACAGGCTCCAGACGCGCAGGTTCAGCGGCCATGGCTCATGGGCCCAGCCGCTCCGCAGCACGTGGGATCCTCCCGGACCGGGATACGAACCCATGTCCTCTGCATGAGCAGGTGGATGCTCAACCACTGCGCCACCAGGGAAGCCCATGATTTCTTTTAAATAAATAGATTATACACTTCAAATGCCAATGTTGTGTCTTACATGTTGTTTTTTAATTCCTTGATTTTCAAAACTTGTGTTTATTTAATTGATTTCTATCTAATAATCTGTCTCCCTTTTATTGTTCCTTACTTTATATTTTATTGATCTATAGTTAATATACATTATTATATTAGTTTCAGAGGTACAACATAGCGATTCATAAAAGTTTAGGTTCTTCTCCACTTATATTTACTATAAAAGAGTGGCTATATTCCCCATGCTATACAGTACATCACTGTAGATGATTGATTATATACCTAGTGATTATACCTCCAAATCTGCTACCACTCTTTTGCTCCTCCACCCTATCTCTCCCTGCTGGTAACCACTAGTCTGTTCTTTAACCTGTGAGGCTGTTTTTTCTTGTTCTTGTTGTTGTATTCAATTTTTTAGATGCCATGCTTGTTTTCTCTGTGGCCTATTTTACTAAGCATAATAGCCTCCAAATCCATCCATGTTCTTGCAAATGGCAAAATTTCATTTTTTGCTGAAGTCATCATAAAAAATCTGTTTTATCCCCTAACCTAGTGATGAACACTTAGTTTGACTGAAGTCATCATAAAAAATCTGTTTTATCCCCTAACCTAGTGATGAACACTTAGTTTGACTCTATCTCTTGGCTATGGCAAACAACACTGTTACGAATATTGATGTGCAGTTATTTTTTTGAAATAGTGTTTTTGTTTTCTTCTGATATACCCAAGAGTGAAATTGTTGGATATTATGGTAGTTCTCTTTTTAGTTTTTTGTGGAACCTCCATTCTGCTTTCCACAGTAGCTGCACTACTTCACCTCCACATCAAGAGTGTACATGTGTTTCCCTTTCTCCACATCCTCACTAACCTTTGTTATTTGTGATCTTTTTGATGACAGCCATTCTGACAAGACTGAGGTGATATATCTCAGTTTTGATTTGCATTTTACTGCCAATTAGCTATGTTTAGCATCTTTGTGAGTTCTGTCTGTCTATCTGTATTTTTTCCTTGGAAAAATGTCTATTTAGGTCTTCTCATTTTTTAAAAAAGATTTTGGGTATTTTTTTGATATTGAGTTGTATGTGCCATTTCTGTAGTTTAGATATGAACTCTTGCTTGGTCATCTTTTTGATGTTCACGTCTTATCATGTGCAAATATTGTCACTACTTCAGCAGCTTGTCTTTTCATTTTGTCTTTGGTTTCCTTTGCTATTCAAAATCTTTTAAGTTTAGTGAAGTCCCACTTGTTTATTTTTGCTTTTGTTTCATTTGCCTTAGTAGACTGAACCTAAAACTGTTGCTATCATTTATGTTCAAGAATGTTCTATATTTTCCTCTAGGGGTTTTATGGTTTCTGGTCCTACGTTTAGGTCTTTATTCAGTTTTGCATTTATTTTATATATGGTGTGCTAAAATAATCTAATTTTATTCTTTTCCATGTAGCTGACCAGTTTTCCCAGTACCCCTTATTGAAAAGACGTGTTTTCTCCATATTTCCTGCTTCATCATAAATCAATTAAATAGAAGTGTGTGGGCTTATTTCTGGGATATCTATTCTATTCCGGTGATCTTTGTGTCTGTTTTTGCTCCGGTACGATTCTCTTTGATTACTGTCGCTTTGCAGTCTAATCTGAAGTCAAGGTGTGTGATGCCTCCAGCTCTGTTCTTTCTCAAGATTGTTTGGCTATTTGGGGTCTTTGTGTTTCTATACAAATTTTCAAATTACTTTTTCAAGTTCTGTGAAAATGCTTTGGTATTCTGATAGGGATTGCATTAAATCTGTAGGTTGTCTTTGGTAGTAAGTTTATTTTCACAGTATTAATTCTGCCATCCACACACATGCTATATTCTCCCCATCTTTTTCTGTTGCCTTCAACTTCTTTCACCAACGGCTGATAGATTTCTGAGTACATGTCTTTTACTGCTTAGGTGTGTTTGTTCCTAGGTATCTTATTCTTTTTGGTGTGATTGCATATGGTATTGTTTTCTTAATTTTTTTCTTTCTGACAGCTTTGAGTTTTGTTTTCTTCTTCTTTTTCTAATTCCTTCAGGTGTAATGTTAGGTTGTTTATTTGATGTTTTTCTTGTTTCCTAACAATAAGCTTGTATCACTATAACTTCTCCCTGTGAACTGCGTTGGCTGTGTCCCATAGATTTTGGATCATTGTGTGTTCATTTTCATCTGTCTTGGGTATTTTTAGAATCCCTCTTTAATTTTTTCAGTGTTCCTTTCTTCTCTTTTTATTCTCTTCATCTGTGATGTGAGGACTATCTTTAATGTTATGTTTGGATTTCTTTCAGTTTTTTTAAATGTGTGTGTGTGTGTGTGTGTGTGTGTGTGTGTGCGTGCGCGTGTGTGTGATTATTGAAGTTGCTGAGCTCTTAATTTCACGTGGACACTAACAACCCTGCACTGTTACTCTGCTCCACCACAGTTACTGAATTGGACCTTATATTTTACATCTACTTGTCTTGTGTGTCCCTTACCTTCTTATTGTGAATATAGATGATTTTATTAGTATTTTCTTTCATCCTTCCTATTAGCTGTGTTCATGGTTGATTTACTACCTGTGTTGAATATTTGCCTTATCCAATGAGGTTTTTCCTTTAGTAAGTTTCCTTTCCTAATTTTTATGTTTCAGTCGTGGCCTTTTCTTTTTCACTTAGAAAAGCCCCTTTCAGATTTCTCATCCCGCTGGTTTGACGATGCTGAGCTCTTTTAGTTTTGTTTCTCTGTAAAACTTGAGATCTCACCACCAAATCTGAAGGAGAGCCTTGCTGGGTAGAGTATTTTTGGTTATAGGCTTTTCCCTTTCACGACTTTAAATATACCATGCCACTCCCTTCTGGCATGCAGAGGTTATCCTGAAAAGTCAGCTGATAACTTGATGCAAGTTCCCATGTTTGTAACTTGTTGCTTTTCCTTTGCTCCTTTTACTAGTGTCTTTTTCTCTTTATTTTGTTGCCAGATTAATGACAATGAGTCTTGGTGTGGTCCTCCTTGGCTTGATCCTGTTTGGGCCTTACTGTGTTTACTGGACTTGGATGTCTGTTTTCTTTCCCAGGTTATGGAACTTTTCAGCTCTTATGTCTTCAGGTATGTTCTACATTGCTTTCTCGTACCTTTTTGCTTCTGGGACCAGTATGATGCAAATATTAGTACACTTGATGTTGTGTCACACGTCTGTTCAACTTTCCTCATTGCATTTTAATCTATTGTTTTCCCGTTCATCCTCAGTGACCGCCCGTGCTCTGTCCTTCCGTTTTCGGATGCATTCCTCTGTATCATTTAGTCTACAGTAGTTTCCTTTTAGTGTATTTTTCATTTCAGTTACTGTATTCCTAATCTCTGTTTTGTTGTTCTTTAATGGTCTAACTCTTTCTAAAAACATTCTAACTTCTTGCTCTGGATGTCCATTCTTCTGAGTTTTTTGATCATCTTTACAGTCATTACCTTGAACTCTTTGTTGAGGAGATTGGCTCTCTCCACTTCACTTAGATCTTCTTCTGAGTTCTTATCTTGTTCCTTCATTTGGATCGTGTTTCTGTATCACCTCATTTTTCTTAACTTGCTGTTTTTATTGCTCTGTATGTAGTAAGTTCATTTCGTTTCCTGACCTTGGAGAAGTGGCTTTTTGTAGGAGAGGTCTTATGTGTCCCAGCAACCCACTGTCCCCTGGTCACTAGAACTATATGTTCTAGGTGTACCCCCTATGTGGGCTGCTTGGGCTCTTCTGTTGTGGTGGGCTGACTACTGTGGATGGTCTGGTAGGCTTGGCTGCCCCCAGAGTGCTTGTTTGCCAGACCCTGCCTTGTGTGGAGGCTGTCTGTGCTACTTGCTGAGGCTAAATCGTGAGGCAGCTCGCTGAAAAACTCTGGGAGACACCAAATCTAGTGCTGGTTCACTTCTGGGTAGAATTGCAGTGCAGGTGGTATCAGGGCTAGTGCCCAGTCCCTGGTCCTGGGGCTATGCTGGCGACTGGGAGGAAGACCCAGGTCCCGAGTTCTGGCTGCAGGCCCCAGGAGTCGCAGAGTTGGTGTTGGATCACTGTCCCTGACACAGCTCTCTGCAGGGTCTGGGCTGTCCCTAGTCTTGTGTTGGCATTCTGACGGGCAGGGTCAGGACCCAGCTGAGCCCGTGGTTGCTTCTGGCCTGCAAGGGAGTGTTCTGGTCACACAGGCTGCTGGGCTGTGGTATTCCTGGGGCCGGTGTGTACCTGTTGGTGTACGAGGCCGATCCCACTGCTGGAGCAGGTTTGCGGTTGTGTAGGTCAAAGCTCCATCCAGTCCCTGGGCAGTAATCACCTGCCGACAGTGAGGCTGATTCCAAGGCCAGAGGAGGCTCACTGGTCAGAGGGGTCAGGGACTCTGGGGCTGGCGCCTGTCCACTGAGGTCTGGAGGCTGGTCCTTGGGCTTTTGGTGGCTGGGCCCATGTCCAGGGGCAGCTGTGCACTGAGGGTCTGAAGGCATCGTGTTCGCTGGTGGATGTGGCTATGCGCCTGCTCAGTTAGTTGCTTGGCCTGCAGCCCCCTAGTGCTTGTGTGTATAGTGTGGTGGAAATGGGTAAGGCTAGGTCCTGAGGCTAAATAGATAGAGGGAGGATTCTGAAATTTTGCTTGCTGGTGCCAGTGGCCGCGAGGTAGAATGAGCTCCCCCAGATGGCTGCTGCCAGTGTCCATGTCCCTGAGGCTGTGCTGTAAATGCCTCTTGCGTCTCTGGGAGACTCTCTAAGATCAGGGGGTAGGTGTAACGCAGGATCCTTGCAAATGACTGCTTCTGTTCTGATTCTCGGATCACGTGGGATTTTGTGAGCATCTTCTAAGAGTGGAATCTCTATTTCCCACAACCCTCTGGCTCTCTGGAAAATAAGCACTACTGGTGTTCAAAGCCCAACTTTCTAGGAACTCTTCTTCCCAGCACAGGATCCCTGGGCTTGGGAGCCTGATGTTGGGTTCATACCCCTTGCTCTCTGGGAGCCCCTCAGAAATTGTAATTATTCTCCCATGTGTGGGCCACCCCCAGGTGGTGTGGGTCTTGATGCTATTGAGATGTTGCCCCGTCCTTCCTGCCTTGCCGAGGGGCCTCTTATGTCTTTAGCTGTAAAACATCTTTCATGGTGAGTCCCGCTCTTTTCTTCAGTTGCTGCTCTGTAAACAATTGTGACTTTGGTGTGCGTCTGAGAGGCATCCAGCTCTGAGTTTCTGAATGCTACCATCTTGGACAGTCTCTCCACTTCATTCTTAAATCATATTATTTAATTTTTCTTAGTATCTTGTTTGATTCGTGACAGTTTGAAATTTATTATCACTCATGTTTACTTCGCCTGTTTTAAAAAATTGAATAGTGCATTCATTCAGTTTGAAATGAAGGTAGTGACCTGTGAATTTCCATACCTCAAAACTCAAGGATAGGACAAAAGCCTTTTCTACCTGTGTTACCCTCAAACTGTGCACCCCAGCCCAGCCTGGGGATTAACCTCTTGTACCCATGCTCACCTTCTGCTTTTGGACCGTAAACCATCACTGCATCTGTATGTGTGTTGACAACGTGAACTCTAGTCTTTCCAGTTTTTGTGTTTTGTTTTTTTGGTTTAGGGAATGGTCCTACTATGAATGTACATTTACTGGTCTGCTGAAGTTCATATATAAACCTGTCAAACACACATTACCAGAATTGGAATTGCTTGTATATACACTTTGCTAAATTTTAGAGACAATGCTAGAACAGAAGTAAATTGTATTTCAGGTCCCACAATATTCTCACACCATGAAAACCCTTCCCTTTTTCATATATCTGTGTGTAGTTTATCTTTATACCCATACTATATTTCCCAGAGATGGGTAAGTGTTATGTTTCTTGCCAGCACATTTACCGTATTGTTCAAAGTGAGGTGTTTACTGGTTTTAGCATGATCATATTTCCATGAACTCGCAAATACAAGATCTTCTCTCACACTGTCTTTTACTCCCTGCTGTTTTATATTGCCCTCCTAATTCTCAGTCCTGGTCTTTCTTTATGTTCTTCATCAACCTGGATAGGTTATACTATTTTCTCCTCTATTCAAGACCAACAGAATAGAATAGAACACCTAGAAATAAACCCTGATATATGGCCAAATGATTTTTGACAAGTTGCCAGACTTTTCAAAGTAAAAAGGATAGTATTTTCAACAAATGGTGCTGAGAAGTCTTGTTGTCAACGTGCAAAATAAGGAAGATGGACCCCTTACCTAACATCATATGCAAAAAATAATGAAAACGTATCAAGAAACTAAATATAAGACCTAATAAACTAAACAGTCTTAGAAGAAGACACAAGACAAGAGCTTCATGACATTGGATTTGGCAGTGTCTTCCTCAGTATGAAATGAAGGAACAACAAATGTACAGCTAACAAAAAATAAACAATTTGCAGTACATAATTAAAAAATAATGTGTATGAAAGAAATGTAAACAGAATAAAATGGCAACCCACAGATGGGAGAAAATATTTGAAAGCCATCTATCTGACAAGAGATTTCTCTTCAGAATATACCAAGAACTTCTACAACTCAGCAAAAAGCAAACACCCTGATTCAAAAATGGATAAAAGACTTGAATAGATGGTTCTTCAAAAAGATGTACAAACGACTAAGCACTTGAATAGATGCTCCATATCACTAAATGCGTGTTTATATATTTGTGTGCATGCATACACACACAAGCACACACACACACATACACAAGCAGAAAACAAGTATTGGTGAGGAAGTGAGGGAGTAGGAAGCATTGTGATGTGTCAGAGGGAATGTAGAATGATACAGCTGCTTTGCAAAAGAGTATGGCAGTTTTTCAGATATTGAAAAATAGAATTACTCCATGATCCAGGAATCTTACTCTGAGGTATACCCAAAGGAACTGAAATCAGGGTCTTAAATATTTGTACTCTAGTGTTTAGAGCAGTAATAATCAGAGTAACTAAAATATGAGAGCAACCTACGTGTTCATTCACTGGTTCCTGGATAAGCAAAGTGTGGTATACTCATAGAATACAATATTATTCAGTGTGAAGAAGGAAAAGATCTAGGAATGTGCTACAACATGGATGAATCTTGAGGACATTTAGCTTCCAAAAATGCCACTTTTGTGACTTTTAGTGAGTCATAACAATACAACTACTTATTTCAATTATATGGGGTACTTAGTGTAGTCAAAACCATAGATCTGGGAGGGTAATGATGCTTTTCATGTGTTTATGGAACAAAAAGGAAAGTTAGGTTTAAAAGATATAGAGTTACAGTTTTAAAACGTAGAAAAGAATTAGAAAGATAAATGGCGATGTTGATCGCCCGATAATATGAATGTATTTAATATTACTGAACGCTGCACTTTATAATAATTAACATGTTATATTTTATGTTATTTGATTTTACCAACATACAAAATTGGGAAAGAATGTAATACGAGGGAAGGGAGTGGACCTGGGATACAGCAGACAGTAATCAGATGGGCGAGACACTGCATACGTTGAAGGAGAAGAGCTGAGAGTCTTCATTACTCTGAGGGTGTATTAAATAGATATGTGTGGGTGTACTGCTATCCCCCGTGGGTTATCTTAAAGAGTCTTTAATAAAGTCCATAAGGCTTGCTGAGGCTTTTTTAAAAACTGGATAACCTAGGAGATAATTAAAGGGTGGTACTTAAGTCTATGTCTAGGTTGACAGATTTTGCAGGGAACACGAACCCGAGAACAGTGGAAGTCCTGAGAGTGTAAGTACATGGAAATTAGAAAAAAAATAAAGGGAATTAGGAAAACTTTGGACTTGGAAGGTCATGTATTAATGAGTCAGACCTGAGGTCTCTAAGGAGTTATATACACAGTTGCTATTTGGATTACTTGTTGATAAAGACCAGTGGAAAAACTAGAGTCGTTTCCAAGTGTAGGTAAGATATACTGAGAGGATGGAGGTGGAAAGTAGGGAGGCCCAGAGAAAAGTGGGAAGGTCATATTGGGCTACGGTGGTGGTAATATCCAGCAGAACAGATGCTAGGGGAGAGTATGGATTCATCTTTCTTCTTTCGATTCCCCACCTCATCCTTAATAATTCTTTGGGACTGTTTCATTGCTCTGTGACGCAGGTACAGAATTCGCGTGAGGAGACTACACCCTCAGTGTCCAGCTGTCTGAGGCCTCAGTGTGCTTCAAGTGATGGAGAACTCTTTCTTCTTTATGAGAAGAGTTAGTACCTCGTAGCTAAACTTAGGCTGGAGCTTATGCAATATTGATTCCGTTTTATATATACTGTTGGCATAGAGGTTCCTCCTCCTCTTTTCTTGACCATTCTGAAATGAATCTATATTTCTCAATATTTGGGTATATCAGATAAATACATTAAGGAAAGGAATCTTATATATTGCTCCCTGCATAGTTTGCTCTTTCTTGTTTCTCCTTTACCTTTACTAAATTAGCACAGGGAGAGACCTTGAAATGTTCTAATCAGGAGAGGTTAGAACATCATATTTCTAGAGAGGTTGGTTGGACAGAGCAGGGGTCCCAGTGAAAATCAAAGCTTCTGTTTCTACTTGGAAGTTTACCTGTATAGAGTAGAGGGCTCCAGGAAATATCCTGGAATATTCCAATGTCCCTGCAGGAGATCATTAAGCGAGGCAGGATGTGGTAGCAGATCAGGGTCCTATGACATGTTTGTCAGTCATCTGATGTGAGATTCTCAGAGCCAATCCCATATGGTAGGGCTGACTGCAGAGTGAGGCAGCACCTGTGAAAACCTTTGATCGCATGTTAAAGATGAAGCTCTGATTCTGGGGAGAATTCTGTTGCCTGACTGAATGTCACTCTTCGGTGGGGATGAGATTCTGTGCTTTTCTTCTCTTGATGACCACTGACTGAAAATCTTTAGAGGATCATGTCTAGAAAGCATTCTTGATTTAATTTCTTAAAGAAGAAAACATAGAAAACATTTTTATCCACTTCCAAATTGAGGATCAAGGGGAATGACATCAGCGAAAACGTCAGAGTCGGGAGCTCTGGCTTGTGTCCATCTCCAGAAACACGGACATACGTGGTCAAACCTGTCAGAATGATCTTTTCAACACATGTCAGTTTTCTTTTCTTTTCACCCTGTAGATTTATCTTTCATTGAAACTTAACTTACTACAGGATGTGGAGAATAAACAGGAAAGGTGAAACTGTATTTCCTGATGAACGAATCAGTAAGTCACATTAGCTGTTCTGAGCTATGTCTTACCCACCGTGACTGTAATTAAAACAAACAAACACTTTTTTTTTTGTTAAGTCAGTTCTGACATTTCCTCGTTAAAGACGAGGTAACAGATACAGACTTAGATCTCCCAGAATTGAGCAAACTTTTGATTGTACCTGTGCTGAATATATGAGCATGACCTGCTATAAATCTTCATGATACTGATTGCCACAACTGACAAATTCCCTTTTTCCACTCCTGATATGTTGCATGTAAGGAATGCACAGGTCACTAACCCCAGCTGGTCACAGGTAAACTCTGCCACATGGATTACTGCATGTTTTCCTGCCGGAAGACTACACATTCTTTTTTTTTTTTTTTTGGTGGTACGCGGGCCTCTCACTGCTGTGGCCTCTCCCGTTGCGGAGCACAGGCTCCGGACGCACCGGCCCAGCGGCCATGGCTCACGGGCCCAGCCGCTCCGCGGCATGTGGGATCTTCTCGGACCGGGGCACGAACCCGTGCCCCCTGCATCCGCAGGCAGATTCTCAACCACTGCGCCACCAGGGAAGCCCGACTACACATTCTTGAGTATCATGCCTGCAGAGTATCAGGACTCTTCTTTTTTCTGGATAATTTTATGAGAAAAATATAAATTGTATTTGCATATTCTTCATGTTTTTATTTATCAATTCTCTTTCAAGTCCTAAGTGCAGATATTAAAATGATTTCCAAGAGGGTGGTAAATAAGACAGCTACGTATATGCTCCAAAATTAGCAATAAAGCATAATACAATTGTAAATGCATTAATGTGTGATTAATATGTAGATATTTATGTAAAAGCAATTTTAGTAATGCTTTGTGGAGAGCTTCAGAATCTAGGTATTAAAATAAAAGAAGAAGGAGTTCTTGAAACTCTCAGGGAATTATAGAGAATTCTTTGTGTCTATAAATATCAACCTGAAATAATGCATATTCTCAGAAATAAACTAAGCATAAAATTGTAGGAAGAAACTTCATGAAATGAAAGAGCGTGTGCTGGCCATACAAGAAAAATAATATTCTCAGAGAATAATGAACAGTGTGGAGTTCAGCAGAAGGGTAATACAGACTCAGGCAGTAAATCTTTGGAGACCCTAATTATGAGTTCCTGATATTTCATCTTTGGAGAGACAGTAGTCAGTCATTTGAAATATGATGTTATAAGATGACGTTAACATACTTAAATACTTTCGTTTAGAAATGACCACTTAGAACCAGAATAAATGAAAGAGATCACAAAAGTATGTTTTTGTTGATTTTTAAAGACCTCAGGTGAGTGCTGATAATTTAAAAATCCATGATGTCTTTCACTGCAAAGTAAAGAAACTGTTAGAGTGGAGCGATGACTGGACTGGATGTCAATATTCTGACATCGGCTGAGTGTGATTCGTGTTTGGTAATTGCAGTCATTGTTGCTTTTGTTGTGGTCATCCATTTACAATGCTTGGTGTCAGTTGATTTATCTGTTGTAAAAATAAAATACAGTCTGTGTGTGTAAAAAAACATACGTGATGTCTTGATAAAGTTGTATGGAATTTGAGATCCAGAAAAAAGCATTTATTTTCTGTAATGCTAGGATGCTAATTGGACATTTTTGCAAGAAAGGGATTTCAGGATGCAAAAATCTCATGTCTCTAAGGTGGGAAGTCAGTTCATTGTGGAACATTCTATTAAACTTGTGTGAGTGGAGAAATAATCCTTTGCAAGGAAGAGGTCTCGATTCCCTTTTTAATAGTTAGTGGTTTATAGTATACCGAATGAGGAAAATGGCTATTTCTGAACTTTAGAAAAAAAGAATATAGTTTTTCTGCGTTTATATTGAGAAGCTGATGTAGAATATCCAAAATTCTTTATTTTGAAAAACAATGTAATTAATTTGACATAATTCATATATATTGAACCTGTGGTACACACACACAATAAAACTTACATTCAAAAAATGTTTTGCACTTAAGAAATATTTTCTAGTGTAGTCAATTTACAATGTTGTGGGTTTTTTAATACATGTTTATTGGAGTATAATTGCTTTCTAACACTGTATTACTTTGTGCTTTACAACAAAGTGAATCACCTATAGGTATACGTATATTCCCCTTATCCCCCCTCTTGAGCCTCCCTCCACCCTCCCTATCCCACCCCTCTGGGGGTCATAAAGCACCGAGCTGATCTCCCTGGCTATGTGGCCGCTTACCACTAGCTCTTTTACATTTGGTAATGTATATATGTCAGTGCTACTCTCTCACTACGTCCCTGTCTCCCCTTCCACCCTGTGTCCTTAAGTCCGTTCTCTACATCTGTGCCTCTAGTCCTGTCCTATCACTAGGTTCGTCAGTACCATTTTTCTACATTCCATATATATGTGTTCATGTATGGTATTTGCTTTTCTCTTTCTAACTTACTTCACTCTGTATGACAGACTCTAGGTCCAACGACCTCACTACAAATAACTAAATTTTGTTCCTTTTTATGGCTGAGTAATATTCCATTATATATATGGGCTACATCTTCTTTATATATTCATCCATCAGTGGACATTTAGGTTGCTTCTATATCCTGGCTATTGTAAACAGTGCTACAGTGAACATTGTGGTACATGTATCTTTTTTTTTGTGTGTGTGGTACGCGGGCCTCTCACTGTTGTGGCCTCTCCCATTGCAGAGCGCAGGCTCCGGACGCGCAGGCTCAGCGGCCATGGCTCACGGGCCCAGCCGCTCTGCGGCATGTGGGATCTTCCCGGACCGGGGCACGAAGCCGTGTCCCCTGCATCGGCAGGTGGATTCTCAACCACTGCGCCACCAGGGAAGCCCCATGTATCTTCTTGAATTATGGTTTTCTCCAGGTATATGCCCAGTAGTGGGATTGCTGGGTCATATGATAGTTCTATTTTTAGCTTTTAAGGAACCTCCATACTGTTCTCCATAGTGACTGTATCAGTTTACATTCCCACCAACAGTGCAGGAGGGTTCCCTTTTCTCCACCCCCTCTGCAGCCTTTATACATTGTTGTATTAATTTCTGTATAATTAATTAATTATAATTAATTATATATACATATAATTAATATATATATTCTTTTCCATTATGGTTTAACACAGGATATTGAATATAGTTTCCTCTGCTATACAGTAGTAGGTCTTTGTGGGTTGTCCATCCTATGTAGAATAGTTTGCTTCTGCTATTCCACAACTCCCAATCTTTCCTTCGCTCTCTCCTTGGCAACCACAACTCTGTTTTCTGTATCTGTGTGTTTGTTTCTGTTTCACTGACATATTCATTTGTGTCCTGTTTTCGATCCCACATATAAGTGATATTATATGCTACTTGTCTTTCTGTTTCTGACTTACTTCACTTAGTATCATTATCTCTAGGTCCATCCATGTTGCTGCAAATGCCATTATTTCATTCTTTTTATGTCTGAGTAATATCTGTTGTATATGTATGCCACACCTTCTTTATACATTCATTTTTCAATGAGCATTTAGGTTGTTTCCAAGTCTTGGCTATTATAAATAGTGCTGCTATGAACATAGGGTTTCATGTGTCTTTTTGAATTATAGTTTTGTCTGGATATATGTCCACAAGTGAGATTGCTAGATCATATGGCAACTCTCTTTATAGCATTTTTGAGGAACCTCCATACCGTTTTCCATAGTGGGTGCACCTACTTACATGGCCACCAACAGTGTAGAAGGGTTCCTTTTTCTCCATATCCCCTCCAGCATTTGTTAATTGTAGATTTTTTTAATGATGGCCATTCTGATCTGTGTGAAGTGATACCTCATTGTAATTTGGATTTGCATTTCTCTAATCATTAGTGATGATGAGCATCTTTTCATGTGCCTGTTGG
Organism: Kogia breviceps; assembly: GCF_026419965.1. Taxonomy (NCBI): domain Eukaryota; kingdom Metazoa; phylum Chordata; class Mammalia; order Artiodactyla; family Physeteridae; genus Kogia; species Kogia breviceps. The sequence continues at coordinate 299,505 of NW_026711590.1, forward strand.
CTCTACTTATGTCTTCTTTGGAGAAATGTTTATTTAGGTCTTCTACCCATTTTTCCACTGAGTTATTTGTTATTTTGTTGTTGAGTCGTATGAGCTGTTTGTATAGTTTGGAAATTAAGCCCTTGTCAGTCTCATCATTTGCTAATATTTTCTCCCAGTCCATAGGGTGTATTTTCATTTTGATTATGGTTTCCTTTGCTGTGCAACAGCTTATAAGTTTGGTTAGTTCTTGTTTCTTTTTTGATTTTACAGTAAGTCTCCTCCATATGAACAAGTTCTGTTCCAAGAGTGCGTTTGTAAGTCCAATTTGTTTGTAAGTCCCACAAAGTTAGCCTAGGTACCCAACTTACACAGTCGGCTCTATGGTATTGTACCGTAATATGTTTATAATACTTTCCATGCAAACAATACATAAAAAACAAACACAAAAATAAAGAAAATGTTTTTAATCTGATAGTACAGTAAGTAGAAAAGTACAGTAGTACAGTACGACAGC